>NC_063228.1:4520000-4831610 GCF_020740725.1 Corvus hawaiiensis
AAACAGTTCAAAATTTCCCTGGCCCCAGAGCTCAGCAGAAACTGAAAAAGTTTCAGCTTCTTGCTGAGCAGGGCCTGGGATGATGTGACATTATTTGAGGAACAGACACTGAAATAAGATGAAAAGGGTTTTAATACAAGCCTGGGACCTGGCACAGGAGAATGAAACATCCTCATTAAACACCACAGGAGATGCCAGCCCCAACCAAAACTGGAGTGCCTGGACAAGCAAGCAAAGAGAAAAAAATGAAATGATCACCAAGTTTGATGTGGAAACCTCAGGGAACTGTAAATTTGCAGACACCTGGGAAAGACTTTTCCCCACTGCTACCGAAGCAGGCACAATGACAGCAGCAGGCTGGGGAAGAATTAGACAGCAGGGCCTCAGAGAGGTCATTTAGGAGAGGTGCTGGCATAAACTTTATAAAACTCCCCAAGACTGACTGAATATTTTTGATTACAAACTACCCCAACTGTTCTGTATATTTATTAGCCTTATCCATATGAAGATGACCTTTAGATGGAAACCACTAGCCTATTCTAAACCAGATGTAAGAATTACTTAATTAAAAATTGCATTAAAAATCATGTATTTTCTAACAGTAGCTGAATTTGAGGGTCAAGTCTCTGTTCACACAGACTCCTTTGGAATCACAGAGTAATCCACATTGGAAGAGTGTGAATCCCCTCAAGGCTCAATCCCCTGTGGTTTTGGTGGGCACCTAGCACCCAGCCTGGATCAGCCCACCACAGTCTGCCAGGCTTTGGTCACCCTCACAATGTAAATATTTTTATTTATAACACCAAGGCAACAGTACCCTAGGAGCCTGTTTAACTAGATGGGTAGAAGAGCATTTTAAAGTATAATACCTCCATAACCGTCAGAAGAAAAGGATAGCAAAGACTCCAACACATTTTACTTCAGGAGAAAGCTGGAAAAACCTTTTAGGCAAGAGAGAAATAATACAAAGGGATGGGAGAAATTGAAAATACAAGCAGGAAATATGCCATAATTTATCTTATATATAATATGGCTTGGGGAAAATAACCATTTCAAGGTGCTGTGCCAACAGAGACACAGAGAGAAACCTGGACAGCAAGTCCAAGCCAGCAGCATAACAATAGCAGATCAATATGATTTGAAGAAGCAATCAGATAAAAACGAAATCGCAAAGTAGGTTTTCTTCATTGCATTTATTTCTAGGCAGCTCATCTCAAAGGGAAAGAGTCAGTAACAACTGGGAATTCAGAGAGCAGCTACTAAACTTACTAGACTGCTGGAAGAAATGATTTATGAAGATTAAAAGATTTTTATACATATGGTTTGACTACAACTCTCACAGAAGAGCAAAAGGGACATACTTAATGCACTGAGAGCTGTTAGAGTGACAAAGCTGGAAACAAGGAGGCTTCCCCAGCGCTGCTGATGCTGTGGGATGCACTCGCAGCCCGCAGTGGGGACCCTCCCATGCCCTGTCCGTGCCCACCTACTCACACAGGTGGGGAAGCACAAGACAAAGCCCAATCTTTCAGCAGGGTCCCCAGTGTCTGCACTTGGCAGGCTGTGATCCAGCTGATCTGGATGCTTTATCACGTCCAGTTTGTAAACATCAGCCCTATCCCAGACTTTTTATTAGCTTAAATCAAATATTGAACCTCCCTCAGCTGTTAGAGGACAGCTGCTTGCAAAGTGATTCACTGCCATATTCCTTCTAGGCCACAAGAAAATACAAACTAATCACCAGCAGCATGACAGATGCACACATTTTTAATTATGGAGGAGAAATTAGGCTCTGAACTTATCCCCACATCTCGCTTAATCAGAGTGCTGGGGAGGAGCTGCCAGCCCCCACAGCCTGGAAGGAAGGAGCTGCAGAGGGCCATGGACTGGTGCCTGGCAGCCTGCTCAGCCCCTGCTCCCATTCCCCAGGCATTTGCCAGAAAAGACTTGGAAAAAACAGTGTTGTGTTGTTTCTTGGAATGTATCTTCTCAGGAATGAGCTGTCGGGTTTCTGGGTTGAGCCATCTTTGGCCACGTCCAGACAAGGAAAACATGAGGGGTGGACCTGGGACATTCAGGAGTGGTGGGAAGGCACAGGGGTCCAGCAGATGCTGGAGCAGTTTGCCAGTCCCATCTCAGAGTTCTGCTCTGGGAAGAGCCACGTAGGTAGTGACAGGACAAGGGGGAATGGCTTCAAGCAGGAGAAGAGTAGGCTTAGACTAGACATTAAAAAACCAATCTTCCCTGTGAGGGTGCTGAGGCCCTGGCACAGGTTGCCCAGGGAAGCCGTGGCTGCCCCTGGATCCCTGGAAGTGTCCAAGGCCAGGTTGGATGGCTCTCTGAGCAGCCTGGTCTAAGAAGGTGTCCTTGTCCACAGAAAGATGATTTTTAAGGTCCATTCCAACCCAAACCCTTCCACGATTCTCTCTGTAGCTCGGCTCTGTTTTAGGGGCTTTTCAATTGATCACATCCACCTTGGTATCTCTCAGGAATCTCTCAGTAGGACAGACTTCCGTGTTGAATTTTCAGGCTACACATAAAAGTTAACTTAAAGCTCCAAGGAAATTCTCTTTACTTAAGACACGTGTTAAATTCCCACAGACCACTGAGCTCAAGCACTAAGAAACCTGATATGCAAACAGATATTATGAATCAGATATACAAACACAGTGCAATTTACCCAACGAAGGCAACACAACCAGGTAAAGGAAAATCGAGTAGCAAAGCAGGGGAAAAAAATCCTCTCAAGTACTCAATTACTTTCAGCTTTCAAAAAAAGGGTTTGTCAATTCAAAATACTCATCTTACATGAAAACACAGTCTAATCTACTGTCAGTGGACTGTGATCCTCAAAAGAGAGCAGCAGGAAGAGGAGAACCTGTGCTCCAGCCTCACTGGGAAGCTGCAGCTCGGGCTGAAAGAGGAGCAGGAGCGGTTTCCAAGGAGAGGAACCGATTCAGCTCCAAGGAGACATTTCTGTATTGTTTAACTTGCTTCCCTGCATCAATAATTTGTCTTCTGGACCTTCCAAAAGTCAGCCTCCACTGACAGCACTGGAGGAGGCTGGTCAGAGAGGGTTTAATGAATGAAACTGAAGCAACCTGGTGGTGACAATGCAGCTGTTAAACCCACTACATCCAGAGCACCCCACTCCCCTCTGGGGGCTGATGGTGAGCTGACTGCCCTGAACGATGGGCAAGCAGCTCAAATGTGAGCCCCATCTGTAGGGAAAAATTAACTACTCAGTCTCTAATGAACAGTCTTTCTCTACACAACAATACCCTCTGCTCTACGAGCAATTAGCAAATTGAAGCGCTCTCTTTGTGAACCTGCATTAATTTACTCCTCGATGTGGCACATTAAATAGCTCACAGGTACAGCACAGCAGTGGCAACAGCCAGCACCATAAAATAAAAGCTTGCTTCAAAGAGTTTGGGAAGCGAAATTAGGCGTGCTGTATACAGGGAATAAATCAAAACAACCTTCATTTGGAAACATCATTTTAGTCTTATGCTTTCATCAAAAAACATGGTTATCGTAACAGTCACGTTAATACAATGTCGGTACTCTACAAGGGAGAGAAACAAGCAGCACATTCACTACCTCAAATTAAGAAGTGCCATTTTTATTCTTTCTCATCAGGGTGAAATACCTGAGAGCATACACAGCTGCCTATTCTGAGGTTGTGCTTTCACAGCTATTAATCCCAAGTGAGAGTCCCCAGAAGGAAGGCCACTTGTTGGGAGGGCAGCACCCCTGCAGGGGAGGAGAGGACAGGACAAAGAGGTTTTGCCTGGCAGAGCTGGAACACAGCTGCAAAAAATGGCATTTTTACAGCTCACTGAAGCCCAAGATACCCTTAGAAGTATTTTATATGCAACAGTTGTATGCAAATCCAAGTCAAGTGTGATAATTGGCTAATTCAGGTATAACGTTAATTAATAGCTATTCCAAAGTAATTAACTTCTAAGTTAAATTCTTGCTTCTCCTCTTTGAGAGTTAACACACAATTTAAATTTACAAGGATATATCAGCTACTGATCACAGAAATAGGGAATCTTGTATGTTCTAACATGCCAAATCACTTCAGTTTCCTTGTGCTGGCTGCCCCCCATTCCTTGGATAATTTCACAGTTATTTATTTCCCTGATCACTCACAAAAGAAGACAGAAGATGGAGACTCTTGGCTCAAGTTGGATGGCCTCAGTGTGTGGCTAAAGTGTGATGTGATCTCTACAGGGTCCAAGCCAGCACAGCTTGTCCGGTGCCATAGGCTGGGGAAGACGGGAGGGCGGGGGGGGGGGGGGGAAAGGACAATATCACCTTTTTCTATCTGATTCAGGAAACACAAGGCAAATAAAGTGCATTGAAGCTGCAGCTGAAATACAGAAGGAAACTTGAAAACATGGCAGCACTCCCAGGACAGTTCTGATAAGGAAAGCACTGACTGCAACAATTAGAATTCAATCCAGCGTAGAAACATAAGCACCACTCTGATGAGTTCCATGCAGCAGCACAGGAATAGGATGAGAACAATCTGAAGAGAACTTTGCAGTCACTAATTACCTCTCATGCAAAGAATGAGGCTCTGGCTTGTGGAGAAAACAGAAGGAAAACTTTGATTTCACAAAAGCCACAGACAGATTACTTCTGGGGGTGGCAGAGACTGAGCAGAAGTAACTCATCAGCCACTTGCAGTCAGACTTCACTTTATTTGCATATTGTCATCCTGCATATTAAAATAGTGTGAGAACTGAAATTAAATTTTCATTAGTGTTCAATCTGAAATCTCACCCATGGGATTCAGCTTTCAACAGTTCATGCATGCATTTCCTCGTTCACTTTAAAGTTAGATATCCATTTATCCCATGCTAGCCAACACTTGTGGCCTTCAACCCATTGCACACCATTGTTGCTCAGGGGCAGCTGTACAGGATTGTTTCTGCACCTCTGAACTGCACTACAGAATTACTCTGAACTAACTGGTCATTTCTAATTTAACATATTTTGATGCTTTGTAGTTGAAATTGCCAATCTTTCACAAAATTGCATCAGTTGAGATCACAATCAGAAAGACATTTTAGTACCAGCCATTGCTAAATAATTTCCTTGCCGCTTTTCAGGCTCCTTTTTGCTGCTCTCAAGAAAGTTCTCCTGGTTATAAAATCAAATGCACATCCTCTATAAAGTGGGAAAGAACAGCTACAAATAAACTCTGCTGCTGTCTCAAAAGCATCCAGAACACCATGTTATCACACAGGAGTTGGATTGGAGGTGGCAGGGGGCTCAGCCTGATGCAAAAGTGAAGAGGAAAATTCCTCAACAACATTTGAACGTGTTTCAGAAATTTAAATTCAGTGAAACCACACTCGCTCTGACTTGCAGAAAAGCTGCAACAGGCAAAGCAGAGACCATTACTTACTGACATAATTTATGAGCATAGGCTTGCAGCTCAATGAAAAGCATGTGTCTCAGGCCACAGTTTATGTAGTTCTCCATGTAATTTAGTCCCTAATTTCACCCCAAACAAGGACAGGAAACACGGGAAACGAGAATGCCTGTAAGCCAGATGTCCCACATCTCCAGGGACTCGTGCTCCTGGGCATCACAGCAAACCACAACACCCAGGGACTGAAGGCCACTGCTTTGTCCAGAGCAGTGAGAGTGCTTTCCATGAAAAAAACAAGAGCTGCTCCTTGTCTGAAAACCAGTTTTGTACTGGATTTGTGCAGGGAAATGCCGCCCCCCAGTGAGAGACAAAAAGCAGCTGGTTACCAAAATCAGGGAGGAATAAAGCAAAGCTCTTGGGTGCTAAACAAAAAAAATGATCCTGCAAATTGAAAATAATCGCCAAAGTCGTCGCTATAATTACTGAAAATGCAGGGAAAATATCTCCCCTAGCAAAGATATGGGCTCCTGTCAACACTCTTTCAAGATTTACTGGACAAAGGGATAATAACCACACCTTACTCCTGCTCTTAAGTCTCAAGGACAGACCAATCTCTCTCCTTCTCTTTAAGAGATGCAGTCACTTCCTAATGTCAAGAATTCTCGACAGTAAGCTTATTATAATGAAATAACCCCAAGCTCTCCCTGGTTAGACTATGAGAAAAGGGTGTTAACAAAGTGACTGTAGAACAACTGATATGAGATGAGGAAGACAGGATTCCAAGCAGAAATTGTCCACGTCCTTATTCCTGCAAACCACTTGACCTAGCTTAAAGTAATCTGCACAGTCCTGCAGCAAAAACCTGGCTTTTGTTCCCACTCTGCCTAACCACTGCTGAGAGACCTGGGGCGAAGCACTAAACTCTGGAACTCCTTTCTTTTCTCTCCCTGTCTAACCTAAAGATAATACTGACTCTGTAAAACCCTTCCAAAACCTCTGAACAAGGATAATCTCTGAGCACAAGGTGCCACTGTTGACACAAACCACACCTGATGGGCCACAGCACTCGGGCACTAAAAGGATTAAGCACCATAAAGTCCAGCACCAACGTATTCAGAGGTGGCAGCAACCCTGTCTCCCTGATCCTCAAAGCAAAGGTGACCTTCACAGCTGCAATAAAATGTAAAACTTGGAGAAAGACCCTGAAACTTCTCTAAATCTATTCCATCATCACTGTTCTCCCAGGCAGATGCTGCCAGGAAAGGAAGGGAAGCAAACTGGGAGATGGAAAAATGCAGAGCATTGGATTCAGGAAAGGATGAGTACCTGGAGGTTGGACAGCCCCATGCCAGGCTGAAACATTTAAAAATGAGGCAGGTAGGCAAGAAAATAGTGGGCTCAGGTAATAAAACCAGCTTAGTTTTGCAAAAACATCTCAAAACAAGAACAATCATTTGTTGTTTCAGTCTCTGAGCTACAGCTGAGGCTGAGGTGAGGGGCAACACCCCAGAGACTCCTCTCTCCCCATTTCCCTTGATGTTTTTATTCAGCACCTTGCTAAGAAGGAGCACAGAGACCAAAAGATTAGCACAGCTCTGCTGGGAACAATAAACTTGTGTAATAGATCTCCTTCCCTCCATCCTAATCAAATGGTGCTGCAGTCCCCTGGGGAGAGGATACAGTGCCAAACAAAAAATGTGAGTTTGCAGCTGCTTCCTCAACAGCAAAGGGCAGCCTGACTGATGAAACTCTGCCAAGCCAATTGCTTCCAGCATGACGCAGTCAGCCAGTACAGCATCTCCAGGACACACACAAGTGACTGCAGGGTGCTGATGGACTCTCCAAAGGA
Source organism: Corvus hawaiiensis (assembly GCF_020740725.1). Classification (NCBI taxonomy): domain Eukaryota; kingdom Metazoa; phylum Chordata; class Aves; order Passeriformes; family Corvidae; genus Corvus; species Corvus hawaiiensis. Next base: position 4,527,239 of record NC_063228.1, read on the forward strand.
ACCCTTCCCCATCACTGGAACAGCCATCAGAGAAGCCTCTGCCACTAAAATTCTCTTTGTGGCCTCAGAGAAGCCGATGAGGGTGAAGATGGAGCAGGAAGTCCTTTCTCTTTTGCTGCTCCCCAGGAAGAGTTTTAACTCAACAGCAGAATGATAACCTGGCATAAAATCTGTGTATTGAGGGTCAGCCACTAATCTCTTGCCAGGAGTAAAAAAGATTATTAATATATTAGTGCAAGTGAAAAACATTAGGAGAGTACCAGCTCACTCCACAGGGAAATAGCAAATAGATAAAGAAATACACAGTATCTGGAGGACATTAAGGAGAATTAATTTCACTGTGCTGTGGTCAAATGTCTAAAGGTGAAATGAAGGGATACCAGCACCCAATCCTGAATCAGATGTAACAAATTAGGGAACCTGGTAATCCCTCACTATTTAGGAGATCTGAAAACAGGTACTGTAAGCAATTCTGGGATCTGGTGAGCATAAGGTTTTCCTCAGGTTGTATTAACTCTGCTGGAGCTGGGAAGCAGAGCTAGAGACAAACAGAAGGCACAGCATCTAATGGGAATGGAATCCCTTGCCATTATATGTAATAATGAAGCTGGTTGAAGGAGGGGGGAACAAATACTTGTGTATTTGCTTAATTTTCTGACAAAATTTTAAGCCCAGCTCATTTATTTACTACTTTTTTTTCCCCCCCCCCGTCCTTTAGTTATCAGCAGAATGACTTCAGGCTCCAAAGCTTTCTCTTGATGAAAGCAAACATTAGTACTCACCAAACCCAGAAAAAGGAAATCTCAAAAACTAGAAGTGGTGGCAATGTGGCACCCAGCATCTACCAAACTGTTCACTCCTTCCTGTGCATTTTTGCCAGTACAACCTCCCTGGATCTAAGTTCTCCCCAGCAGTTGCCTCCAACTAGGTTTGATAGCTAGAGGGAAAGAAACAGCATTTAGTTCATGAAATCTGTAAATTAGCCATCAAAAATGTTCACTCTTATCCGTTCATCATAAAAAAATTGGTGGAATTACATCTCTACCTAAAAAAACCCTTCTAATTTCAGCCCCATGAGTCAGCACTGCTGCATCTCATCACCAAGAGTGATTCATTGTCACTGCACTTCTCAAAGTCAAGAATAAGGGTATTCACCCCAATTCTCTGTCATCTCATAACTCCTCTGGACCCAGGCACTGTGTTTGCACACAGCACTGTTATAATGATTTATGTGAGTATGTCACTTTTAATTTAAAGGGATAAAGAGTTATTGTCAGTCTAGCAACCATAAAGCAACATTTTCTTTCCACTGAGCTGACAGTTGAATACCTGGAAAATATTCCTGTGTGCTCAGAAAGGAGAGGGCTGTACAGCCCATAGCCTTAGGGTGTCAGTGCTTCTGAAGACAGGAGTGGATGGCCAGTGTCTTTGGAGAGGAACACTAGGACTTAGGAGAGTTAAAAAAAGCCGTACAGTGGAGTTAGAATAGGAATAAAAATTCAGACAAAAGCAGTGTGGATGGAAAGCCTCTGCCCCAAGTGAAACAGTGAGGAAGAGGGTTTGGGGTATTGATTAGACCCCAAAAAGATGATCTGTAGCTGGATGAAACAAAGAATACCAGAAGTTAAACAGCAGCACAGCTATGGTTTTCTTATTCAACTCCCCTAATATCACAGTCATTTTTGATAATCTTTTAGCTGCTAAAACAAGGCTACTGAACAACTCCCACTGACCTTACACCCCTGAGTGGGCCAGTGCCTTCCTTTAAGCTGCCCAAGGCTGCTGGCAGCTGGTGATAGTTCAGAAAAGTGTCTTTAATGGTGCTGTGAGCTCTGTCCTTAGATATCTCACTGTTATCCCCACAAACACTCCCAACAGGAGCCCTCAGGCATGTGGGCACACTTCCTTGGGCAACTGCTGTGAGCCAGCCAGAAAACAACGTTGGGAAGTGAAGATCTGTATTTAAATCAAACTTTCTTTGCTAGCTTGAATCAAGTTTGGTTTCTGTTCTGGTTCTCAGCACTACTGCATAGGTCGCCCCAGCTCAAACAAAGGTCAAGGAGGAGTTTCAGCCAGCACTATCCTTGGCTTGGGAAATTACAGCCAGTGTGGTTTTGGCATCCAGCAGAACAGTGGGTAGAGTGCCTAAGCCTCGGAGGGTCTCCAACAAACTTCAAAGGCTGTTGGAAGTTGCTAGGTAACAACATCCACCCCCAGGACAGGATTGGGCAAGGTTTGCTCTGCCAAAGCAATGCTTGCCTTGCCCTCGCTTCCGCCCTGGGAATGCGTGTTGAGGACCTGTCTCCTCTGCTGCCAGAGCATTTCCAGCCTCTAGTCTGGGTGCCTAGTTGGATTTTGCTGAATAAAGCAAACATCCCATTTTAAACATAGCTATTATAATTAGCAGAAGCTCATTGCTCAATTCCCCTTCCAGACAGGGATTTCCAAATGTCAGTGTGCTTAGCACAGCTGATCTGTGCTGGCTGCTCTAAACACAACTGACCTAGGAGGGTCCAGAGCATAAAATCAAATCCTATTGTGGGTGGTGAGATGGAAAAACAAACAGGATAATTGTCCTCCTTCAGTCTGTACCTTCATTTTCCTGTACCGTCTGCACAGCACTGTGAGCAAGGCAAGGTGAGCAGAGACTCTGACACAGAAGGTATACTCATGCTTGAGGCCAAGCAGGAATTTCTCTTAGACATTTATACCAGTTTTCTGAATCAGCTCTCCAGATAAAGCTGCCTCATCCTGCTTGTCCTGCCAGGGTATCATGGCATAAAATCAAAGGGCAGTAAGGGGAGAACAAAAAAAAGGGGGGGAAACCCCAAACTAGAACAGCTCCTGCTGCTGAAACCATTTTACAGAGGCTCTGGCAAATGCAGAGACCAGTTTCAAGCAGTATTTACTCTCTAAACCTGGTCTGGGAAAGCAAAAACAACCTTAGTCTTTCCAAGTGATTTCCAATATTAAAAGTTAAATTGCCAAGCATCTTTTCCCAGCACAGACCTCCCCACACCAAAGAGCTCTCTCCCATGAAGGAGAAGTGAAGCACTCCATTTCCAGGTATTGCATGTATCAGTGGCTCCCAGCCTTCCTGCAGACACTTCAGAAACCCTGGCAGAGCTCCACACCTCAGAATGTCCCAGGGAGCCAGCAGAAGTCCAGCTGGGTTTATTAATGTGGGCCTTGTGCAACCTCTCACCTGTGGTGCACAAGTGTCTCACCCACAGCTCCTGCCTCGTTGTTTGGGATATGCCAGGATAAACTCCACGAAGAGCTGAAGCAGATTAGCACCAAGCTGCTCAATAAAAGGAGAAACTGAAGTTTAAAGACCATGTGTCCTTTGCAAGGCCACATGGACAGTCATAATTTACAATTACTATATTTTACCCCATCAGGTTTGCACTACAAACAGATTAGAGACAGAATTTGCCTGAAGTTTAAGGGAAAAAGACTGGAGGGAGAAAAACCCAGAGATTAACAACCTCTCTATCCAAAGACATTCCTCACACTGAAAAAATAAAAAAAACCTCCAAGATTCCAACTGGAAAAAAAAAAAAAGTGTAAAATACCCTCAAAGAAAATCAAACATCTCTGCACACTATGGTCATGCTCCTGTAACTTCTTACAAGAGGAACAAAACTCTTCTACTTTTATTTGAGAATTTATTCAAAATAAATAAATCCCAATGGAATTTAGGCACACTGTAGAGGCTCCAGCAAAAATTGTAAAAAAAGCAAGCAAACTAAAAAGATCCTTTCTTGGCATGCTCTTGAAAGAAGGATTCACCACATTTCTGATTGACTGCCACTGTGGTTTAAATGAATCAGCTATAAATAGGCAGCAAATGCAAGGCAAGCACTTGAAGGGAACAGCAAGGGGGTTTTTTTGTTTTCTCTTGTTATTGCTTAATGGTCTGTTGGGAAGGAGGTGGCTGACAAGGTAGAAGAAATATGGTAAAAATATAAAGAAACCGAGAAAGGGTGTGGGAAGGAGGGATAAGGAGACAAAGACATACCAATGTAGAGAATGTGCAAATACCTTTCTGCCTCTGGTTTTCCGGAGGAGTGCATGATCAGGGATGGGAACAGGCACACAGACTTGGAGCTGGGGATGCCCTGAAGGTCCCCTCACAGCCACAACTTGGAGAAGGCTTTTATGTTATCAATAACTGCAAAGTCAAGCTTCTGTGGGCCACTTTGGACTTTTCTAGTAACTAAAATTAGTTACTAGAAACTAACTAGAAACTAACTAACTAGAAATCTCTAGTCTTTCTTACATATCAGATTCAACATATGAAGTGCAGCCATTAAAGAAAAGCACTGGAAGTGTTTCTGCAGCCCTCTTGTGTCAAGAGCCATCCAAACCAGGAGTGGACTCAAAACAAAGTTAAGCAGCCATCCACATCATAACAAAAGTGAAAATACTCCTGTCAATGAGCAGCAGAGCTGGAGGAATCTGAATCACATCCAGACAGGATCCAGTTTCTGGAAAGCATTTGCAGGGAAATTTCTAATAAACTACTTTTTAAATATTGAATAATTGCTTCTAAAAATAGCTGGAGCTTATTTCACAGCTCTTGTTCCAACTGTCTGCTCACTCTCCTCCTCTCTCCCACAGCTAGTCTGACTGCCCACAACATCCCCAGTCTCCAGCTTTCTGGCATCCTTTTTAATTACTCCTCTTAATCTTGTGCTCCTTTTTTCAAGCCTGAAGGAGGCTCTCACAGAATCCAAGGAGCAGAAAACCTTCTGGTTTCCCTTCCCAAGGAGTCTGACTAGCTTTAAAGATCTTCTCTACTCCTGCAAAGTATTTCCTTGCAACTCCATGGCAGATCTTGCCAGTGAGCAGCCCAGGACCTCCTCAGAGCCTTCTCCTCTGTGGGGATGGAGGCTGATCCCATGTCAGCTCTGCACAGATTTACTGCTTTCTCAAAATTAATTGGAACAGAAGGGACCATTTCCATATGTTGCTCCATCAGTGCTGCTCGGTTTTGGGCTGAAAGGATTAACTCCAGAGGGAGCACTGCAATTTCATCTTAGCCGTGGTCCATTTGTTTCCCTTGGCCCTTCTGCTGAGACTGCCAAAGATGCCAGACAGGATATTTCTGAGATGTGGGTGTTTATCTTCTCTTAGTGGACCAAACAGCAACTTATTTCAGGAAACCAATCCAGCAACTCACAATTGCTTCTTGTTCCAGCAAATTCAGCCTCACAAGGCAAGAGGTGAAAGTGCCTGATGGTGCCATTAGAAACCTTTGAGTTTCCTCGCTCCTGAATGCCTGTTGAGCAAAACTGTGCTATAGAAACATGAGAGATCTCCATTGGGCAGGGGAAGGGAGTCAAAACATATGCCAAAATAATCTCAGTTATTTGCTCCTGCCACACAGCTACAGGCTGTATTGAACCACTCCTCCATGGCACAGTGGGATGCTCAGGGCTGGGAGCTCTGTTCCAGAGGCTCCTGGTGGCTCCATGGAGCATGACAGAGAGCTCCCTCACGAAAATACTTACAAATAAGAATTGCCAACACTTGTTTTTTTAAGCTTCTTTTCATGCTTCAATTTTCTTTCTTCTTAACCAAGCAGATAAACATCTACACACATTTACCTGTGCCTAAAAGCGCCTGACCCCAGGGCAACACCAGCTTGCTTGTCCAAGGTTGATACATGCCAAAATAGTGATTCACTCTCTGTGCAAGAAGCCACAGAGGAAGGGTACAGAAATGTACATTTGCTGTAGGAGTGGCTGTATTTGTGCCATGCAGCAGCCTCCAGATATTCATGAAGACTTGAGTATGACCTTTCCTTTTCTCAGTCCCCTTTGCTGGTCAGAAGAAAAAGTGTAATCCAAAGAGCAAGTGGAATGTAACAGAAGATAATATCCACAATACTTGCAGTAATGTGTACAGTGTCAATGGGCTGGAGGAATGGGGTACAATGACTGTGGATCTCGCCTGGCCTAAATAAAAAGATGCTCATTATCCTGAAAGGAAATGCCACTTAGGAACGATAAGGTCATGCTGCACAGGGAAGATAAATGTCATTTCTCTACACTGCAGTGATGGTCTCACCTACTGTCTTCAAAAATGGACCTAAACAGCAAAGCAATAAAAAGCCTGTAGAATTAGCCTGGGACATTATTGTTTTGAGAGCGTAAAATCACTCATCTAGAGCTCTTTAGACATGCTTTCCTAGGAACACTTCTATATGTGTACACGTGCATTTACATTGTGCCTTTTGGGAGTAATAATACATGAAAATAATTAACCAACACTTTCAAACAAGCTTGGGTGTGTTTGGTACCACGTTTGTCAAAAGAATTCGAGACTCACCATGTATTTTATACAGCTGTACACATTCCCAGGAATTAAATCCATCTGCATAGGTAGTTTTGCACTCGTCACAGGCCCCCCCCAGGCAGCCTCTGCCAAGCACAATGAGCAGCTCTAAATAAATACCATCCATAATGCCAACAACTTCTCTCTTTTCAGCAGCTCTGTGGGCTGCCATGCTGCAGCTGAGAGACAATTAAGTACACTCAGATGATCTTTAAGCACACAGTACAGAGCAATTCCCTCGGAGCAGGAAGGGCAGCATCCATCCCCTCCGAGCAGGAGCAGCACTGGGGGCTCCAGGGAGCTCCAGCCCAGGCCCTTTGAAGAAGGGGTGTCTCATTTCAGCACTCTGCAAGTGGGGGGCTTCTGCCCCTTCACACCCACAGGTGTGCAAAGCAAATAACTGATGAACATTAGTCACTGCTTGCATGGTCCCACCTAGAGGAACAAGGGCTGCCTCTGCAGACATCACTCCTGCTGTCCCTATCACCTTCCTTCATGCAAAAGGCCACAGAATGCTTCAGAAACCAGCACCTTATTTTGCCAAGGTGGAACTAGATCCATGGAGGTCAAACAAGCACACACTTTATCTCAGTATTTGAGATATCAGGGGGCTCATCTATCCTAAGGCTGCATTTTTCACTAATGAAATGACCTATTATAAACCAGAAAGTGAAGAATTCTGCATCCATAAGTTAATAAAACTGAGAGTACTCAGAATAGAATTGCCAAGGGTAGGGCTGGTAAAAACTATCTTAGCAATAATACCTACCCACAAAGATCACTGGTTTAGGGTCTGTGCCATCAGGTCAGTTCCCAAATGCACTGCACAGCCTAGATTTTATGAAAAATTCAGAGTTTGTGGGTTCTCAAGAAATACTTCAATAATTAATACAGATACAGACACTCATCATTTCTTTGTGTATATAAATAATGTACAGTGGTAACCTTTATACAAAGCAGCCTCAAACCCTCTCCCATTACGCATGATATGCTACTTAAAATAACCTCTACAAAGTAATGACTCTGTTCATGTTTATGGTTACTGAATATCTCACTGGGCTTTTACACACCATTAATACCGTAACAGGTAATCTTTCAAGCTTCTTATTGATTTCCTTTAAAAATCAAAAGTATTTAGGTTTAGCAACTCTTCCAAGAATCAGCTTCCCAATGATAATGAACTGTTTCTACAATTCTCCGAAAAGAAGCGAAGTCGATGCCACAAAAACGCACGTTTGGGAGTGTGGAACACAGGCACAGGAACACAGAAGAGATAAAAATCTATGTCTTAAGCCACGACTCAGTTCTGTTTCTAATGTGAGCTTGAACACAACTAGAAATCTGAGCGTACATGTGTCAAAGCTGCAGCCATTAGAGCCGTTTAAACAAATTGAAAACATAAATCACATCAATATGTCAAATCGATGTGCCATGCATTTCATAGCCATGATACTGTCACCACAGCTGGATTCATGGCACGTGTGTTCTACAGCACTGCCTGTTTTATTAAACAGCATAAATAAAATTCAAAAGAAAAATGTTACAACTTGCATTACAGGGAGATTGTGGCTTTCTCTACAACTTCGGACTTTCAGTTTGTTTTGCTGAAAAGCTTTTAGCACAATCAAAGCACATTTGACATTAACACTGATTAAAGCAAATAGATAAATTGCAAAGCCTCTGAGAAAGCAGAATTGTTCCGTACAATTTACCTGGACCACCCCTGAACAGAGAAGATCTATATCAACAGTTTAGTTTTTATTCACAGCATGGTGGGAACTGCTATCAGCTGGGTTTTTCACTTACTCTGCTCCCAGCCTTATCCAAATATTAGTAGGCTGGTCACATTGAAGTGCAAAAGAAAAAGAGAAAAATAAAGAGAAATCCAGGCACCTTCCTTTGAATTCTGTTCACTGTTTTGACTGGCAATGGTGCCGTGCTCGAATTCATGACCTTAACACAAACCAGGCTGAGGAAATGGAGGTGCTGCAGCCTCTGGACAACCCAGGCCATGGTGAAAGGCTGGGTGAACAGATGGGAACAAACAACAGTTCACAACGTGGAGAAGTACTAAGGGTGAACAATTATGGATATTCTGAAACAAAACAACTGCAATTGGCACTTGCATTTAGGCCCCATTCGACAAACTGCTCAGGCACTATGCTGAACCAGGCTTTTTAGACTAATTAGTTCCCTGAAGAAACACCTCTCCTACTGCACGTAATGAAGGCCAAAATAAAGAATCAATGGGCCTCAAAAAGAAAATCAAGACAGCAACTACTGTTGCTCTAATTGCCACAATAACCAAAGTATTAAGTGCGTTAAAATGGATCTTATAATCCTTGCAAACTGCAAAGAGCAGGAGTGTTGGGATCCACAAGAGCATGGGAACAAGCTTCTGTTGGTGTTGTTTTCTCAAAGCACTTTTTCTGTTTATATGTTGTAACTATTTGGTAACAGGATTTCAACAAAACTCTGTAGCTGGACCCCACAGAAACACAGAGGGCACAACTGTGCTGAGCCTATGTGGAGGCTCCACAGGAAACCCTTGGAATCTTTACAGGATGTTTTTAAACAGAAAATAATCATTAAAAATATAATGCACTTTTACAGGTCACCATCATCGTGAATTAAAAGATGACATGAAAACACTTACAACTACATACTTTAAATCTTAAATTATGCAGAGATTATGCAATTACTCTGAAATGAAACACTACAAATCACAGAATTCAAATCCAATGATTATAAAAATCAACAAATCTCAACAAGTTCAGAACATCTCAAGACTCCCAGACAAGAGCTATTTAATGCTATTAATACAACTCAAAGTTAGGGAACAGGTAAAATTTCCATGTAAAACATTATCCTGATGTGTAATTTTAGCTTTTACATTTTGTCAGAAGACATTTATTTCCTTTCTGCCCCGAACTGCTTGGTTTCCATGGGCTGTTAAAGCTTTCATTGGTGTGAGGAGGTGCCTAAGTAGCAGTTCTAACAAACAGGAGACATTATTGACCTGAGCCTGATTGAGTCACCGATAGACTTCAAAAGGGTTAAGAAGCATTGGCCTGAGAAGCCCTCTGGGAAACATAACCTGAACAAATCCAGCTTCTAGTTTGAAGAGAAACTGGTCAATCCTGGCCAATTCTCCCATTTTCCCAAATTTTACCATTCCTAAAGAGTCAGGCACCAAAACATTTATCTGGTGGCTGAGCCACACGAACCTGACCACACACTTCAGGAAACTCTGGGTTGGAAGTGCTCTGGAGAATGCAGCACTGCCTCCATCCCATCAGCTCATTCCAGAAAGGGACCATATACCTTGGAAGCTGTTGGGAAACTTGGACCATTCCTGCCCAAGGCAAACCAGCTGTGTGGCACAGCAGTGACATGGGCTGTACCTGCCCAATCCACATGGATCAGACCAGCACTATCTCAAATCACCACACTTTCCAGCCTGGAACAGATTCATAGAGGTTAAATCTCCAAATTAAACACAGAAAGCAGTTTGTCCTAATGTTGAATGTTTTTCTAACGTTGCTAAGAAAACCAAAATTCTGCAATTGTGCAGAGCAACACTGGAAAATGGTGCAAGCTCTAGAGGAACTTGCCCAGCAACCTCTCTACTGCCTCCCATCCATCCCTCCATGCTGCCTGCAGCTGCAAGTGATGGAGACCAACGTGAGAACACACTTCTAACTCTTTCAAAGCCTTCCTTTTGAAAAGCTGGAAGCTATCTGTTCCTAATCCATTCCCCAAAGATACTTAATTTGCCTCTGTCTTCTGCCTGAGAGGGAAGAGACATGTCATCACTGCTCTGCCTGTGCCCCAAGTCAGCCCCTGCTCCCCAGATGCAGGAGGGGATTTGCACCACACTGCACAGAAGTTGCTCTTTGCTGTGGATGGAGCCACTGCTCCCACTCCAAACATATTCCTGCTTCCTCCTCCTCAAGCCATCTAATTGCAGAGCCTGTATCTCTCAGCACAGGCATGCAGGCTCTCCAGTGTAAAGCATTTTAAAGCTCTCAGCATCGCATGAAACGCTCTCCCCTGCTCTATTGTGGTAAATATGACTCATAACTGCACCTCAGTTATCAGCTCTTTCCAATACATCACTAAGAAATAACCCAATTTTAAATCTTCTGTAGGAATTTAGACACAGTTCATCTGTTTCTCATGTTTCCTATAGGCAGGGACATCTGAAGCTAATCCAAATTCCTTAGGTCAAGCCTCTTTTGTGCTTGGTTATTCATAACATCACCAGAAGAGGCTATGGGAGGATTTGTTCATACCAAGAGCATTTTAAGTGGAGCATTGTTGGGAAGAAGGGAAAATCTTTCTGTTGCTGGCACCTGTCAATCTGCCAGGGCTGAAGTAAGTACTTAGAGCCTGAGTACAAGAGCATTCCCACATCCTCTGAGCATCAAACCTGGACAGCAGAACAGTCTCACCTAGGCTGGGTGTGCTTCCTGCAGGCTGAAGCACTCAGCCAGCTGAGTCCACCCTGAACTCCCTGCACTGCTAGCACAGGTGATTGCTTACATTTATCATTACTGCACATCTTTACATAAGAGAATCAAGATGTGACCCAGCAAGAGAACAAGGGGCACAGCGTCACTGACTGCATCTACACCAGGAGTGTGACTTTCAGCAAGAGGTGACAGCAATGACAATTGTCTACCCCTGTCCTTACTGCACTCAAAGTGAGCGCAGCAGAGCTGGAAAATGTTTTTCTGTCCATGCACTTCAATATGCAGCCAAGAAGTGAAAGTGTCCTTGAGGCTGCTGGTTGATTTGCAGCTGGGGGTATTTTCCTGGGGGCTTGTCTATAAGGCAGCTTTTCACAGACTAGAGAAGTTGTGCTAGTTAATGATTCACCCTATGCAAGCTGGTGACAGGACGTTCTCATTCCTGAGAATGATGGAGGTTGCTTCCAGTTAGCTGTGGTCCCTGGGAACTGCTGACTTAAAGCCATTCTTAAACTGTCAGAGCATCCACACACTAAAAATAGCTGCAAAAATCTCCCTGTAGCGAAAACAACGTTGGCTTGTGCAGAATATCTCCAGTGTAAGGAAGTGCCATGGACCGCTTCTCTTGATCAATTACTGACTTTCAGGACAGATCCAAAATGAGGAATCTCCTCAAAAAAAATTAAGAGCAACTAAGTTTTAAAATCTAGTTTGACCAAACAAAAACTCTCAGATACACAGAGACAGGATCTGCTGCAACATCAATTAGTTTTAAGAGTCACTGTCCTTGCAGAGGGCAGGGTCTGTCACCTTTAACAAATCATTAAACCTCTCGGTGACTTGGCTTCCTCATTTATATGATGATTATTTGCCAGGTGTTCTCCCAAAGCACAGCCACTGGCAGGTGTAAAAGGGAGGGGAGGAAACTAATGACTCACTGACTCAATAAGGTCACTCAGGTCTGGAGGAAGATGAAACACGTGACATAACAGAGAACCCAAGATAATCCATTTTGCAGGACTGCCAGAGAACACAGGCCTGACCTACTCTCCTTTAGCAAAGGAAAACCAAATGCAAGGGACCACAGTGGTTCCTGGGAAGGCTCGAGTCTGCCAAGAGATCCAAAGCATTTGGGTTCAAAGTGCTATTTCAACAAGGTGTTTGCTTTGTCAGAAGATGATGTTCAGCCCTGTGACTGCTTCAGCAATCAGTGGGAGCTGATGCGTGGAGCATCTCAGCACCATCTCCAGGGAGTGCCTGTTCTCTCCCACGAGCCACGGATAAGATGCTACGGTGACAGCAGAAGCCTGGGCAAGTGAAACATATGCCATTCTGGAGTGGCAGGAAAGCTCTAGTGATTCCAATTTGCTCCTTATGGACATCCAAAGTGAGCAGAGTAATCATCTCACTGCTTCTTAAACTTGTCACTGAGCAAAAAAAGGTTGGATGGCAGCAGAGAGGTAAAGAAAGGAGGCAGGAGAAACCTGAAAATTAAAACAAACTCCTCTGTACCTTGCACACATGGGAGGAAACATCTCTGTAAAGTTCCCATCACCACAGAAGTCCCTTCTGCTGTGTAAAGGAGCAATCCACCTTTGAGGGGGAGAGGAAATATGGCAAAGGAGCAAGATAAACACAAAGCGTGGATCAAAGGGAAAAAAAAAAAGGCGGCAAAAAAAGTGAAAAAAGTGCTGATGGGGGAAGCTTGGTGAAAGACAAGGAAGAACTGTTAGCTGCTCAAATTAACATTTTAATGCATTCACCGTAAAATTTAAGCACTTTAAGCACTGGGGTGGCTGCTGAGTAAACCCCCTTCTCAAGGAGCAGATTGGTGACTTAACAGCACAAAATCAGCAACATCCAGGTTTCACCATCAGCAGATGCAGTGCAGTTATCAGGGGCAGATAATGCCACAGTATTTGGTCAATGAGTTTTGAGGTCACCAGCAACGCCCGTGATGGCACAAAAACATAGAACATATGGCATTTGGTGTGCTGAAACTGTCAGACTCAATTAACTGATTAGAGTACATATGGTGCTCACAGACAGGGGAAATCTCTCAATGTAAAAGATGCTGGAGACCATTGAAGGTGTCAGCATGAGTCTTCCTTGCAAATCTCTCTTCATTAAAGTTTCATATGGAGCCAGGAGTGTTGTAATAAAATCACTATTAATGCAGTTATATTTATGATTATCTCCCTTTTGTGCAGCTGGATTTAACTTTTCAAACACTAAACTCCACATCAAAGCTTTTTCACAAGAGCTGCTGCATGCACAGAAGCTTCTTTTTGTCATGTTTACCTCAAAATTAGAAGTAATGAGAGCTAAGGTGGTAAAAGTTAACCAAGATTGGCCAGAAAACTATAAATGTGACCAGTATCAAAACAAAAGTTCACTCTGCCATAGAAATACAGTTACAATTCTGTGAAAGTATTTATAACAGGCTGGCAAAGGACAAACTCATTCCCTCTCCAGTTCCAAAACACACTTTTAAAAAAGATGGTGAGTAACACTTCATTAACCATGTGAAACGGGCTGACACAGCCTGCTTGCTTTTCCAGCCACCATTTCAGATGATGCTTTTCTTTGCATCTCTCCGTGCTTTACATTCAACACTCAGTAAAATGCTTCCTTGAACCTCTCCAGCCACATTAGCCCTGTGGAGTGGGGGGCTGGGCTGGGGGCAGGCAGCTCTGGGGAGGAGAAAGCAACTGCTTGTCTGTATGCTTGCATGTCCATGCATTACAGACCCAGCTTTTCTCATACAGCATCAGTGAAGCGGATTTAAAAAGTTCCCCACCTGCCTTTCCTTGCCTTCCAGTCCTCTGCCCCATCAGGCTCTGACAGTAGTGGTTCTTCTGCAGCATCACCTCTGAAATGATCTGGGATCAAAGCAGCCTGCTGTATCCCAGTTTCTGGAAGGTGCCTGTAATCCAGGTGATGTCTGATGCAGACAGTGCAGTGCTCCCAGCAGCTCTCCTGCCCAGCAAGGGCTGGGGCACAGCTCCCTGTGTCCCCTAACTCCATCCTCCCAGCAGACATTAACCCTCACACACAGCCCCCTCCAGAGCTTGCACACTCCTCTCACATTCCCTGTGCTCTTTTAAGCAGCTTCCCACTTCCATTTGCACACCCAGCAAAGGACCTACCTGAGACCTCATCTCCCTAATGAGTTAAAAGCTGTTGTCTCAGCCCAAAATCTTCCCAGTCCCACACAGCTTCCTCCTCTCTCTTACTGTATTATCTCTATCACTCCACCTTAACCAGAGTTTCCTGACTGCTGCTCAAATGGATGGAGAAATCTCTCTTTCCAGAGCAAGGAAAAGCCCCTGTTAAGAACCTCCCTTTTTCCCCCTCTGTGTTATGTCAGAGGTGGGTTGCTGGTAACAGATTTGGGCAGCCAGAAGAAACAAGAAAAAATGAAACTATTAAGGGGTTCTCTTCTCAGAGATTTTGTTAAATTAAGTGAAAGATTTTGTTAGAGTACTCTGTAGCAAAGATTTTAAAAAAAAAAAAAGGGGGAAAAATGTGATAAAAAATCAGAGAGGACAGACATGGTTCATGGTGCAAATGTTAAGATTTATGAATAAAGCTGAAGGGCAGAACCCCCCAAATATAATACAGGAGGATGATTTACCTTAGGCCCTTCAAGGGCTTTTTTAAACTCCAGAAGCTCCTGGACCACAGCAATACCTGGAGCCTCCCCAGCAGTGCTGGAGCACACAGGGACTGTGTCCCACTGTCTGCTGGGTGCCAGAGGCTCCTCTGTGGGCATCACTGTGAGTATCCACAGCAGCACATCCCCTGCTAACAGGTGATCTTCCTTGTTTCCCACACTTCAACCATCCCAGCCTTCCAAAAATGCCAGCCAGACCTTTTCAGCTCAGGTCCATCACTGCCCTCTGCAGCTGCCCCAGGCCTCCCCTGGATCTGTCTGGAGTAGGTGGGCACCGGTTGCTTTGCTGCCATGGGCACGATGCTCCCAGGTGAGCCCTCCTGGTTCTCCCTGCTCCTCCCCAGCTGCCTGTGTGCTGCCCTTCCCAGCCCATCCACACCAGAGGCTCCCAGAATGCTCCAACCCTTCTGCCACACTGATTTAAACATGCTGAAATTCCCTTTTCCCTCTCTCCTCACCCCCCTACAGAGGCTGTTTCTGCCGCATCTCAAACAACTAAGGCTCCAAGGTGCCTCATCCCAGCAGTCTGCTCTGTTTGTGAGCTGAGTCATGCAGGTGTCAACATTTCCAAACCTCATGGGGAGGCTCAGCAGAGTTGGGAGGGTGCAGAGCATTAAGTGAGATGTTATTAATAGCTGCCATCGACCATCTCGGCAGCTTTGATCTACTGGCAGCTGATTACAGCTGCTGCTCCTGATGATGAAGCACCAGGGGTCCTGCCTGTACCTCAATTTCCCTTTCCAGTTTCCCAATTTTTACTGGAACAAAACACTTTCCCCCAAAATTTCAAAACAGATGGGATTCAGCAGCCAACACTGCAGTCAGAAAGGCAAACACAATCAAGCTGAAGTGTAAAATTTTACTTTGTGAGGAAACTATCAGGTCTTTGAATCCTGCTTCTAGCAAAGTCTTTGAAAGGCTTAGAGGTTGACTTCACACACAACAAACCTCCAGAGAACACAGCTCCTTTCTGAAATTTTCCATGTAGCCCTTAATCCATATCCATGAAAATAAACTTAGAACTTGTTCCCTATAAATAATTAAAGGAGTATAACCAAATTGTTCCCATACTCTTCCATGCTTTCATCTGAAGAAGAAAAGATAATTTACTATTGTCTGAAGACAGCACACCTGACATATTCAAGGAAACAATTCAGAAAATCTCCCTGCAACAACCTAGAGCCACTGTTGGGAGCAACTAAGGAAGCAGGATAATATAGCCACCTATCCCTTTATGTCAGCATCATTTAATCCTGCTCTGTCTGCTGGGAAGCAATACAATGTTCAAAAAACAAAATAGACAAACATTCCAAGGCAGATGAATTCAGGCAAATTTCCATTTTATCTGGTGTTACCAGCTAACTTCTTTACCAGCTTGCCCAAAACTTTGCAGAATTCATTTTCTGCGAAACAGCAATGAAATGGATCTGCACCAGGACACTGATCTACACCACATTGTGCTGTTCTAAGGATTTAAAGATCACTGGAGCCAGTACTGCCTGAAGTAAGTCCCCATCTCCCAACACAAGGAAAGAGCATTTTTAAAGATGCCAGAAACAGCAGTTTTGTGCAGAGTGAGACAACTCTATGGCTTGAGCATGAACCCAAGGAGCAATTTCTACCAGTCTACTCCAGTTGAGTTATAGCATCTAAATTGACATGATAAGGGAATTAGACATGAAGAAAAACTCACATACTTATGACTATTGTAAAGCCTAATGTAATAAAACTGCCAAGCTTTAAGGACACAGACATATTCAAAGTATTTCAACTCATCACCACAAAGCCCATTCCACTAAGAACAACAGAAGGGAGGAACAATTTGGCTGATGCAGGTTAACATTTAGCTCACCACAGTCACATTTCAGATTCCAAATTTTCAAAAAGAGAACTAAAGATAATATAAGAATGCCTTTAAGAGATACTTCTACCTTTGGACAGAATGGTTTTCTTTCTTAGAGAAAACCTAGTAAAAAGCACTTAATAGTGACCAGAAATCTGGGGTTTTCAGGCCTAATGTCAAGAAGTGAAGAATTTACAGCAAACACATACTTTACTTCTTCAACCCTTAAGTAAAGCTGTTGTATGCACAAGTGGCTTACTCTGTACAGAAGAGCCTTGATTACACATGTGATAGAGTGAATCCCTTTCACTACACCACAGAAGACCCCACACCTGCTACCCCTTCACTTCCCCTTAACCACAACCCTTTCACCACAGGGAGTGGTTGTCCCTCCAGCCATGCAGTGCAGCACAGCACACTCAGCACACCCAAAGATGATTATTCTTGGCTTCTGCCAGCTTCAGCTGCAGAACAATAACTCGTGGCTCTTATTGATCCTGGAATTTCGAAGCACAAACATCGCAAATCTGGCTTCTGCAAGAGCAGATCCCATCACCAGGCAATTCAATCTTGGAGGTCTCAACTCCTTCACCCCTGGGGTTAGAGCAGGATGCTGCTTTATTACCTCCATCTCGGTGTTGTGAGCATGCAGCTTCTGCACCATGTCCTCGGCCTCGCGCATGCGCCGGCTCAGCTGCGGCGAGTGCTCCGCCGGGGTCAGCTCGCTGTCGTACGACTCCAGGATGGCCCGCATTCCATCGCGCTCCTGCCGGGAACAACAGCAAAAACTTTCAGGGATAAAGCCTCTAAATGCCCTCCCTGCCAGGAACAACAGCAAAAGCTTTTAGGGATAAAGCCCCTGGCCACGCTCCGAGGAGAACCTTCTACATTTTTGCCCACTCTTCTTTTACGCGGCAACTCAACTCTGAGGGATGTACACTCATCATCCTCACATCAGCATCAAGGCACAGATGGACACACAGTTCTAATAAAATAAATGTTGCTGCTGTGAAGTCTGAAAAATTAGACTGTCTTGTGTCTATAAAACCCCATACCCTTTGCAGGAAAGCAATATGCAGACACTCTAACAAGCAGATGGCAACTGAAAACAGAGCCTGCCTAGAGACACTCTTCTAATTCAACATGGCTGAATGGGTTTCCTCAGCAAAATATTTAGTGTTGTACTTGACATTTTTCCTGCCAGAGTCTCAGCAAAGAAAGAACAGAATTGTCACAACAGAAATGAAACAGATTTGACATCGAACAAAGTGGCTGAGAGCAAATATCCTCAAAATGGTATCTGACTTATCACTTGTTAGATGCTGCAACACTCAGTGCTTGTAACAAACATTTTTTCAGAGGTTAATGTCTGGCAGACTGTGTTTGGCTCACTTCTCTATCTGCTGGCAATTATAACCAGGCATTTGCAGAGAAAGACAAACAGAAGGATCCTTCTCCCCTCCCTGAGAACGGCTTCTCAACTATAAGGCTTGGGCTCAGAGCTAAATGTAAAACTTTTTGTGTGGGGTCCTGGCTGAAGTATTCCTAATGCTTTCCCAGCTTCAGACAGCACCTAATGCCTCCCCCTCCAAGGCACTGATGGAGAAGAAGAATGGGGACAAAAGGAAAATTTCAAGAAGTCAGGTGTGTTTAAGGAGGTTACTGGTTACACTGCAATATGCACACGGGGATACAAAGGTTATCTCCTCGTTCCAAACCTAAAGGCCAAATACTGAATGTGGATAGCAAGTGTCCATGTGGCAAGGGAAGGAACATTGAAATTCAAGGTGTGACAGCAAGACTGGGGGCACTGCCAGAGGTACAGTGTGTTCAGAGCATGTCATGGACTGAAAGGTCAGCCAAGATAGTTGGGTTGGTCAGCAGGTAAAAGGACGCCAAGACCAAAGGACAGCCTGGGGCTACAGGAACTGGGTTAATAAAATTATAAAGAAAGACAGGTTTTAACATAAATAGTACCAGCAGCTATTACCAGCTCCTAGCCCAGATTTGACTGAAGAGAAATATACTTTTCCAGGGAAACAGTTTTGCCATAGTTTAGAATTGTTCATCTGACAGACATGTGAAAGGAAATCCACGTTACTGAAAAAGAAGAAAACCCAAATGCAGCCACACCTGCCTTGTGATGAACTTGTTTAGCAGAGAGGCAGCAGGACAGGATCTCTCCATCCTCCTCTTCCCCCTCCAGCACCCACAGCATCACCCAGTCTGCCCAGCACACACTCCATAAGGCAAACTGCTTTTGCTCAGGAGATGAATTCCATTCCCCATTTACAGCCAAATCACTTTCTAGAGCACAGAAGAGAACATAATGACAGCATTTAGTGAAGGTATTGGTTTGAGCTTTGCATGTTTTTGCAATTAGATTTGCAATTACAGCATCCTCTCTCCTTCTCTGCTCTCCAAGCTGCTCCGCTGTCCTCATTTTCTCCTAAGCATCTTTCATCCATGTGATAATTTACCACTGCTATGTTTCTCCATTACAGCAGGGGCAGTCCCAAAATCCTTGGTGTTTTTTCAAAAGCAAACAGGACCCCTGGCAACTCCCACCACACTTGGCTTCCAATTAATTGCTGAACATGAGGTCATTTGAGTCATCCCCATCAAGATCCCAGCAGCTCCCTGGGCTGTTGAGCTGCAAGGAGGACAAACTCCAGCTTTCATGTGAGCATGGGAAAACTGCATGGGAGCACAACCAACCCTACAGGCTGCCTTTTCCCCTAAAATCAACTACAGCCCTTGCCCTTCAAAGCATCTCTCTGAAACGAAGAGTAAACTTCTCAAGAAAAATCACACATGGTAAACACAGCAGAAGCTGTATTATAAAAAAAAAAAGGTGCTGAAAAGCTGAACTAAAGAGTGGCACAATTAAACACTTGATCCTGGAGTTTACTTATCCTCTTTAATTATTTCTAAATATTAATACTGTTAGTGAAATCAATTCTCAGCTTCCAACAAGTGGTCCCCAGCTCCATTTTTTAAATTTCTCCCCATCAAGAGCACTTATTGAAAGCTTTTCCCCCGCTCCTAAAGATCTTGTTAGTTTGGCAGGAAACAGAAGTTCTTGTTGAAAAGTCCTCTGTCTAAAAAGATTCTCTAAAATGTAATCCTAATTTAGTAATTGCTGCAGTATTTCCTCATTCTTCACGACCCATCAAAATCCTCCCAAGGCATTTTCAGATGCCCTTTCTAACCTTATTCTAATACAGCTGCTTTGCTGCTTCCTATCTGGAGAGTATTCATCAGAATTACTAAAAAGCAGTTCCTCTGGGAATTTCCAAAATTTACCCAGCACAGGGTAAACCTCTGCTAACTCACCATGGCCCTACCCTGGCACAATTCCAGGTGCTCTTCACCTTAACCAGTTTTAAGTCAACACCCGAACAGAGATGCAGCTCATTCCAAACATGCCCTAAATGCAGAATAATAATCTTGATGTTCATTATAAACCTAGGAAATTAATGCCCTACAGCAAACCCTGGTGCTGCAGCTTGCAGCTGTGTTTGAGGAGATGTAAGTTTGAAAAAGAGGAAGGATAGTGATTTTTTTCAAAGGTTGAACAGTTTCCCTTCCTTCTACCAGCACCAGCCCATTCATCAAATAAATATTCCTCCTACTATTGCATAAGTAACTAAGAAGAAAACACATTTTATAATTTTAACCAGAAACTAGAGCTAATCTCTTGGAAATGTGCTATGGGAAAGAACAGGATGGCACCTCTGCAAAATGCCACCCCTAAGATGAAGCTTCTCCCCATTCCTCCCACCAGCTCCTCTACTCCCTCTGTGTAAAACCAAAACTTGACCTGACTGACAAGCATCTTGAAGCTCAAAGAAAGTCCCTTTCTGCAGCCTTCACACTTCAGAGTGGTTTAGAAACAGCAGGAATATAAGTGGGCTCGTTCAGGACTTGTGGTTTAATTTTAGGGAAAGGCCTGAGAAGGGCTCACATAAGCACCATCATCATCATCACTGCAACCACCACCACCCAAGTCACTACAGCACTGCACATCACAGGGGCAGCCCACAGATACCTGCAACTGAGGAGCACCAGAGCCTGGGTATGGGAAGCAACTGAACAGTAAAACATAGCCAAAAAACCATAAAAAGGTGTCTGACCTTATATACATACATATAAGTTCAGGCCCTTCTGCTGCTGCTGCTCGTTAGCCCCTCTTCAAACACACACACCCCCCATTCACCACAGACTTTCTAATTAGTTGAAGAAAAGAAAAATCAATAAGAAAGAAATTAAAGTTACAAATCTAACTGAAGTCAGTCACACACCCAGGGAAAATGTGTTCCTGGGGTAAAGTTTATCTAGTGTCATAATTTTATTGAAATCCTATATCTTCCTATTGACTTTTATCCTTTCAAGCTGGATGCCAGAGTTATCATTATTAGAGTCTCAGTGTTGCTCGCAGGGCTGAGGTTTGAGGTGGCTTTTTTATTTTTTTTCCTTTTATAAACAAGCTGTAATTGTCTGGTTTATTGATCAATAAATCTTTCAACTGCCTCTCTTCACCCCGCTCCTGTTCTGGTGGGTCTCCTGCACCGTTCTCTGCAAGAAAATATAGGGCTGTTGTTTTTTAAAGAACAGATTGTTTTGTCATTAGCAATGAGAGAGTGGGAATTGTGCCGGTCAGTTCCAATAATGGCTTTTTAATGACAGAGTCTAGTCACAGTAAAATCTGCTTTATTTCCACACGAGTGAACTCTGACTATTAATACACAGCCCAACGGCACAGCTCGCTTGCTCTCTCACTTCTGCACGGGTTAGAGCCTGGCAGAGGAGACAGACTCTGTACAGTGGAATCAGAATGATATTTCCCACTTGGAGCTTTTTTGATGGCACAGAAATATTCCAAGTATTACATCAGCTTTTTGTTCAATTAATGATAATTTTTGGGGAATGTTAATAGGCTGCTTCATTATCAGAAATCAGTGGCAAGATTTCTTCCCCCCCCTCTTCATCTCCAGACTCCTAAATCTAAATTAGTAATAATAAGGGAAAATTTCAAGACTGAAGAAAGATATGGAGCTTCAATATCAAACAGATGCTATTTGCAATCAGGTATAATTTAGCTAACTCTTTCTTGTAAAAACACAAATAAAAGAGAGAGAGGACTGTGTAACACAGGTCTGGGCTTTCTTGCTTTAAACTCATATATAGAAAAAGGGAGATGGTTAAGTGGGGCTTGACCAGATGTTTAACATCAGTAAAATTAGTGGGAGGCAAAGAAATACAAACCAAAATATGCTTAGAAATAACTGAAGAATACTTAAATATATTAGACTATGTCAGGACCTATTGACAAAATATATTCTTAGGTTACTTAATAAAATTAATCACATTAATCTCTTGTCCATGAGCAAATATCCTTGAGGAACTCACAAATGGCAAGACAGCAACTGAAAATAGGACAGAGGAACAGACCCAACCTTTTAAAAGAAGGATGGAGGAGAAGATACAGACTCTGGCAATTATAAATCACTTCAATATTTTGGTATCTCATAAAATACTTGAAAAAAACATTAACAATCAAATTGCAAGCAGCTAAGAAGAATTAAGGACAAGAAACAATCAACTGAGCCTTAATATGAATAATATCAAAACAGTCTAATGTCCTTCTTTGACAAGTAAATTGTCTACTGAGTAAAGGCAAATAATAAACGCGATAAATCTTAACTCCAGTGATGTGTTTATCAAAGAAGAGAATTACAATTCAACAACATCTCTGTAATTTGGAGGAATGAGTTTGCATCAGGGTGATGAAAATCACGGAAACAAAGCACAGAGTGTTGTGTGGCAGCAGAGCCACCAGGCACCATGAACAGGCTGCAGCATCAGGGGGAATCTGCCTCTTTCCCAGAGCTCCCTGTTTGCACCCTCCTTATGGGAAACACACGCAGCCCTCTTCAGGCTCAGCAGGATGCAGGGAGATGCCCTGTACCCCACAGAAAAGCATTAACCAGGGAATGTGAACAGGGATGCTGACATCTAACAGGTTCTGCCCCAGTCTGAGGGCTGGAGGGATTGATAAGGGACTGATAAACTGTTCAGCCCTACTCTAGGAATAAAGCTGTGTTCAAGTCCTATTGCTTTATGGAAAGCGTAGGGGAAAAAGCAACAACCAAGTGACAGCAAAATCCAGGAAGCACCAGGCCTGCAGGGAGAGCTGGGGCTAAAGACACATTGGGTCAGACTTTGCTCTTATGGGAGCCACATCCCTCAGCTCCCTCTTGGAGCACTGCTAATTGGCACAAGAGCTGATGGACTCTTCCAGAACGAAAAGCCCAAGAGTTCTCAGCTAACAAAACCAGCAAAAGTTAAATTACCAGAAACTTCTCAACCCCTCCTTGCCTTCAGCAGCATCTATGATCACCAGAAGGAAAATGGTTCCCCTTCCTCTTACCACCCTCATCTTCCATACAAATCATCTTTAAACCAAAATTTTCTACTCCCAAGCCTACAGATAGCTTCCTTCTCAGCTGCAGCCATTTCCCAACATTTCTCTCCGTGGCTGACCTATTTTCACATTACTTTGCTAATCAGAACTGACTGCAGACACATATGTATACACACACCATTGACTTTCTACTCAAGACCTCAATTAAAACACCATTTACAAAAAAAAGCCTGTTAACTTCATAAAAATAAAAACATCCAGCAGATTTCTCTACCCTTGCACTGACAAGACCATTGAGAAACATTTTTTAAAATATCCTTAATTCTCAAATGTGACTGTCTATATATCAACCCTCTGCTTGTGTTTTTGCCCCTCGAGCCAATATAAAGCTACTGCAGGAATCTAAAGATGGATTTAACCTATAAAGAAGCCTTTCAGATGTGCTGTGCCCTACAACTAAGGCTTCTCCGAGAAAAATAAAATATTCCTTCTTTTGAAGTCCAAGCACCTCCATCCATGCCTAACAGGAATAGGCTGGGAGAGGTCAGAAAGGCTGATGGGCACAACCACAGGCCCACAGCAAACCAGGAATCCCTGTCTGTCCCATCATCTCTCTGCAAGGGATGGTTTTCATCTGTTTTCTAACACTCTCATAACAGAGCCATTTTCTTGCTCAGAAAGTCAGGTTACCATTCAAGTTGAACAGCAACTTTCTTCCCAGGGCTGGAAGCCTGGAGAAAGCAGCCACCCAGAGAAACTGTGGTGGGAAGAGGACACAATTAGGCAGAGAACACGAGAGAGATGATCAAATACTCATTTTACGTGCCAGAACAAGGCATTCAGAGACACTCCTAGCTTCTCAGCCGTCCATTCTTAAATTTTGGAGAAACTCTGCAATCCCATTGCTCTCCTGGCCAACATTCAGCTGGCAGCTTTAAATGTACTCCTACAAATACCTGTGTATATCTTACATGCTCTTGTATTCCATAGGTTTTCCTCCTGATTTATAGCCCTCCCTTTCTAGCTCTTGTCCCTCTCCTCCAACACCTCTCTGCAGGGAGCTCAGCTTGCCTTATATCCTGGCAATGGACCAGAGCAAATAAATCCACTGTGACTCCTTTAATCCATCTCTGATAAATCTCCTGCTTACTATCTTCTGGAAAATTGTGCGTGGTCTCTGAAAGCCCCATTTTGCTTACAGCACATCCATATGCCAGCTGACAAGCAATCATACAACTGACACTGCAACAAATTAAATATTATCTGACTAAAATACCCCTGGGGTCCTCTTGCTTCACAGTGAGTTTAACATGTTTAGTTATGTTTCTTAGCCTCCTGCTGCTGTGAAATAATTGTATGATTTTTTCTTCATTTAGCTCCCCTCTACTGGAACACTCACTGCTGCCTGTCTCCAGAGTGAGCCTGCTTTTCTGTCCCAGTGTGTTTGTCATCTCTTCAGTCCAAAAAAACCCACTTTTTCCTACCATTTCTCACAGTCCCATTTGCTCAGGCAGTGGCAATCTTGTGTGTGGAGCTGCCTTATTCACCTGCCTCAGCACAGGGTCACTCACCATCTGACACCATGTGAAAAACAGTAATTTCTTTTTAAAAAACACCCAAAAAACCTCCAACATACCTTCTTCAACCTAGCCACTAGATTACCATCACTGCCAGAGGGAAAGCATACAGCTGACAAGGAAATGGATTCATCCTTACTTACTGGCAATACAAAGCTAAAGTGTTATTCACCTACTCAAAAAAAAGAGAAGAATCAAAAATAAGATACAGAAGAAAGTTTTTGTGATGGTGTACCGGTTTGGCCAAATTTAGAAATATATCCTCTGAGAGAAGGCACAACCACCCCTCCCCCACCAGGTTCGGGAAAAAAAATTTCTGGGCATAGGCAGCGATATGGGATACACATCATAACGTCACCCCAAGACAGATGGTACATGAGATTTTTATGCTGCCAGTGTTGGCAGTGCATAAAAATTCACCCCTATGTTCATTCCTTACCCTCAGATTTCTTTTCCCTCTTGTCTACTAAGTAACCCAGATACTGGCCTCTAAAGCTCTTAACAGCCAGTTTCCTGCAGTTTCAACCACCTAAATATCATTAACTTGGGAGAAAAGTAAACTGAATTGTGCTCAAAGCCCATGCTATTATCTCTGCAAGAATGAAGAGGAATGGCCCCACCACCTGGGCTCTGCTCCTGGAGTATTTGGGCTGAGACAGAACTGCAACAGGGGGAAAAGCTCTCACATCACATTTTGAGGGGACCAAAAAAAAAAAAAAAAAAAAATCAGACCCAAGTTCATCAAATCCACATCACATTCCATTGAACTCAAAAGTAATTCCTTGATCCCCTCATGATGTGTCAACAACTCAAGAAATATGCCAGCTGTGGCTTTTTGAAGAAGGCAAAGAAAAAGGGATTTAAGGTGATGCTTCAGAATATACATCACCTGACTGCTTTATTAGAAAATATTAATAATTTCCCATACTTTACTTAATTCATAAAACATTCCCTCTACTGCCTGCAGGGTATAAAAGATCAGTGATTCCAATCAGAGTTTCACAAAGTATACATCAAGTTATCTCCCAGGTCACCCATAGCATATCTGCATTCTCTTTATAAAGGATTCTCATGGCAGAGGGGACACAGCTCTTGGCCCTTGCAGCCCAGCAGTTCCTCCTTCAGAGCGCACACCAGGCAGAGAAGACTGAACTAAGCCTGGAATCTGGCCCAGTGTGCACCTTCCATACTGCATAAACCACCTATAAAGCAAAAGAATACCCAAGTATATTCTTCTTGAAACAGTAATAACCATAAAGGGTCATTTCACACCCAAACCATGCTCCCAGCAATGAAACTGGCCAGATTATTTAATCACACCCAGTGATTTATCCAGGGCAAAGCAATGATAAGCCTTTACTTTAAACTAAAATTCTATGCTTTCCTTGCATGAGGTCAAAACTGATTTTACATCATATATGTTTCCCATTACCTACATGATGAGGGTTCCATATTTTAACTTGTACCCTTTGAAAATATGAAAGATTATTTTAACACTTCTGTCTTATAAAAGATGGAAACTGCACCAAGCAACACCTCTTGGGCTGTTTTTAATATCAGTTTATTCTCTCACCCAGAGCACAGCTCAGCCCACACCCACGGAAGATGTCTCATTAGCTTGATCAGGAATCACCTTCAGCGATTGCTCTCAGGCAGCAAGTGAGCACCATGAAGCTGGGCTGATCTTTAACCTTGTGACCTGCACTTCTGAAAGAGTTTTCTGCATTTGAAAAGGAAAATGTGCCACCTCAGTGCTCAGCACTGCAGCTTGTGAGCAGAGGTTTGCCATATGCTGGCCCTTAAATCCCATATAAACCTCAGGGCAGGCCGGCAGAGGAGCCTATAACCCACCCTTCTGTCTGGGATCCTGCTCCTCTTGAGACACTGACGTGGTCAAGAACAAAACTGGATGTTTAAGAAGCAATTACAAAGACCACTTCAGGCAGGTACTTTACCAAAATTCCAGCTGCACCTTCACCTTGGGCTTGTCAACTCCAGAAACATGACACCTAATAAATACATTTGATAAACAGGCTCCCAGTGAAAACTCCTCCAGATACTTTTATTGATCATATAAATATCCAGGCTTTCTGAACCCTGAGAAACACCTGACCTTGCCAGTTTTCTGGTGGAAATTAATCCCATTACTTTTTTCATTGCTTGAAAATGCATTTTCTTTTATCAGTTTTTAATTTGCCACCTTTCAGCTCCATTGAATATCTTTGTTGCTGCCTTGCACAGACAGGGAGAACAACTCGCAAACAACTTCTCTAAACCATTCATTCATTAGACTCTGTGCTTTCAAATTGTCACCTCTTCTTCAACAGCTTTTTAAGGTAAACAAGTCCAATCATCAGTTTTCCAGCTTGACTGCTTTCCCACTCTTTCACACTCTCATCACCCATGTCTGACTGCTGCTCTCATTCCGCAGCATCTTTGGCTGAACTGGGTTGATGAGGAATAAGTGAAGAGAAACAGTGAAGATACAAAGTCCTGGGTCCCTTCCCCACCTCTATGTGAGTAACAGGGGCGTCCTCACCCACTCCTGGCAGGGTCACAGCTACAGGAGAAGATGCTCCACCAAAAGCTGCTGAGCCAGGGGATGCCAAAAAAACCAGCAAAAACCTCCTCCATAACCCCCCCCTCAACCACAGCAGGAGAGAACAAAAGAGAAGAGGATGCATCTCTACACCTGAGACAGAACCTCCAGTTCCTGTGATAAGAGCCCACACGTACAAATTTCCTCAAATTTAAACATTTCAGAACTGAAACTTTTACTTTAAAATAGCCTACTAGTTAGTAGAGTGAATTTTAACACTAGCTGCCACTCAGTGAACACCTTCCCTTTAGTATCACTAGGCACTGTAAAATTAATTCACAGACAAAATGCCATTGCTTTCTTTTCTTCCTCTCCACTGTCTCTGCAATATTAAGTCAACAAACTCTTTCCTCAGAACTGCACTGACATCAAGAATGTTATGCTCAAACCATTAGACAAAATGTGAAGCACTGAAGTCGTGCTTCATTAAAAACATGTGGAAAAATCAGTTTACCAGAAGAAAAACATTATTTAGGAAAATATTCATTATACACATCTGAAAAACAATTATGATTAAATGTATGACACCAAAACATTCATCAGCTGTTAATTAATATTTGACCACAATATTTGCATTTTCAACAAAACCACATTTCAATAAGGAACAGAAACACACTAACAAAACATCTCCTTCATTGCAAACTAAACCCTTTGGTTTGTTTTCCTAGTAATGAGCTGCCACATTTTGGAGAATGAAACAGACCATCAGCTTTTCTACTTCTGGGCACAGCTTCAAAGTGTACAGAATATGGTATAATCACTGAAATAGCTGGCAAACAAGAGACAGAGAGAAAAAGTCCCTCCCTGCCATGTAACATGCTGGTCAGTAGCAAACAGTTAATGATGGTTATCCTACTTCCATACTGCAACACATCCACGCAAAACTTTCTGGATAATTTTAAGGGACTTTAGTTGAATTTTCGCCTTT
Organism: Corvus hawaiiensis; assembly: GCF_020740725.1. NCBI lineage: Eukaryota > Metazoa > Chordata > Aves > Passeriformes > Corvidae > Corvus > Corvus hawaiiensis. The sequence continues at coordinate 4,555,103 of NC_063228.1, forward strand.
GCTGTGTTCCACCTACCAGAAAGACAATCCAAGGACGCCCAACCCACCATAGGCAGAATTAAAGAATTTTGAGTTGGCAATCAAATCCTCAAGAAAACAAAAAGGTGAGAACAGACCCTTTTGCACAGCAATATTTAAGCACACAACACTCATTGCTACATTCGTCCCATCTCTGGAAAAATGTCCATTGTGATGCGCCAGGAAATACTATCAGAACAATTTTTCTAATTCTAAAGTAAGTTAAAAGTCTAAAGTAAAGTCACATATCTGTTGCTATATTTGGTTCTTCTGCTTCCATTTGGAAAATACCATTATATTATTTTAAAAAATGCCTTTCAATAAACTTGGCACTTTCCTGACTTGGTACAATCTTTCTCAAATACACCTTTATCTTACCAGCCAGTGCTGTATGGGATGATGCCATTTTCAATGGAGTCTATTATCAGCACTAGGCAGACTCAGACTTGCACAACAGTTGAGGTCTGAAAGCTGCTCAAGATATTGTCCCTCCCCCAGCCTCCCCAGCTCCCCTGGTTTCCCCTTCTCTCCAGAAGCATATTCCCTGGAATTCTTCCAGGCAGGTTCATGAACAGATCAGACTCCCCTCTCCAGAAGGCCAGGGCTGTGATCCTGCTATTGGCCTTCTTTCCTTCTCTCTGGAGTAATTTTCAATTATTTAACAGCATCCTTAACATCCACTTTAGGCTGTTTATAAAAACCCTCACAATCACCATAAAATCATTTGAATCGGTTTGGTGATGAAGGGAAGACAAAAGATAACAGGAACAGGTCACACAGCTGGAATTTCTGACCACCTGACAATCTCTCCCCCTCAACTTAGTCCAAAAAGCTGTTCCTATCTCATTTGCAACTATTACTTTTTAGACTTGTCCTTATTATTTCACCTTCAATAACAACATTTGTGAGCTTTACCATGTTCAAAGACAGCAGGACAACTGCATTGTTGTCAGTGCAGATCCAGAGATGCTGCCCATGGTTACTAACTCTCTTCAGCTTGTTGAGGGTAAAGAAGCACCCAAGAAGCAGCAAGTGATAAGTTTCTTCCTGTCTCCCTGTGCACATCAAGGATGCTAAACACACACACAAACAAAATCAACAAGCAAGGTTATGCAAAAGAACCCCTGTTCAAAATACCTGCCTCAAGTCCGTGGGAGAAGTAGTAAAAATTTTACAGCATATGTCAAGTCTTTTCAACTTTTTCTCTGAATCAAATCAGTTACTAATGAAACAGTTTATGATTAATACTCACTTAAGTCAAGGAGAAAATTGGGGAAAAGCTATCAGCTGAACACGAGCAAATCACCTCGGCTCCAGATATACATAATGAAAGGAGCACATGCAAAGAAAATACGGTTGCTGTATCTTTAGAAGTCTTCAGCTTCTGAACAGGCTGTTAAAACAGTGTGATCACCACATAAGATCCTCTAGTGGCATTTCTGTGACACAGTGAAGAAGGTACAAGCAGCTGATGTCCCTGTGAAGTACAGATTTACCTTCTGATGATGGATCTTCTGATGGTCTTAACACCTGAAGCCTCACCAAGGTTTGTATCTTACTGAGCACCTGCACAGAGTTCCATTCAGGGAAATACTGATCCCATCCACCTCAGGCTGCTTGACAAGACCAGGCTGGCTCACAGGCTCTGTCATTTGGATTCCCCCTAAGCCCAAGGAGCAGGACACCGAGGTCATGAAGGGAGGAGAGGGCAAAGCACAGGTCATCCATCCTGTCTGTGCTCGGAGCTGCTGGGGCAGCGCCCTGGAAGCACAAACAGAACACAAAATACCTGCTAGAAATGATCTCTACACCTGTAAGCACAATTCTTGGCAAAAATTTATCACCTTTTCCTCCAGAGCAGTCTTGTACATATTTGAAGATATGTTTCTCTGCAGTATTCACTAGTGTAATTCTTCACTTTTTCCTCTTACTTTTTACCGTTTCAGTAGATGGTTAATAAATACCATTTCTCTCCAACAACTGAGAGGAACCACTCTAGCATCTCTCTCAGTTATCCAGAGCTGACTGCAAGGAGAGCCAGGAATAAATGAGATGGGGAATAAGGACAAGAAATCACTTTGTAATTGAAAACTCAGGGCCAGCCACCAAGCAAAATGCAGAAGACTCACAGAGCCACACTAAAAATCAAAGCCGAGAAGAAATGTCTGTGGTCTTTGATTAATATTCTGTATTTGCACATCCAACAGGTTACCCCATATACCTAATTTTAACAGCAATCCCTAAAAGCTTTGAATTTAAAAACAAATGTGGTACTAATTGAAAACCCTTCCTCACCAAGCCTGTGGCACAGCTTGTACAAGGACCTGTTCCTCCAGAGGGCACTGAATGGAAACTGTAGTTGTATTTAGGTTTTGGATATGTGAGAAGGGAAGGAAAAAATACTGTCAGATCAATGTGTTTGAAAGAGGATGACATGAAAAGAATAAATAGGTTGAAAAGTAGAGAGCTCTGAAGTTTTCATCTCAAAAGAAAAAAAACACCCCAACTTTACACAAAATTTAAAAAAACTTCTGAGGAACACAAGCAAATGAAGGAATTAATCTCCAGCTGAAGTCTGCGTGCTTCTAAAAGAAGGTACCTATTCAATCATCTTTTTCTTAATCAACAGTTTAATACTATAAACAGAAAAGCAGCAGCATGACAAATGAAGTTTTTAGAGAGAGCTTCTCCCTGCCTCCTCCTGTGGCACCAAAAGGCAAACAGCTGCTCGCTCTGCCTCGCACGCCTCGTCCTCACACTGGCACACTAATGGGTTTTCTGACAAGGCAAACTCTAATATTAGACACTGCTCTTATTAGCTCAGATCAGAGGGTGCTGTTAAACCCTGCAGGTACCACACTCTGCCGAGGTTGCTCTCTTTATTTCACAAATCATGTGTAATTGCCTCTCTAATATCACCCACTGAATTGAGTTGAACACAGTCATTCTTCTCCAAATTCAACATTCATGCACTTCAAAACACATATATTTCATTCTTAAAGAATACTTTTTAACAATATAAATACTTCAAAAGCTTAGAATTGAAGTTATTAGACAATTTACCCCACTGATACCAACAGCAAAGAGACACACAAAGGCAACTCCTCCCATGCTCCAAACAGCAATTGCTTTTTCACTCACCACATGAAGAAACAAGGGGTCTCTGAAGTGGTTTTAAACCCTTATGTTTCAATGAACAGTGTGTGATGGATACGGCTGTTATTTGCAACGCCATAGGAGCGCGTTATAAATAAGCCGGTGTTATTTATAAGCAGCATGTTGTTCTGCACACCAGAGCAGCCCCAGAGGCACAGCATCCCACGGCAAGCTGGCTGAGAGGAAAGGTTTTATGGAATGTTTGCACAGGCTTGGGCACATGGGTGATCTCTGTCAGGGGCTGCTGGAGCCTGGCAGGAACCACGGATACCTGGGAGGGCATCATCCAAACAGCGAGACCCTCACGGGGCAGTAAAAGAGATGGCAAACGAGCAGGAGCTGGGGTGAATTCTGCATTCAACATTAAGGAAATTTCTGTGGTCTCTGCTGTGCCTGACAGCAGACCATTTTAAACAGACCCAGAAATGACAGCCTGTCTGTGCTGGGGGTGGTTAACACCAGCATGAAGCGCTTGCTCAGCGTGGACTGAGAGGGGAGGACAGTTACTCATCAACTAATGCTTACTTACACACCACTCTCCCACCAAGCTTGCTAACAGTCTGGCATGCTAATGGACAGTAAGGAATTTTTTTTTTCCCCTCCCTCTTCTCATCTTCAGTCTTAGCCGCTATGTTGGAACCAATTTAATTACTGCTAAATCATCTCCAACAACGCACGCCAAGCTTGGCCCTGTATTTCTTCAAGAGGTGTGATTTTATCCCTTAGTTTCTCCTGCTTTTTCACTTATTTGCTTTTTAAACAGAAGAGATCACTGCCAAGATATGGTGTGAGTTTCATATTTCCCTACCATTTACAGATGACATTAGTCTCTTCCTTGCTCATTCCTACTGAAACAATGCTGTCTCCTGGCACGTCAACTTTAAAAAGCAAATGCAATTGAAGTTATCACCATGCAGCTCACAAAGAGAGATACCTGCATGATATAATTGATTCCTCTTCTGATCTCACCGGTTAACAAAAATAATTGAATTTGGTACCCTTTTTAACACACTCACATATTCTTTCACAGTTCCGAGTTGAACATCCTCCCTGCTTTTGTCCTTGGTCTCATTTTCAAAAACTTTTATCTTTAGTTTGCCAATCTAGCACAAGCAAGAGACTCTCCAGTCTGGGGAAAACTGGAGCACAGACAATTAAGGCAGAAGAGAAGCAGAAGGAAAAATGCAGTATAATATATGCAAATGCAGATGTCTTACAAGGACACTGTTATAAGTATATATAACTTGTTCATGAAACTCTTCCACTTGGTGCAGGGCTACCTTTAGGTTTTTATGCTGCACTTTTTAGCAGTTAATCCTAAAGCAGCCTCTTTGGGGAGTTCAGCATCTCCATCTCCATCTCCTTGGAGGGGAAACTGGTGCCCCCAAGATGAAGTGGTTGTGGTCATTCGCCAGTTTAGAACTGGGCTAAAACACAGACCTCTGAAGTCTCTCTGGGGATCTTCTCAGTGCTTAGGTCATTCTTATCAAAACAAAACAACAAAATGTGCACCAGCTCTGTAGGAAAGGATCACTGGCACTGTGCAGCCACTTCTGAGGTGCTGCCTCTCCTAAAATCACACAGAGAAGAGCAAAACCAGAAGGAAACAGTAAAAAGAAGCAGAGATAGTAACAAGTATGAACATTCCCAAAGCATTCCTGTTGCACGTGCTCCAAATTCTTGACATTCAAAAGTCATGAAAGATGGCAGGAGATCTCATTCCTGTCTGTTTTTGCAGAAGAAATAATCAATACCCACCAGAGTCAACCAAAATGTGGCTTTGAATGCTAGGAGTAAAAGGGGAAATCCATAGGTGCTGCTTTGTCCCACTATGAGGAGATCATCCCATCATCTCCATGCCTCTGGAGATGAAAATTAACAGCTCTATCTGCAGCCACTGATACTTCATCCTGTCTCTCATGTGAGCAAAGGAACTCAGAAGGAAAGCTTCTCATTTTCTTCTCGAGTCAGCTTTCTGCTGATGGAGCTTCAGAAACATTTTCAAACCAGTTCCAAGCAAAGAAGACCAGAGCATTTAGTTTGGGAAGGGGAAAAGCACAAGTCACAAACCCAGCAATGACTTCCAGCAGCATAAAGCCAAAAGCTTCCCTGTATCTCCATTTCACACACAGGTGAGGAGAGAAGGCACTCCTGATGTCACAGCCACAAAAAAGCCCCATCCTTCAGCAAAACCAGGGCTGCATTCACAGGGTAACTTCGCTGAGCTGCTGAATTTATATGCAGCAACAGAACCATGTAAGGATCAAATAAAATTAATTCTGTCTAATAACAAATTAATTGTCCATGCCAACCCCTAATGTCTCCATCATCAAATGAATTTCCATGTTATTTACCCACCACAACTTCCCATGGGGAAGGAGGAAGACAGCTGCTCAGATCAAAGAGCAAAATGGAAGAGCCTCCTAGACAAAGAATCTTTTCATTTTCTAAATGATTGCTCTACTCCAAAATGTCTTAGGAGAAATAATGTGGGTGGTTTTTTTATTCTTTTCACAAAACCAAGATGCAAACTGCCTGATTTGATGCTGCTATTTCATTGTCTCAGAACTGCATACACCAGCTTCCAGTGGCAAGGAGAGAGAGGCTCAGGCAGAAATAATGTTCCCATTACAAGAAAAATAAATTGTCAATAGACCTAAGGAAGTTACTTTTCTCATTTTATATTTTTTGAGGCATGGATCACTGTAGCCCTCACCTTATTTATCGACAACAGGAACATCTTTAAAAGGCAACAAACAAAACACACTCTATGGGTAGAACTAGGCTATAAATTCTTCCAAAAGACCAAAAAAGTGACATATGCTGTTAGATCCCCACTGCTCTTATTTTACAATCTTATTTCAATGCCTCTAAAACATCAAAAATTGTCCAGCTTGGCCACACCAGAGAGTACCTCTCAAAATCATCATCTAATGAACAAGTTTTTCTGGGAAATAAAAGCAAGCTTTCCCTAACAGCAATATCAGTGTTCCATCCACTTAAACTATCTACTGTGATGCCTGAACTTAGGAAATCAGCTCTTAACAAAAAGCTGATCCATTTAATCCTGGAGAAGTCCTGGGAAGAGAAAGGCAAAAGGGGAAAAGACAGATTTGGAGTAACTCAGGTCTTTGACCTGATAACTCCAACATTTCACTGTTTTTGATCAGGTAAGCAGTGGCAAAAGACACAACAGATGTTTTAGACAAAAGCCAAAGTGCTTTGTCACCCAACACACAATTCTTATTTGAATGAGGGTTTAAAAGGTTCTTACTCACAGGGTTGTCATGGGATAACCACCCAGTAACATTTTTGTAACTGTATATTTGTATTTGTATTGGGAAATCTTTGCTACAGAGCCAACAGAAGGACTGGGGTCCGACTTACAAGAGTTCCCTAGATTACAGAGCGGTCCTACCAAAATTCTGCCCTGACTGTGCCTGCAGCCACAGAGGAAAGCAAAAATCTGTGCACAGCAAAACTACGGGGCACAACCCGTAAGAAATCTTTCAAAAACGAGCACAATCTATCAAACTGATGGAATTTATCCTGGCTGCAGTGGCTTTTCTACACAGAGAAGATCAGGAGCAACAGAATCACTCTTCCAAAGCAGAAACAAAACAACTTTTAGTTAAGAAATGAAGCAGATGGCCTGCGTAGATTAAAGAGAAGGTACAGAGCAATGCATGAGCAAACTGCTGCGCCCAAATCCCACAGTAATTACTGCGGCGGCGGCGTCTCACTAATGATGCTGTGCCTCTGAACTGGGACAAATTAACACAAAGACACACATGCTGGTGACTTGCAGCCCAAGGGAAGGTGAATATTATGGAGACACAGACATTTAAGGCAATCACAACAGATTAAATGCTGCAAGGTAGAGGCAAGCGACGTGCAGTCCCAAGAGGAAAGGGATACGGGAAGGAACGCGTTCCTCATCTGTCCTAGAAAACAAAACGAAAATGAAAACTGATGCTCTACATATATCCATTGTGCAGACTCTTTCTCATCCCAGTTGTTTTTCAGTAACTTTACTGTTATTTCCATCAAACTCCTGTAAAGGCTGGAGATCAGAACCGCTGTCACTGGGATCGATCCTCAGTCAGGATAAACCAGCACTACCTGGCCCAGGGGTTGTGTTGGTTCAAGTGTGAACTTCCATAAAGCAAAACCGTTTGAAACTACATCCCCTGCATTGACTTATCACTCCCAAACATTGTGAGCTGCCAGAGCAGTACATCTGGAGTGGACGCCTAATGAACACTGCAGTTTTCCCCACTGAGAGGAAAGGCAGCTAACACCCATTTCCAATGAGTTCAGGCTGCTTAGCCTGTGGTAGCAGCTCGCTTTCTTGGACCTTTGGGAATAGAGGTGCAGTTTCCAGTGTGGCTTTTTGGATATTATTGATGCTGATTATTTCTGGGCTTCAAGATCTGGCAGGCAGTAAGAGTCTTCCTGGTCTGGACCAGTGGAGAGCAATTCAATATTATTTTGTACTTCAGATGATTTTAAGCTAATGAAGGTCCTATTCTTTTTTATAACTCCCCATGCAAATGTTAATTTTTAATAAACTTTGCCCAAGTAGGATTTAAAGCTTATCTCACAAGACATATTTAGAGCAGTGCCATGGTGAAGTAATTCTGGGAAAAAAATATGTACAGCTGAAAATAGGATATTTCTGCATGCTTGCTTCAAAGGCTACCAAGAGGTTTTTTGCAGAGACTTGTCATCAGACTAGTCACTGTGCAGGACTGGAATTATTAATTAACAGCCCAAACTTGTGCCTCTCACATGCTACAGAGGAACACCATCATCACCATGAGCTCTGTGCTGCACATAAGTGACAAAGACACCCACAGTGACATCCCTGGAAGTGCTCAAGGCCAGGTTGGATGGGACATTGAGCAGCCTGGTCTACTGGAAGGTGTACCCCCCGCCCATGGAAGAGGGTTGGAAGGAGATGAGCTTTAAGGCTTCTTCCAACCCAAACCATCCTCTGATTCTATGATGTGGGTAATGGTGAGGGTGGGAAGAGCAGGCAGATTTTGTTTCAACTTCACAGGGTTGGAAAAGTTGAGCTGCTGCTAACAGCAGCCTGTGGACTGAGCAAGAGGCTCAAGTGTCATCAGGCTTCTTCTGGTGGTAGGATGGGAGCTGCTCTGATGGAAACCTTGCAGAGGCTGCTTAGCACGAGCCAGGCCAGCAAATCAGCAGGAAAGAGGAACACTCTGCTTGGCTGGGATCCGACTGAAGAGGGCTTTAAAAAGCTGCTGGTGCTGAGGGACAACAAACAGCTTGTTACATATCCATACTCAAGGCCCCATAATCAATTCAAAATAATTAAGCTTAATCATGTGAGTTGCAGAAGGACTTCTACACATCGTTTTCAAAACCTGTTGAGCATTCTCTCTTCAAATCTCCAACCCCCACAGCCTTGTTTCAGTCCATCAGAAGTTAATTATGGGAGAGAGTTTCAAAACGCATTAAGAGCTATCACATATCTGGGGGTCATTTGCACTGAAGACAGGAAAATGCATTAATGGAAATGGTGCTGTGAGCATCTGCAATGTCCACAGATTCAAGGACACAACTTACAACCTCTCTTTTCCATCATCAGAACCATTCAAAAAGCCAAAGCTCAAAAAACAGAGTGTTAACAAACCAGACCTCTTTAGTTCTTTCATTTGCTAATTCTTATTTATATTTTTGTGTATGCATGTAAGACTGCAAGTATTGTGCATCGCTTCTTCCCCCACAATACTACTCTTGTCAGCAACTGCATTCAACCAGTCCATAGAAGTTTCCAAGAGGGAAGAAAAATAATGCTGGAGAGCTCTCTCCAAGCATCAGGATTTACCTTGTATTCCACAGCTTTCTTGGGACATCTCATTGGGAAATGAAACCTTTGACTTTGGGAAATGAACCCTTTCCAGTGCATAGGTCATCAACAGATGGCAGCATATAGAAAAGATGCTGTTTCTAAAATATTCATGTTGTTTGCTGCTCTAAGTTGCTACTTTACTTTGTATCTTGAGGGATGACACCCAAAAATTAAACCTAAAATCTAATTTTGGTCTTAGGATCCTTGCCGTGCTCTATTTAAGCTCCAGAAGTCAAAATAACATAAAATTTTGATTAAAAAAAAAAGCCACTGTACTGACATCAAATTCTCACCTCATTATTTGAAACTCTTTTCATCTATATCTTTAAAATTACCTTCTGCTCCCAATATCCACATCCATCACCAAGAATCACAATGTCTGAAGGTGAGGATGCAGAATGAAGGGCCTGTGACTCACAAATCAGACATACACAGGCACTGGAATTTTAGTTCCCAAAAAAGATTCATGTTCTCTTCCCAGCAGCAAGGAACTGTTGCATTGAGCTAAATATCTTAGAAATCCATATATTTACAGGTCCCAGAAAAGGGGTATATGGCATAAAGTAGCAAAGTCCACATGTAATGCCTGAAAAACTGAAAGAAACCTTTTTTCCCCTCAATTCTTTTCTACTAAAATGAGAAAATGTGAAAAAAATGTTCAGCCTTAATTGTCACCACTGAAAATATCCATATTCTCAGCACATGGAACCTATTAAACAAATGTCCTTTCTGGCTGAAGTGCTCCTGCACAATGTGGCTCCACCATAGTCTCAAAACAGACCAACTGTTCTGACTGAATAAAGAGACCATTTGTTAGACAGCAAGAGAAGTGTGGATCTCTTTCTAAAACAATGTAACAGAAATAAAAATGTCCTTTGAGCATGTGGCAAGATAAAATTGAAGATTCCACTTGATATACAAAATAGAAACCTCCCTCACACGAAGTACAACATCAATGAATGGCAAGAAAAGTGCATACACATATCACTGATAGGAAAAGCCTGAGAACAGTTCTCTCTTTTTCTTAAATGGTTTCATATTTGCCCAAAACCAACATTGAACACATAAAAATCAGGAGTCTTACCATTTGTCTAACAGAGATGAGCATTACAAATTAAAATACTTTATGTTTTAAGCATTGGTTGTCATTTCCATTTGTCAGAGCTCCTGCAAGCAATGTTGTGTTGGCCCTGCCAGGGACAGGCAGCCCAGTAAGGGACAAAGCATCTGCTCTATGTGTGCCCATCTTCAATAAGTTCTGGGTGCTCACTGTCTTTTCTGAGCACTCATCTCACATTCTCCTGACCACACAGCAACAGGATTTAGTCAGCAGAGATACTGAAACAACGCTGGTTTCCTCTGGTACGGGGAATCCAGAGCAACAACAAGTTACTCTCTGAATTATTCTGATCTGCACAGGCCTGGGTAACAAGCCTTTGGCAGCATCTACCCAGACACCGGGGACAGCTTTTCCCTGGTGCAGCCCAGCTGACATTCACAGAACCACAGCAGGGAGAAATTCAGCCTGAGGCTTAGTGCACAGCAGCATTTCATCTTGGTCACCCACCAGCCTGGCTAAAGAGAGGATTTGGGATATCAAGTACAAGAGAAAACCTCAAACACCCAAATCCCAGGGTATCCCTGGCCTAATATCCCTTTCAGAGCATCTTTTGAGGAAGCTGTGCTATGAAGGCGGGAGCAAGCAGGGGATCAGTTGTGGCTTTTCAGTGTGGGTGACCTTCTCCCCCTGCCTGCCCCCAAATGAGTCTCCAAAAAAAGGTTTTTTCCCCTTTCCCTCACCTTTTAACTCTTTCACAAAACATCAGATGGATTTTCAAGGCCAAAGAACAGCCACCTGACATCTGAGAGTAAGACCATCATGTTTTCCACTAGGAAAACCACAAAAAGCTAAAATGAAGAGAAAGGCTAATGCCAAAGAGCTGTGTCACAAAGGTCACAAGGAACACAGGGACTCCAGCCTCAGCTGCAGCCCGTGCTAAGGGCACTCCATGTCTGCTAAGCCACTGACTTTGGATGTCACCTGCACACTGGGGAACAAAAAACTACAGAAAACTAATCTGTCTTTGACTGCCCTTGGTCCTTGGAAGATTAATTACCTTCAGCATCCTCAAACTATCTGGACCACCCCCAGCAGCTGACAAAACTCTGTACCTATACTCAACAATACAGATGGTTTTGATAGTTTTGTTTAAAAATGCAGACAGTGAGGTTTCTCATTTTCCTAAAGCATTAAACTCCCTCTTGAAGTGTAACCTGAGATCAATTTTATTTCATGTGTTATGTAGCAGTTTTAATAAAGTGTTAAAATGAAAGATATTGAAAAATTACAGGACAAAATAATCCTCTGAAATAATGTGAAAATGGAATGGGCAAATAATAACTCAACTGGAGCAGAAAACAATTACATCCACTCTCAGTTTGCTTCCATGCTGAGCATCTCCTCTGTTTAATCCTTCCAAGAGGAGGCAACAGTAGATGCCAGTCCCCATTGAAGTCTCTGCTCCCAGGTTTGTATTCCCAGTAAAACTACTCACTACTTCTGCAGGAAAGAACTCTCCTCTTTAGAATAAGATAGACAAAAAAAACCCCTGTTAAATCTGCCTGTTTATAAAAGTCCTTATGTAAAGATACTATAGTGAATGAAGTATTAAATTATGCAGTGTGAGATGTAATGGCGTGAATTATATTCAGTAAGATCACACATTACTGAAAATGTGCAAAAAGCTGTGCTGCTGGCTTTCAGTTGTCAAGCTACACACACGTACATACATATTTTATATATATATTTTTTCCTCATCTCATTATTTTCTACTGTCTCCATGTGTGATAACATGCCCAGTGCTGACACTTGTCCTATTCTCCCTGGAAGACCCTACATTAGCATGTAAATAGCTGGCAGATATGAGGAAATGAAAGCAAGGAATAGCTCTTTAATTAACTTTAATCCTCTGAAAACCCATACAGCAATCTGTTCTGACAGTTTTCTACACGAGATCTTCTTAGGAGGTCCCTAAGTGCTGCCTGCAGATCACTGCCAGGCTGGAACGAGGAGAAAGAATGAACAAACCAGTTTTGGAGACAATATTTAGGCATTTTTCTGCTATTAAATGGTGACTGGTGACTGCCATCTGGCATTATCAGAGCTGTCATTAGCCTGACTCTGGATGGGAAACACAGAGATGCCGTAAGCAAGGCTCAGCACACTTCCCACCCATCTGACAGCCAGATCCATCAACACACACACAGAGCAGCCTCCTCCTGCTCCTCACGCCACACAGGCTGCACAGCTCTGCCCTCTGGCATACCTTTTCTCAGCCCACAATAAAGACAAAATCCTCAAGGTTGAAGTGCAAAGAAGTTTCCTTGTCAGAAGACTCGATGAAACAGCCCTTCAAATCTTCAACAGTAAAAAGGCTGGCAGACTGTAAAGGAGTGAGCTGAAATCGTTCCTCAATGGCTTACAACTTCCAGATGTGACAAGTGTTACTCATAATCCTCTAATACCAGGAAATTCCAAACCAATTTTGGTGTGGGGGGGGGGAAATCTAAGGATAAATGGAAGGAGATGCAGTGCCACAGCTTTTGGCAATGCAAGATTGTCAAAGAATTCCCACCTGCAGGTTAGGTTTAGCTCTGGAAATGGTCTCCTGCTGATGGGAGCAGGTAAAAATCTCCCAGAAAGACCACTGATTCCAGCTGTGACATGGAGTGACCACTCTGAGGACACTTATAGCTCAGAGCTGACCTGCAGCACTCTCCAAAGGGATGACAAAAATTGATCCCAGACATACCATTAAGCAAAGCAAATCTGTCCTACAGCATCAGCCTGTAACTACCTACAGATCTGCTTTCCCCCCAAGCCCAACGAACAGTCCCATTCCTATAACTTCATAGTCTCCTTCCAGTTGAACCACACTAAGTATAAAGACTGCATGTCATCCCAATTCTGCCTCTCAGTGTTATTAATGCTGTACTATCATGAGCAGCCATCTCACTTAATTCATCACATCAGATTCCAGGGCTAAAACATACAGAAAATATCCAGCACGGCAACTTCAAAAACTTGGTGACTGATAATGCTCAGAAGAATGAATCCTTTTATGAATATGTGAGCATGAATTTCAATAAAATGACCTTTAACATGACAGATTCGAGCTGAAGAAAGAAGGAAATCTCTACTGACACATAAATTACTTAAGATAAAGGTGCTCCTAAGATTTACCTTACACAGACTAGTCCTTATACACACTGATCACTAATCCTCTTTAAACTATGCCCTACTTCCTGCAGCTCTGAGAAGTTATGTTCTAATCTGATCTAAATTTTCCAGACTAGAGAAACACCATAAAAAGTGCCCTTAACAGCTGTGAAAACAAATAAAGGAAAAGTTGGAATAAGTTCATAAAAACATCATAATCACATCCACAACTAGTTAGAAGATTGCTCTTTTGGCCATCTGGCAATGGTACCTGGCACAGAAAATGCCTGAACTATGGCCTCTCAGCTTATCTGGCAGCTGATTGCCTCCCTTTAAATAAATATGCAGCCACCAACCAGGCTGGTTCATAAAATAAAATAATAAAATAAATAAAACTCAATTATAAATTTTAAAGGGGCAAGAAAGGGGGAAAAAAATCCACTAAGTAATACCCCAAATGAGGTATAACAGATTTGAAATCTCCATCTGATCCTAGAGAGCAGGACCACCCAGCTCCATATACTGCCCACAGCTGCACATTTCAGAGGCTGATTCATCTTCCAGACAGACAGGAGTGACAGCAGCTGTGATCCAGTCACACTTTTCTGGGAATACAGTGATTTGTTTACTCATTGCAACACTGTTAAATCTCATGGGATATTCAGGCACTTGTACAGGGAGAAGAGAATGAGCAGCTCAGAAATTGCTACTTGCAGTACGTGAACTTGCAAGAGTATCTCATATCTTTAACAAAATTTGAAAGAAAATAAACCTACTGTATATCTCCACAGATGTATTTTTTTAACATTACCAGTTTCATAAAGATGAAAACAAATACAAATATCAAAACACTGAAAGTCACGATGTTTGCATAAAGCAAGAAAAAGTCATGTAAATGTAAAACATAATGGAGAATTTCAAGTAAATGAAAGCCACAGCAACAATATTAATTTGTGTTTTAAAGGCAGACAAATTTCAACACTATGAAAACACAGAACCCCAAACAAAGCTGAGATAGGCAGCTCCACATACAGGGCAATCCTTTGAGTCTATCAGAGGCACAAGTGACTGCAGCTGCACACTCTGACCCAGCAAAGATACAGGCTCCAAGAAGAACCATCACAGCTCCTCTGCTCTGTTTTAACCAGAGAACTGTGATAAAGGCAGCTAAGTGCTTCAAGAAATTAAACTGCACTAAGAAGATATAATAATAATAATAATCTCAAAGCTGGATATTCACCCAAGACCAAAAAGTAACAAAGGTGTTAACAGACAAAAGGAATAAAATGATTTATCATTAAAAATGGCTATCCTATTGGAGATACCAGACAGCAGACATCCTCCTCTGTTTTGAACGCAGCGATAAGGTTGTTCTGGGAAATTAGAGTCATTGGCAAGGAAGTTTCACCTGAACATTAGGAAAATTAGTTAAGAAGGTTCCAAATTCAAAGCATCTCTTTGAGTTGAGTGTAACAAGATAAAATAGAGATAGATAAGCACAAGCTTTTGTGAGAGTAATTTAAACTGAACCAGTTAACAATTCCTTGAGAGAACTCACAGGAGAGCGAACCAGTGAACACAGGGTTTGAAAGTCTGTTTAAATGACCCAGCATCCCTGGGTTTTAATCATTATGTGAGAGTCAAATACCTGCTGGTACGAGCTGGCTGATGGAGGAGCACACCACCCCTCCCTGCCATGGAAAGCAATTAGCAGGAGGCTGCACTGGGGATTAGAGCCAGAAGTTTCCTTCAGGATCATTATTAGAGTAGTGGAACAGGGGCAAACAGCAAGATGTGAGCTGACAACATAAAATATTAACGTCAGCAGAGTCTAGAGACAAGGGTGAGGCATTCTGGAGCACCTAAAAATATCAATAATGACGGACGAGCAAAGGCTAATAAACAGACTGAGCAAAATCACACACGAATGCAAGTTAATGCAGAGAGGAAGGAAAAAAACATTAGATTCCACACAATGTGCACACAAGTTGCTTTTACACCACAACCTCCTAGGGATTTGATTTTGACACCCTTGGAAGCTATGACATCGCTAGGGACATGCCAGCCAGACACAGCCTGCAGAGAGGTGGGAAGGGACTTCAGCCACAACCTCCACAAACAAAACCACTTCAGCAACACAGCTCCAGGAAAAAAATCAGTACTTGTACTAACACAGGTTCACCAAAACTATACCAGATGCTTCCAGGATACGACAAGACTCAAAACACGTAGAAAATCAGTGAAATGCTGATACTAACACAGTGGAGCAGGCAGCGTCACGGAATACATGCACACATGCTGCAGCAAAGGATTTGCCACCTGAAGGAAGGTCATTGTCACATAGGGAAGGCACAGAAAACTGCAGTCTGTGCTGGGGGACCTCATAAAAACCCAAACATTCTCAGAAGGAGATACAGTAAAGATTGAACAGCTCTTCCACAGCACTCCTGTTTGACTTGGGCTCAGGTCTTCGGTTATTTCACCCAAGCATATCTGTTCTCCATCCTCTTTTATAACTGAGATAACAGTGCTTCTCCACCTCACAGGAATGACAGAAGGAAAAAAGCAGCTCTAGACACTGAGTACTGCTAAAATGTGAGCGGCAGTGTCATTTGGGTTCCCAAAATAGACAGCATTTAACCTTCATTAGTTGTTAACAGCTCTCATGAGTCTACCAAGCATTGATACTCAGATATTTATAACATATTTAACTCCAGACCAAGTCCCAGGACAAAAAAGAAGGACAGGCAATGTATCAAGAAGGTTGCCACCCCTGCCTTCAGAGTTTCTGATCACTACTTCTTGGGGGAAAGAACTGCCAGGAAAAAGAGCTCATTGGTCTGGATGAATAAACCTGTAAGTCCCAAAGCTGTCCCTGGGGAGAGCAGCAATCGCGCTTGTTACATCTGAACAATGCAGCAAAATGAGAAGATACCATTTTTCTTAAGTTGTATTTGCATGAGGAACGTGAACTCTGTAATTTGCATTTAATTTTATTAGCCATCCTTTTAGCATATTGAAAGTTAATTACAAATCAAAACTTTTGATGCAGATCGTTAGGCACCCATTCATCCGCGTGGAGGCAGAGCCATGATCCGAGCACAGAGCGGCAGCTGAGGAGGAACAGCTTGCAGGTTCTGTCAGCTGAAGAGCTTCCAAAACACAGGGAATTCTCCATAAAGCCAAAGTATGACCCCTGCCCACCAGTCAGGCTCGGCAGGAAGTTCTTTATCTGTTCTTATTACTAATCCAACTGGATATGCCTACTTGGATGTTCTGGCTGCAGTTAAGAGATCCAGTTCCTTCAGTGGAGCAGTTTGGCATTAAAACTAAGCCTGTGTAACTGCTGGCTGATGAGGGGCAACAATTCCACATCCCTGCTCTCTCTTCTTAAAGGAAAACCAAACAGAAAAAAAATACCTCTGCAGAGGGAAAAGTAGTGAGAACATAAATACTGACAAAAGAAC
Source organism: Corvus hawaiiensis (assembly GCF_020740725.1). NCBI lineage: Eukaryota > Metazoa > Chordata > Aves > Passeriformes > Corvidae > Corvus > Corvus hawaiiensis. The sequence goes on from NC_063228.1 coordinate 4,571,844, forward strand.
ACCCCAAAATCAGCCTAGCTAGGTGAAGTTTAAAAAGACCTCACAAAGTCACAGCATTTTGGTAGAAGACAGATTTAGATGAGTCAGCTTGAGCTAGTTGCTTGGAGGGATCAAAAAATTCCTGATGTTAGGGAGTGAAACCCAACAGAGAACACAGCTCAATGCAGAAAATGCACCAACAGCAGCAGCAGCTTCAGAACCTCAGAACTCACTAATCCATGTGCAGGCAGAGAGGAAAACGAGGCAGGAAAGGTGTGCACATTTAATTAGTTCTTTATTTCTAGTTTCCTTGTGTTATCTGAAGCAAAACATCAGATCCAGAACATGTGTTTCACACCCTTCAGCTTGCATATGCCCCGTGAAAGTTAAATTATAAACCTGGCTATTATTTACAGCTCCTCAGCATCCCATTTAGGATGTTTTCAAGGAATTCAGCAGGGCTATTTTTCTTCTGTTTTATGCAAGTAAAAAAGCCAATATTGGAATGCAAGGGCTACAAACATAGCCTCAGGTTAACACCACACATGACAAATTCATGTGCACAGATATTACATAAGAAACACATTGCCTCACATAGAAGGAGGGGGTGGGTTAAAAAGCTTTCTGGGGCTTTTTAAATAATTTCTTTGGAGAAAAAGATTCCATTTAAAGCTTCCAAAGTGTGATGACCATGCTCCATTATGAACCACTCACTGAGCTACCCATGACCTGCATCTCTGTGACAGTTCCAGCACAGAGCAGAAAGAGGAGAAAACAGGTATGAGCAGAATGAGACACTCAGCAGATCCTGCTGTACCCCTCATGTTCCAAGATGAAATGGCCACTAAGCTGAGTGGTACTTTCCTGCACAGGGTTGTTCAGGGGCACATGAAAGCAGACAGCTCTTTGCAGAAGGCAATCACCCAGGCTTTCAGCAGAGCTGTGCCTGGATGGGACACTGAGGCAGAGCAGGAACCTGCTGCTGCTGCTGTTCCCCAGTGTCCAGGGAGAACAAGGAATGGCTCTGTGAAAACTAACAGCTCCGTGGTTTTAAACTGGGAGGCAAAGGAGAAAACAGATTATTTGCTTGGCATTTTACTAGATGCAAACAGAAGAGCTGGGATTTACTTAAAGGACTGGCAGAGTGAACCAGAGATGGGAAAGAAAATTATTCCAGGGTGAGCTCTCCAAGCACTGAAGTGACAAAGGTCACCCCCAGCCCTTTGGTCCATGAAGTCTGAGCCCCTTTAGCCTCATGAAGAGTGAGCAAGAGGGAAAAGGGATAATGGACAGGGATACGCAGTGAAAAAAGGAAGTGGGAGAGATGTCACTGGAGTAAGCACTGCCTCTTGTTCATGTTCACTTCATGCAAAAGGTCAAGAATTCTCTTATATGGTGATTTTAATTTTTAAAAAACAACCCCAAATGGTTCACAAGCACTTTTTTCCCCCAGCACCAAACCCTTACATACGCTATCTTAATAAACATCTTCACGTTGGAGAGGAATAAAAGGCATTTTGTTTTGATTTCATTATATCTCCTGAAATTGCTTTTTTCTTTCTGCATTTTTTTCTTGTCATTCAGTTGTGGTGGCCCTCACTGAGGGATAATGTAATAACAATTCTGACAAGGTCAGCTTTCCAATAACTTTGCAAATGGCATTTCCCAATGACAAAACAAGCACAGCTTCTCCCCTCTTTGTAATTAATATAATAGAAATGTCAACCTGAAAAGTTGGTCTCCAAAGGTAGTATGTTATCAACAGAAAATTAATTTATTAAAGCCAGAAAGTTGCTTATCTGCAAAGCTGAAAACACTATTTACAGAGCAGAATTCCTGTTACAAGCATAAAACATAAAACTTCTGCAGCTTATATATGTGTCTGAAAAAGCAGCAACTGAGGAGAGGAGTTAAATTGCTTAAATTTCTAATTCCTGCACTAGATCATTTTGGGAGCTGCGCATTCCTTTTGTAAATGCCCTGTAGAAGCACGCAGCTCTGTGCTGTGTGCACATCCTGAAAGGGACATTACTCCACATCCATGTTTATCTTTAATTTAATCACAAGTTCAATGCACAGAATGAGCCTTCCCAGCTACTCTCCCATCCACGAAGCAATAACAAGGAGCTGTTGGTCCTGGACCTGCCTGTAACCCATCTACCACATAAGGCAGAGAAAAATGGGTGTGGGAGCAGGGACTCTTCCAGTGGAGAGAAGACTCTACTGCTCAAAGGCAGAAAGGGAGTAAGAGCATCTCCTCTCGCTGAAGGGGGAATGAGTTCTTGGCTCTGTCCCTTGGACACAGAGCCCACAGGGCTTCAGGCACACCCCACTCCAAACCTATGGGCTCTGCAATCAAGCAGGCCAAAGCTCTCCCTAGGACCTGCTGCGCATCATGGTCTGAATCTCTCCTTCAACTGCTCACAAGGACAGGGAGCCCTGAGTCTTGTCATCCATTTCTTTCTGTGTTTAGATTTTACAGCTCCTTCCAGGCACTCAGGACAAGCAGACATGAGCCCCAGAGTGCTGTGGGCACAGTGCAATAACCCACCAGGGGAAGTGTGTTCACATTTCACTTTAACCACTTGGTCTCAAATCCTTGCACGCTGACTTGTGGCACCCAAAATATTGACTAAAAGACCAAGCAGGGTGGAGTCTCCATTTTTCCCAGTGTTGCTACAGGAGCAAGAGCCTGATGATGCAACACTGGAATAAGCTCATGGCACTTTGGACACACCCAACACCGTGGCAGGCAAAGGAACACATCTGCTGGAATCCTTGCACTTCACTACCCACAGGAAGCAAGGAGATGCAGACACAGACAGACATGTTTAAACATGACTCTGGCCAAGCTTCCCTACGCTTAAAAAGCGGCTTGGATGCCCTGCAAGGTTATAGGACCTTCCTAATACAACCTCTACAAATCAGAATATTCGTGTGAGATTTCCCTCTCCTCCTCCTCCTGACAGAAAGCAAGTTCAGCATCATCCTGATGTAAGAAACTCACCTTCTTTTCCTGTCTCGTGCTCACACTTTACCTGTTGATCCCTTTCCAAATTCTTGACTTCAAAAAGGCAGTGATCTTTCCAGGGAAATCCTGAAGCTCTGGATTCATACAGACAAAACTAAGCCTCAGCTCCCCCAGTGTCCCAAATTGGTTCCACCTGAACAGGCAAGTTTACAGTTAAGGATTCTTCACAAGTCCTGCCCCACATAACACTAAAAAAACCCAGCAGCTGTTCTATACACTGAGAAACTTGTAATGTAATAATCTCATTACATCAATCAAAATTAATTAACTGAAACGATACCAATTCTTCTAACTTTCTATAGCTTCTACTAAACAGTTGTTGACTCTGTATTGAAATACTACCTAAACAAATGTGCTCATAAAAGAGGGAACAGTACATTTCTCCTCCATGCTACAAATCATGGGTCAGAAACCACTTCCAAGATGCTTTGTAAAACCTCATTTGACTTCTAATATATTCATCAATTTAAGCAATGCTTGACCTGAGATGTTGTGAACACACATTGAACAAAATAGCCAGTACTGCATGATACTGTGCCAGGAGCAATCCAAAACTCCTCAATTCTCCAGACAGTCCTTCAGTTTTATAAAGATTTTTGGGTCTTCATTTGAAAGGATGCTCTGACTGGTGTCTGAGTAGTGCAGCTGTTCTTACCAGAGGCTCACATCACATGTTGAAATAAGCTACTGTGCAATTACTTAATTATCTCTCTCTCCTACCCTTAAAAAAAAAAAAAATCCATTGCAATTCAACTTGAAGCAAACCCAGTTAATCCAGTTTTATGGCTGAGAATTAAAACAGCGAGAAGTCAGAGATTCAAAGCTGCAGTTCCTGTGGCAATACCACCACTCTAAGAGGCAGTGAGATTAATGCCTTCAAACCGTAAGTATCTGAGGAACAAAGAAATGAAAAAAAAAAAAAAAACCACCAACCCTTTTTGTGCAGCTTAGCCTTGCTGGTATTTCAGAGCCTGCTGTTCAGAAATCCCAATCCCCTTCCCCATCCCTGGATGCTGCCCAAGCCCCTGCCCAGCAGTCAGGTTTGTTCTGCCCAACTTCCCCCAACAATCACTCCCTCATTCCACCCATCCATCTTCCTGCCTGCTTCCCTGCCAGACCTGCTCAACCATCCTTCATAATTCAGAGCTGAGCAGCTAAGGAATAAATGTTACAGCACACGCATCAAGGGAACTATAACTTTGAATTACCTGACCTGGGTGAGTTTAAATTCTCAGCCATAACATTGGATTAACCTAATTTCTTTTTATTGAATATTTTACCTTTAGAAGTCCTACAGCCCTTTCTCTCGGAGAAATATGAGAACTGAAGGTCATATAAATTCTTTTATGGGTATATTTCTAATTTTCATAATCTAACCTCTTAGCAGTGAGCATTAATATCTAGTGGGGGCAGAACAAAGCAGAATCCAGTCAGTATTCTGGGAAAAAAGATCACATTTCTATTGTTCTTCACAAATACCTCATAAAATAACATATAACTTTTAACTTTGCTGCACACTCTGAATTGTTATAAAATTTTAAAAAACCCTCTAAACTCACTGCTTAAATAGAAGTTATGTCAGAGATAACATCAATAAGAATACAGAGGCTGTCCTTGTGCCTCCACCTCAAAAACATCAGATATAAAGATAGTAATGAGCTCCATATTTTTATCATTGCAAGGTTTTACCAGATACATAATAAGGCAAGAGGAAGAATTACACAAAACTGATTCCCAGAGAATTGCTAAGATAATTTCTATGAGCTCTTTTATGCTTCTGAAAGGGAAGGGGAAGCAAGGCCCAGGAGCCAATTCATCTTCTGCCTCCAGGCTGCCCATTTGAACTCACACTCACCATTTCCATGTTGAGAGCCCTCAGGTGATAAAGCTCAACTCTACCAAAGCACATCACCTTCCTGCCTCCATGGGACAAACTCCTACAGGTGCCACACAGGTACACAAAGTACAGTATCCAAAGTCAGGGAAAAGGCAAACTTATCCACTAGCTATGAGGAATTAGGACAACAGATCAAGAGCAAAGGATCTCACTGGAGAGGATGCAGTGGAAAGCAAGAAGGTGAGGGCAGACTCGCTCCCAAACACATGTGGTGCCCAGAGCCTGGGAACAGCCCCCATATCTCAGAGCCAGAGATACCTTTGACAAATGCAGACTGAGAAGTCGAACTACAGGAACTCTCAGGCTTTGGAAAAGTCATTTTGGAGCAGGATAAGGAAGTGAGAACTCGACAACTCTCCTACTTTCTTCACCGAGTCAAAACCTAGGACCAAATCAGGCAAAGTAAGGAACGACAGCAAAAAAGAAAACCAAGCAAAAGAAAAGCAGGCACTGCTCTGGGAGCCCACACCCTCTTCTGAATTTCCAAAATCTGCAAATCTCACTTCAGAAACAGTAACATTTTCTGGTTTTGTTAAAAGATACTTCCTCCTCCCAAATGGTTTTTGTGCACTGCTTCAACACTGCTGCAGTCAGTCCCTTCTACAAACACATCAATCTCAGCTCTCCTTACTCATTCTCTATAGAGAGATTCTGCAATTATATTAGTAAATGATTTTAGCAGGCCTCGAGAAACAACCTGTTTCAATGGAAAATGGCTTGTACTCATTTTATTCTGGAAGACAATTGCCATTTGTTTAATATAGCCATGATATTTTACTGAGGTAATTATACTCTTAGCTATCAGTAACAATTAAACCCTTAGATTGAGGTTGCTTTATAAAGGTCTCAAAATAAATAAGATATTCCAAACACAGTATTTTAAAATGTCAAGCATGCAAATAGGATCTTGTAATGAATATAACGAAGCATCAAGTATAAATCAGCACAGAGTTTGTCACTGTACAAGTGCCGTTGGAGTATTGTGGGATTGTGCTCAGAAAGCTACAGATGAAACCATTTCAATAAATACTACAGCTGGTTCATGACAAGGCCAGGGTGAAGCCATCAACACTGCTGTGCTTCTCTAGGGGCAGGGCTGAGTGACTTGGGGAACAGTTGAAGCTGATAAAATTTGTATTTGTTCTTTTGTATTCCCTGTAGCAACTTCCTTGAAAATTGGAGTTAGACCATTCCATTAAAAACTAAATAAAACTCAGAAGCAGACAAATTAGAGGGTACAGACAGAGGAGAAAAATCACTCTCATACTCTGAGATCTAGAGATACTTGAAATCAGGTTAACAGATCCTAGCAGGCTGTTAGGTATGGAAGCTGAGAGCATGGTTTAAAGGTCCTCACAAAGCAGACTGCAAGATGATTAAGAAAGGTGAAGCAGACCAGTGACAGACATGGAAGAAAGAAAAATGAGCCAGGAAACGTGTTGTCAGAACACATATTTGTGGAGTTACCTTGCAGGGCATCTACTGCGGGCAAAGAGTGGTACAGCAAGTTACCTCCAACACTGCTATGTGTGGAGGCAGCTACTTGAGCTCTAGAAGGTGGTTAAGTGGATTAGAACTAAAATATAATACAGAAAGTAACTGGCAGAAGTTATTAAAAAAAAAAAGCATAACAAATTTGGGTTATACAGAAAAAAAAACCCCAACAACAAAAGAAGTCCCCAAACAAACTGTGTTAAAATAACTCCTCACAGAATTCCATTTCCCTGGAGCACTTTCCACCTCATAGACAGAAAGCTGTCAGAGACCAACAAAAGCAAAGTGTGATATCTCCTTAACGCCAACAAAAAACATCCATGGAAGCAGTCATCAAACTTCCAAATCCTGCTTTCTCCTCACAAAACTCAGCACCCTTTATCCAGTAACCCAGACACTCCTGTGGAAATCACAAACACGAAGCCCTACAACCACCCTGCATCAGACTGAACTCAGGATCATTTTAACACCAGCTCACAGGGCAGAAAATGATTCATAAAAGCACCTACCTCATCTCTAACCTGTTGCTCTTCATTCTTTAAAAAAGGCACCCTACAAGAGGAGTCTGGGAATTAAAATTGATGATGCTGCTGGTAACTAAAAATTAAAATTCTGCAGTGACCTGTTCCAAGCCCCTGCACTCCACAGGCAGCAATTGTCTCTTTGCCTCTTTTCCACACCTGCTAATGATCTTCTACCTCATTCTGCTATTATCCTACTCCACCCCTAACTACCAACCACCTTTTCTCTGAAATTGTTTAACTGATTAATATAATCAAGCTGAAATTAGAGAGACCTGTGCTCAATCTAAAAGGCTGCTGAGTCTCCTTCTCAAGGATGCAGGATGGTCTAAGGAAGTACTCACAAAACCTGCCTTGCTCAATCACTGAAGAGGGAGAAGTGGAATTGCCTTAAAATGTACTTATTTGCAGGCATAAAAAGGAAGGTAACTTCCCTGAGTTTATAAAAACCTCCAAAGGGAGGCACAGTGAGCAGAGGGAAAGGTTTGGCGAGGGTCAGGCTGACAGCAGTTAACAACCATGTGTGGAGCAGCAGCACAGCTGGTGATGCAATAGCACTGCTTAAATGACACTCACAGAACCACCACATGGATCGAAGGAAGGAAGGAGTATCATAAAACCCAGGGAAAGCACTGGATACTGCTCATAGCCCAGAGGAGAGGCTCAGACCTGCCCCAAGGCCAGCTGTGCTGTCTGGAAGCAGAGCACAGCTCAGGGCATGGTGCCCAAAAGGTCTGTCACAAGAATCTGCCTGCCAAAGTGCCTGTTTTCAGTGCTACAGTGACTGCTGTATTTACAGCTAATTTTTTCCATATCCCAGGAAAAGGTTTAATTCACCTTCTTATCTCCACACCCAGAACTTTAAGATCCTTCCTTGTGCTTTAAAATCATCTACCTACCCCCTCAAAAAAAAATATAACGCAGGACCCAATACGACAGAGAAGCCATCAGCATTATTTTAAATCTTTACTGATTACAAAACAAAGCAGATGGCAAATCAAGTCATGAACTCTGCATCTGCCATGCTTAATGAACAGTTTAATTACCTAGTCCCATTTCTAATGCATCTTTGCCATTCTCAGCTCTGGGAGTCACTAATATACTTCACACTGACTGATATCTCCAGGAACATGTGGTATCAGCAGTCAGCTGGAGTTGGTTAATCAATACTTGTTTAATCTCTAACTTTTATGGTGATGGCCTAAATTATATCTCAATAGAAACAGATTTCCTATCATATCACATGATCTGGTTGAGAGCTCAGGAAACAAAAGGGAATTTTTCAGTCTCTTCTCCGGGCAGGAGAGTACCCAAAGGCAGACAAGTGCACAGACAGGAAATAAACACAGTGAAACAACAACAACATCCAACACAAGCAGATTAGTTCAGTCCTTGTGTTATGCCTTATACGAGAGCAAGGGCTGCAATTATGGCAGTGTGCATTCATAAAGCCTACAATTTCAGAAGCAAATTGGCCTCATTTGGAATAAGTTACAAAAAGTCACCGAAACTGTGCTTCCCATTTTGAGTTTTGAGCTTCCTGCAAAGGATCACACCCTGGCTGCAAAAAGCAGGGCATTTAGTCTCTGGTCAAACCTGCAGCACGTGCTATGGGCTGTTCCCACTCACTCTACAGTTTCTTGCAGGTACCTCTGGCAGCTCTGGGCACAGAAGGAATCATTGCTTTTGGGAGGCACCGAACTGAACATGTGCAGGGGAAGAGCCTGGCAGGTCTGAACCCTGGCAGCAGCTGAGTAAGGAACACAGTAAGGGCTGATCACAACCAGGTGGAGGAGAGGAGGAGATGATGGCCACATCAGACGTCTTTGGGAGCTTTTCAGTGTGCCTTTATTGCTGTTCTCCAGCCTCATTTCTGCTGCACGAGGCCCAGTTGTGCCCTCTGGAAGCTGTCCTCCTGAAATAAATAACCAGAGCTTTCTTTCCATGAAATACTGACTCAATCAGCTGCTTGCACTCAGATAAGGATTTCAGAAAGGGTTTTTCATTTTGGGAGGCCTCTACATCATATAAAATTTCCTGAGAGATTCAAATTTTAGCCATTCAGTAGCAGAATTGACTGTTTTTAACAAGCTCACTTCATAAACAAAGACCAGGAACTGTGTGCAAAGCTCTCAGAAAAAGATAAACACTCACAAGCTTAAGGACAACACAAAAGTCAAATACAAAACTGTGTGAGTAAACCTGGCATTCAAAGCAAACACAGCAGTAAATCAAACAGGGAAAAGGACAGAGGTGGACTAGGTGTTTCCCCAGCATTTCAGGTATCTCCCAGTACTGCTGTATCACAACCACCTCAGGTACTAAAGCAAAGATGAAAGATTTTCCCAAAACTCTGAGCTAAGGGAAAGCAAAAAGCATGACAGACAGCAAGCCCAGCCAGGCAGATCTCTGACAGAGAGTGAATCCATCCCTTCAAACATCAATTTCTGTTTCATCACCTTAAGTGCAGGGAGTGACACTCCAGGAGAAACCTTCCAGCCATCAATGTCTGAAAGCCTTGGTGGTGCCCAAATCTAGTCTTATGTTTCACTGTAAACATGTAAATCAGAAAACTTAAGAATTGCCCTGATTTACAAGGACATAGGGGACAAAATGATCAACCAACATGTTCTAAAGTACAGTCTGTGAGCAGGAACAATCAGGATGCAGCTCCTACACCCGCCCACACTCAGCAGTGGAATCGATGGGGCTGGACCACTGCAGTAACACGTTAGAGACTGGAGAATGCTGTTCCTCTACTCTGCCAGGGAAGAGAGGTTTGTAGGGATGCACTGAAGTATCCCAGACTGACAGCTGTGCCACTTCCAAGCAGTAAACCAACTGGAAAGGCCCAAGTAAGATCAAGAAAGCCCTAAAGAAGCAAATGAGGCGAGGAAGGAAGCAATGGACAGAGACATTAAATGCACTGAAATGGAAATATGAGAGCAGCCAAGACAGAGACTGTGGTGAGCAGCAACTGAGCACGACTGACAAGTGAGACAGGCAGCCTGTAAGAGCCACGAAGTATTGCTTCAATCTTGAGGAAAAAAAAATCAGTAGCCACAGAAGTGAGAAGGAGTCAGACTGGCAAAGCAAGTACCCCCTGAAGAGAGGACATTTGCTACTGGAATATTTGGTACTGCTGTTACCAAACGAAGAACAACTTGCTGTTTTCTATTCATATTTTAAAACATATTCTAGGACTAAGACTTCCAGGTTCCAATTTGAGCCCAAAGAAAGGAAAACTGTTACAGCATTAAGCTTGCACTGTTGAACACCTCTGATGCCTTTCAGGCCGTGTTTGCTCAGCACACAGGAACTGATTCACTGCCCTAGTAGAGAGTCAAACATACACAAATGCAGAAGTCATACTATCAAAAGCAATAGCAATTTGATCATATATATAATACTCTCCCCCAAATTAGATTTTCACAGTCCTATTTAACAAGACAAAGATTGAATAGAGGGAACTCATCTTTTCCATTCTCAAATTACATAGAAGCACGCTATAGTACTGATGCCACTAATTAGATGATTAAATACCATTCTAGGTGATATGCTTTCAATGTAAAATAATTATTTTTGACAGGAAATATATTTGCTCAATCTCATTTTAAATCACAATACTACATTTTTTTAAATTAAATGAAATTCTTTCTTCTGGTTTTGCATGAGAAGAGCAACCAGCAGGAGTAACAGTGCCAAGGATAGATTGTCCAAGTACCATAATGCATGTACTTCTTCACAAAGGACCCCAGCGTTCTCTGGATGGAATATAAATCTTCAGAGAACAGCAAAGTCCTTATTCCTTCAAAACAGGTCAGTTGAGGAATCACTGAGCACACTGAAAACCTCCCCTGTCAAAACACAAGTTTATTTGTGATGGTCTGATGAAGAACACTTCAACTTTTCCTATACTCCTCTTCAGGGGGAGCCCAGCCAACAAAGCAAAGGTTTGTCTTTTCATATAAATCAGGGTACAATCCATCACATGCCAAAGTTCTGTTGTGGTTTTATCCCATACTTAAAGAAAAGTAATGGTATTTTTGAGTTCTATGACAAAAAAGTATTTCTGCTGAGCATTGGTAATAAAGTTAACAGAGGGAATATTTTAGAAACTATCTGAGAAGCTTCCTTCAGGGCTGAGCAGTCCAGCACAACATTAGACAGCTGAGAAGGTTATAAAGACAGGTTTTTTATCAGGCTCAGTATCCACCTGTGTCTTATCCAGCCATGGCAGTTCCAAAGTAGAACACTGTGGAGAGCTGTCTGCTGCTGGGGGCAGGAGAAGGGCTGAGGAGGAGATGCCTTTTCTGATTCCATGCAGAGAGTTTGGTCCATCCACCCTGACTGCAGTGCCAGCCTCAGTGTGAAGCTGAAAGAACTGCTGTCATTTTTCTCTTTGCACTTTTGTGACTCTCCAAGGCATCAAACTCTGCAGTCAGAAGACCTGATGGAATATCCTCTTGTAAAGTGGCTGCTTCATGCTTCAAGAGCCCTGCTTACTGCACCATACATCACAGCTTCTTTGGCTCAACAATGACATGGGAATTATACAAAATTGGGTGCAGAGCAATTAAAATCGATCAAAACGCTTTAGTTGACACTGAAAATCAAAGCCTAAAGCTCAGGCACCAGAGCTGTTCTTCCCCCTCCTGCCTCCCATCACGGTGATGTGCCTGGCTCCCTCTCATGAGTTTTGACTACTGGAGTCTGACCTTCTGCACACATATAAGCTCATTTACGTGAGCAGCTTTATAACACCAGGGAGATTGCTTAGATGAGGGAAGTTTTGCAAGGAGTATTCTTGGAAAGTGAAGTAACTCTCATTCTGACTACAGCAAATTATTATTCCCTTTGTGGAAAGAGAGCTCTCAAAATTTAATATAAAATTTTCAATGCTCTGTGGACTTCAGAATTATTGTATAGAATTTCATGGTGAGAGTACACCTGATATAGGATGATGCAGACCCCTTTGATATATTCTATAGAAAGAATCTTAAAACGTATTTTCAATTTACTGGTCTAGTGCTTGCCATTATATTTGAACAGACTTCCAGCGCAAGAGGAAGGCAAATCTCTTACTCTCTGTAAATTGTTTTTCCACAGGAACAGTTGACAAGGTGCTGCCACTTCGTTCTCTTTAGGAAAGGAGGCAATGCAGCCAAAGCCATTATAAATTCCCTTCAGTGGCTCAAAACACTCCAGCAACAACATGATTCAATTCTGTGCCCTCACATCGATGCCAAGCCTCAGACAAAGTCACGTATCCTCAGCACAGCATGAGCCCAGCTTGGGGGGAAGATTAGCAGCGTTTTAGGAGGCACTGGTACTTCCATTCCAATGAAGCCCCAAAGACAGGTTTCATGTCTCCCACAGCACCCATTATGCAAAGACCCCAGAACAGTTTTATAGCACCAGTTATGGAGGTGAAAAAAGAAGAAATAGGAAGGGCTGCACCTGGCAGAAAGAAACAAGAACTTTTCCAAACATGGTATAGGAACTCACCTTGGTGAGGAGCACCACACGTTTCTGCAGCCGCCTGACCAGCACTTCCTGGTGCTCTCGTTTCTTCTTCTCATCCAAGAGCTGGCTCTGAACACGCAGGACTTCTTCCTGTAGCTGCTGCCGGACCTTCTCCAGCATTCGGGCACTGAGAAAGATAAGAGAGACCTGTGAGTGCTGCCTCTCAATCATCAGAGAGATCAGGAAAGCCTCAGAGGAGAAGCATCACCATGACACAGCACCCAGGGTCACTCTCATCTTACGGCTGTGCCACTGGAAACCGGGTAGCTGCATTATCAGCTGCTGTCAGAAAAAGATGTGAGAGAAGAAGAACCACCCCAGGGACAGCCTTGTTGTGCAGCACAAGACAATTACTGGAACCTCACATGTACGAAGCATTTAAATAATTGCATATCTGTTTCTAAAATCAATCCATTTGCCTTTGAGAACGTGCCTTGTTTTCAACAAACAACGCACGATCTTGGGTTCTACTGAATCTTTTCATTTTTTTTCTAACAAAGTAGAAGAAAAAGTAGGTTTAATATGATCTATTTTGACTGACAGATAGTACTCAGCAAGTAATTACAGCCACCACCTGCACATTGCTCTTGCCAGCAACCTATGTTGGAAAAGAAATGTCTTCTGAGGCCAGGTGATTAGCACTTCCTTTGAGATGTAGACATGATTCTCAATTAAATCAGTATAGCCTGGGCCATCTTCTTCTCAGTTCTCTGTGCAGCATGCTGTGGTGATGCACAATTATCTGCGTGCTCCTGGAGAAGCTCTCCACATGTGCCCTTCAGCCCTCAGACTGCTGCTGGGACAGTGGTGGGCAGCTGCTCCAAGGCTCACATCAAGCAGCTCATCACACATCAACTGCTGGCAAAGCACTTGATCAATAACAAAATAAAAGTGAAATCACTCCTGTGATTGCTAAGAGTCAGTTCATTATTTAAATATGACGAGTTTATCCGAGACTGCACTAAGTATTTAATGAGTGAGCAAGACATGAAATAAAAGTATTGCACACAAGTCAAAAACCCTCAAGCAAGCGAGAAAGATCAAACCCAACATGTCCAGCTTAGTCAGGAACAGAAGAACTTTGTTTCTCTAATGCTAGAAACAACACTGGAAAATTTATGAGTGCTTCTAAGGGGTCTTATTCATCATTATAATTGAAAGAAAATAAATAAAAATGCTTTTAAATGAAATAGCACTATTGTTAAGGTACTGTTTAGATAGTTCCAAAAGGGAATACTTCAAGAACACTTCTAGCATAAATCAAGTACAACCTGGGCTGCCAGGTCACCAAATTGTATTTCTTGGGAAATGTATGTAGGAATTCACAAGAATTCCAAAGCAGCCGTCTCCCTGCCTCAAAATCCTTCTCGTTGAAAAAAGTATTTCTTTTAAAGCACGGGATGAATTAGAAACCTGTTTAAAGCTCCAGTTCAATTTCGAACCATTCACAGACCAATTTAATAATTGGGAACTGTGAAATAGTCTCTTCATTGCTGTATTCAGGTGGGAAGGTTCTTCACAGGGGCTTCACATCTGCATTTGAAACTCGATAATTGCATTGCCAGGGCACCAGCACTTCCTTGGATCTGTTTTAATTAACCAGTTAAGAGGGGTACCTGTGCCAAGAGTAACATCTCTGGTGATGGAACATGCCCATGGGTCAGCCTATCAAGCTTGCAGCAGGTCAGTTCTTGAAACAGGGTAGAAAGGATGGGTAAGACCTGGTAACCTCAATTTCTGCCTTAAGACTCATTGCAGTTTGTTCAACAATATTCCTTTTTATGCATAGGGTAAATATAAGTACACAATCCTCATTAACTGTGATATATGTGTTACAACAATTAAAACAACGCTACAGAAACCTTAGTGCAAATATTTTTTGCTTTATCAAAGAACGTTTGTCCTGATTAGAGTCAGAACAAAATAAAAAAATGCAAACATAAGATTCATTACTATGAAACAGCCAAAATCTCACATTTGATTATTGCAGAACATTTTGATAAGGCAATGGAGAAATCTTTTTTCTTAATCTCCCAATACTGTGTATTATTTCTATAAATGTTGAGTGGACCGACAAATGATGATTGATTTGACATTCACCAAGAAAAATGAGATATGTGCTAGGCTTCCTTCCCAAAATAATGAAAAATATTTGAGCTTCGCAGCTCAGACATTCAGCCACACACAAAACTCTCAAACTAGGTTGGAAAACAACTGTTTTAAAACATGAGAGAAGTTGAGCAGAGACAAATGGGCAATTTCCTCAGCCACTGCATGGAAATAACACCTTCATCTGTTTATATTTCAGCCTCAGTACAAATTTGATGTTAATGTACCTAAAATTCAAATGCCAGAGATGTCTCTGAAAGCAGGGACAATCCTCAAATTCCCTGAACTGACTGTTACCATAGGTTTCCTTGCTATGGGAGGCGTGAAATTCAACTCCCTCACAACTCTCCACACCATGCCAAAGTACATTATTGAGATCCTTTCTTCCTCTCTCAGGACAGATTGATAATTCTTCCAGAAACTGCACCAAATACAATATGAACTGCCTCTATAAGGAAAAATCCAAAAGGAAAGCCCTATTTCTTATTGACACAAAACAGGATTTGAAAGTAGGTGCTGAGAAGCAAAAGCCTTTAAAGCCAGACTTGTGCACTCTTCTTCCACCCTGATGACACCTATGGCTTTTCAGAAGTAATTGCTCACTCAATATGAGCATTAAAAAATAAAATAAAAGAGGCACAAAGTTCTCCATTCAACATAAGCTTGAAGAAGTGGCATTTTAAAAAATCTTTGCAAGTTCAAAGTAAACCTTTTAAGCCTTAAAGAGAAAAAGTCATTTCTGTTTATCAGCCTATTAATGTTCCTTGTTCCACATCCCATTGAATGAGATGCCAACATCTTTCTGTTCTGAGCTGTTGAGATTCTTCATATTTTGCTCTTCCCTTCTGTAATCCACTTTAATGCAATCTTAATGATAAAACTTCATTTTCCAGAATATTCTTTGAAAGACTGAGAACAATGAGGGCACACAGTGAATACTGAAGCTATAAGATACATTTTAATAATCTCCTTCAAAAATGACAAAAGCAGCCGACAGCTTTCCACCCCCAGCCCACCCAGTGATCCATAAAACATTATTTTAATCATTCCATCCTTTCAGTAGCCAAGTTACCACCTCAGAGTTACAAAAAAACTATAACAGGGAAAGCAAACAGGATGCCAGAACCAGTCTGTGTATGAACCTGAGAGGAAAACAAGGGGTCCACAGCGACAATTAGAAGAGCAACACTGTCTGGGTCATGTTGTAGCTCAGGAGAAGATGAGACATGTGTACCTACCAGGGCCAACTGTCAGGAAGGAGATCACTTCAAAGAGAAAAGCAGAGTGTGATGGGAAGAACACTGAGGGAGCACAGAGGGAAAACATTGCCATTGCACAGAAAAGAGAAATGCGCTGCAGCGATCAACATCCTCGTGCCAGAGCCCAAAAAAAAGGGTTAATCCAGAAGCTAATGAGGCAAAAAGAAGCAAGGGAAATTGTTTTGTAGCAAGACATTTGGATGAAGGAACACCCATTCCTGAAACTTGACAACTCACAGGCATCTCAATGAATCCACACGTACACACATCAACCACATTGGAAACTGATAAACAGAGGGCTGAACAAAAATGTTATTTTTCATCCCACTTCCTCCCCCACAGGTTTTCTGAGCAAACACAAAGGCATAAGCAAAAACAGGGTAACTCCAGCATGTCTTTTACTGCCCACTGGATAGCAGCAGGACATCCCTGCCTGTGCCCTCCCTCACGGATTCTTCCAACCTCCAATTTCTGACACAGACAACTTCCCCCTCAGCCTCTGCCTAACCTGCCTTGGCAGCATCCAGGATGGGAATTAAAAAGGAAAAACAGAAGGGAAAAAGTGAAAACAGTCTGACTTAAATAGGGACAGGACACAAGAAAGAAAAGAAAGAAAAGGTGAGGCTTGGCAAAACAGAAAAATATCCATCGTATGTTAAAAAGGGAAAAAAATATCTATTACAAAATGTTACTGAAAAGACTGATTGGAGCTCTGAGAACACAGCTGCAGAATGGAGCTGCCTAAACTGGTTCAACATTTAAGGCAGGTAAACTAGAAAAGCAACCATCAGGAAGGAGGAGAGGACTTTAGTGCTACAAGTCAGAGGTTCGGGTGCTAACTTTTAGTACAATAAGATTGCCATCTCTTTCTGCTTCCTTTTGTCTTCACAGACAGATCTGTGGGTATAGGGAAGCAGTAGCACCCACCCCTGCCCAAAATCTTGCCCTGCTACAGGGGCTGTGGGAGTTGTGGGGGCCAACAGGTCTGTGTTATCTATTTGCTCACTACATTCAGAAAGAGAAATCATACAAAATATGAACATCTTTAGTAGAAGTTCACAGGGGCTATATTTTATTTAAAGCTTTAACTGTGCCTCACAGAGAGCCAGATGAAATACTGCTACACAAAATACTGCATGAAACCATCTACAGAGAGTTGGTGGGAAAACAAGCTTTCTTCTTGCTATTTATTTCTCCCAAGTCTTCAGCAAACTTTCTCTTGGTTCACACCTTGTATTTTCTCAAAGATCTTTTGTATAACTCATTAGCATCAGGCTTCCATAAATCAAAAATCATTCAAAAGTAAACAGATCATACATCACATTGCTGCTCGATGTACAAGGAAGACTGGAATCATACTGAATTCATAATGAGGGAACAACATAAAGAGAATTATTTTGCTAGTGTGGCCAGATGAAATGGCTAAGAAGCAGACAGACATTTGGAGCTTTATTGGTACACTGACAATGTTTTATCTGTGAGACAGTATTTAATTTTACTCCCTAACCAGCAGCGTAACTATCAGGCTCAGAAACGCAGCTCCACCAAAGTGAACAGTTAGAGGAAAGAAATAACACACATTTTCTGCCCCAGCCCCAGTACAATGGCCATAATTGACTGGCAGGAGTTAAGATTTACTAAAAGAAATTCACATCAGGCACCCTGTGCTTCCTTTCATTACAGGGCCAACACGCTGCAGCACACGGGGCTCTGCTGACGGCAGCGAGGCAAAGGAGCCAAGCCCAGGCACGCTGCCAAAATGCACAGGCCAGGGTGGCTCTACCTGAACGGACACTCAATCAGCCACTCGGTGAGAGAGTCACTGTCACAGTTCTAAACATGCCTCCCACATCACCATCAAGACGAGAATGAAAGCAGTGTCTTAACACAAGAGGAACATCCATGGTTTGTTTTGGTTTTATGTGGAAACATCAATAGTTTCAACATCCATCACTGAATTCTGGAATGTAAAATATTTCAAGGGGGAGATAACTACAGGCATAAATGTCCTTTTTCTAAGCCTCTAAACCTCAAGTGTTCATAAGGCCAAAGCTTCTACTAAAGGCATGTATTTGGCAAATAAAACTTTTACTGGTATTTAAAAACCACTGAGCCCACACTGCTGGCTGTGCACTTACTACACTTGAAAATGCTGCTGCCTTCAGTACAACTAGCTACAGGAACAATTAAGCTGCTGGTTGAATAAACAAAGGGATTGATATTAGCTTATGTAGACAAATCTTTAAGGGCCTCTGGTATGTGCAGATGCTCATGGCTCTTCTTCTGAATCAACAAGAAGTCAGGCATCAGTTACACCCTGAGCAAATGGATTCCCTTTGCAGTGCTTGGAGAGAAGCAAATACTAAATGTTCTTAATAAAATGCAAGTAATTAAAAAGCTGGGGTTAAAACCAAGAGTCCTCTATGATGATTAACACAGCATATAGCCAGTACAGCATGTGTCATCTCTCCCTGCATCATTTCCATGTGGCATTTGGCATTATGGAGGATGGACTATTTTAAAAGGGCATTCACTGAAAAGGATTTTCCACTCCCATTCTGAGACAAGAACAAGTTTAAAGTGTCTTTCCTACACTGCAGAGAACAGGATGCCCACAGATGCCCTCTGACCACAGGCTGATCCACCAAACCAAGCCAAGATGTTCACCGAACTGTTCAAAAGGCATTACAGGGAGTTGGGAAGGGAGCATCTCCACTCCATTATTTCATTAGGAGTTCTGCTCATTTGGTCCCCTTTGCAGCTCCTAGTTTGGGTTCTCCTAACAACCCTGGCTAGTGAGGAAGGTCAGCCTGTGGACGATGCTGCCAGTAAGGGAACATGTGGAGCTTCAGCACCAAAAGATGCCAAATGTCTGCTCCCTTCCCCATCACTCCTCACCCAGCTCTGAGCATCCAGCACAAGGGAGTAAAATACTGGAGAAAAGGAACTGTCATAGGAGAGAGGAAAACAAACAAACAAGCCCCCCAAAAACAACCCCAAGGAAGAATTTTGAAAGGAAACCTTTTCTCCAGCCAGGATCCAAGCACCCTCTCTGCAGCTGGCTTAATTTACATCATCTAATTCAAATTCTAAATGCTTCAAAGTGTTATTACACTTTTTTCTTTGAAAACAAAAATGACAACAACTGAAACAAAACTCTGAATGAGAAAATCCAAAGACTGAAATAATTACTAATCAAAACAGAGGCCTCTACATGGGCTGGTGAAGTCACTGGCCAGCTCTACCCAGTAATTTCTCTTCGTGTCGGCTCTGATGAGTTTTATATTTCTAACATTTCATCAATTTGAATCACTAAATTCAATTTGCATTCACAGATAAACAGAGAAGGAATAATAAATACTCTCGTCTGACCTTGAAGTGTGACACAGAAAATTGCCCTCGATGATTTCATTTCAGTCTGAACCAGAATGAATAATGCAGTTGGCCCCACCAGTTACCAATCTATAATCGCACTGGTGGGCTGGAGGAACTCATGGCTGCGCCCAAATATGATGAAGAAAGTCAAAACTTCTCACTTTTTTTTTGTACTAATCTGTTTTCTGCTGCTCCCTCACTAAAGGGATTAAGCCCCTACCTCTGTCCTTCCCCACAACTCAGCCCCAAATACACATCCCAAGGATTTCAGTTTGTTGCACAGTCACAGGTGAAGGCATTGCACGGTTTTCTCAACCCAGTCCAGTACTATGAACTTTAAAAAGTGCACATAATAACTCTTCTCCCTCCCAGTAAGCTGTCAAGCCACTGGGCCAACTCTCCAACACAGCCACACCACACAAGCAACTGGTTAACATGAACACCACGTGTGGCTAAGAATATTTCCAGTTTGTGTTATACATTCCAACCAACACTTATCAAGAGAGCAGGAAAGTCATCTGGGAATAGCATGAGAGCTGAGGAGCTCTAAAGAATAAAGAACTGATAAAGAGGAGTGAAAAAAAGGAAAATTTGCCTGAAGTGGTGAAAGAAATGAGTAGGAGAATGGTCGTGCTGAACCAACTTGTCAGCAAACAAATCTGCTGAAATTCTAGGCTCTTGACAGTTAGATAATGGCTTATCTTAATAAAATAAGAAGGGTCAAAGTGTTTAGATGAGAAAAACAAAACATTAAACCCTCCACTGCAATATAGCAAGTGAGTCCTCACAGACTGGTGACTCATTACAGCTTTGTGAAGGTTCTGCGGATCTGTTTCAAATTACCTTTTCCAGTGAGACCTCATTTCCAATGTGCATTACAGTACTCCACAGTGAAATGAGGATTGAAATGAGGATTGTATATTACTGCTCAGTCACTTTTTTTTCCTTTTAATATCTGAATCTAAGACTACCTGAACAAATTTACAGAAACACAATTATCTAAAATATTTTTTGCACAACAATTCAGTGATGGACCCCCACCGTAACTCTCACTAAAATCCAAAGCTATGGCTCAGCATTTCAGCATCAGGCTTTTGACAGTGGAAACCCCTCCAGGTTATGTGATGAAAACTTGTCTCAGTTTCCACTAGGGACTCAGAAGAGAATTTGTAGTGTTACTTGTTGACAACAAATAAACCCAAACAATTAAGTGCTACCCCCCAGCATTTACCCATGGGGACACTGGCACAGATAAAAGCAAAGGAATGACTGCAAAGTCACTCAGCTATCTGTGACAAGCACTCTGCCAGACTGCTGCTCTTGGCTTTTCTTTCTCACAAGCACCAATTTAACTCCATCTCATATCTGCCTCCCACCTGCTTTGACTCAGCTTATGTCAAAGCAGTCTACCAGGATCCAAGCCATACTAAGCAGAGAGTTGTAACAGACCTGCTAATCCTTAAATCTACAATATGGATGCATACTAAGTCTGCAAAGATCTTAAAAATTCCATGACCAAGTAACCTGACCTGTAACCATGGATTTTCCAAGTGCCACCATATCTTTGGTCACCAACACCATGACATGCAAGTGTAGGATCTTTTCTACCATGTTCTAACAACAAATCAGGATTCACTGCTAACTGCATCTGTTTTCTGCAGGATCTCTGCCTCATTTGCTGCAGAATTTGGAAGATTAATGAAGCACAGAAATTGCTTGAAGAGAATCGTCTCACATTAAGGCAACTGAAAGTCTCCCAAAAAAATCTGGTTCCAATTGTTGCCTCTGCCAGAGTTCCTGGTGATACCATGACCTTTTGAAAGCAGTCCTTGGTGCTCAGTCATTGGACAGCCCTTGGTGTTGAGCTGGGCACTCACACTGCTGCAGAAATCAGTAGCAGCTACTCAGGCCATATGAAGCCTTGGGTAACTGTTTTGAAAGAACATGTTCTAAATATTCCATATACTCCAAAAATAAGGCTACACTTTCTCCTTGGCTTACATCTGGTATAACAGGACCAGCAAAAGAAATACCTAATAAATTATTAAATTTCTCTGTAGAAAAGCATTAATAGCTGCTCATTAAGTCAACATAATGTGCCATCTCTGCCAAGTGAAACAAGAATGCTGCATGCTATAGGAAACCAGACTAAGGAGGTGTCTGGTGACTTGAATTTGGCATTTCCCACCCCCTGAGAGCTTCACTTTGCAACCCTGATCTTGTCTTTCAAGTACCTATTTTCCTCATGGGGAAAATAGTACTTAAAAATATTTTCTAAAAGGAAAAAAAAAAAACAAAAAACCCAAAACATAAAAGCAAAAATACGTATCTAAGAACAAGAATGAGGCAAAACAGTAGAGTTAGCTGAAACTGTCCTTATCTTCCTCTAATTTTTATCCCCAAAATTAGCTCAAAGAACCCATAAACCAGCACAAGGCAAGGGGAATAAAGCTGTCACCATGGAAGGAGAACTGCCAGAACTACTGTGTTTACAGTCCTGTTACACCAATTCTTCTGCATCAATATTTTTAAGTGTTTAATAAAACAATACTACATTCAGTGCAATCTTTTTGTCATGAATACTTATAGAGAAACCAGTTAGGTGGACATGTAAATAGCAGCAGTTTCAGGTTTCAAAATCACTAGATGAGCAGACAAGTCAAATCCCTTGTTTTGTGGTAAAGCTGTGACAAGCAAATGAATTTAAAGACATGGCAACCAAGTAATTTTGGTTTTGTATCACTCATGAAAGAAATGCTCTGGTCAATGTAATTTGGTGTCAGCCAGCTGGCATCACAAATCACACATGAACCAGCTCCATGTTGGAGGGGTAGGATGATAGTCCTGGGTTCAACAGGTGTAGGGAGAAGTTTCTGCCCTCAGCACTGAGGCACCATAATTCATCACTGTCTTGGTTTAACCCCAGCAGAGCATGACATCATATGGTCTGGAATATCACAGAATGATTTGGGTTACAAGGAATCTTAAAGATCATGTCATTCCAACCTCCCTGCCATCAGCAGGGACACTTTCCACTCGACCAGGTTGTCAGAACCCCCTCCAGCCTGGCTTGAACACTTCCAGGGATAGGGTAACTGTGCAGAGATACTTGGCGAGGCTGATTTATCTGTCACTGTCAAAAATTGTTCTTACCATGGCACTTTATTTAAAGCAAAGCACGACAAAACAATGCCACTGATGTGTTTATTTCTGCAAACTCCTTTAGGAAGGAAAAAAGAAAACCTTCAATAAGAGTTCAGGCGGGCCAGCAAAACAAATTGACAAGAAGTTGGCAAGACCAAAACTAAAACCCCAAGGCAGTAACTGGGAGACAGCTCGCTCTCTCTGGAGCTGCCCATCAGCACAATTAGAGCTGGCCACCCCCAGCCCACGTCCCCCATGCTCAGTAGAGGCACTTTGGCAGCCAATTGATGGGCTGTGCTCAGCACATCCTTCGATTGCCACCTGTCTTCCCTCATCATCTCCCCTGCTGCCTCCATTGTACCTGATTAATGCAGCCCATTCTTCCTGGTTATTTCCTTATCGATCCAGCGTCTCCTGCATGGGAAAAGGCGTCAATGCAGTTACCTGCATTGGGCAGGCACCTGCTCAGAGACCTGAGAGGGAGTTTTGTTCCCACTGGATAATAAGAATCGCTGGTTAAAGGATGTTTTAGGTATTGGCAATGTCATAAAATGTTCCTTGCGTCCTACTTCAGTGGAGCTGACAAACTCTCCACTCGCTGTCACTGGACTAATGAGGAAAGAAGCACTTCTAAAGAGCTTTGGGTACTTTTGCATTGCAAAGTGAAAAGGAGAAAGTAAGATATTTCAATGATGTTCGTTCCAAAGCCCCATAAAGAGGAAAGAAAAAAGGGAACGTTTCTGCACAATCACTGTATCAAGCAAGCAGCTCACTTATTAATCTCTCCTTCCTCCGCATTCACTAGCTCGGGGGCTTGAAAAGTTGACACTTGACTTGAAAAATGCCAACTCTAAGCAGTTTATTTCCTCTTGAACTTTAAGAGCTGACTGAGACAGAAATGACCTTTAAAAAGGCAGGGTTAGTTCTTGTATGAATTGATAGAAGGATTCTTTGCTTACACAGCACAGCAAGGTACTGAGCAAATCTCCTATACAAACTCCCCTCTCTCACCAGAGGCGAGAACAACACCGTGTTCCATCAGCCACAGGATCCACAGAACTGGAGGACGTGGGACCTGTGACCCAGCTTGTCTGCAACAAGAGAGGAAGAGCCTGATACAACCATAAATCGATGACCTTATACATGCCGCGGACGAAGACTACACCAATAGTCACACCCTGGAGACACCCCATCTTCCATCACAAGGAAGCAGTGCAGACACAACCAGAATTAAGCAGAGACACCAGCTTGTACCTAAATCCCACCACCAGTTCCAACCACAGAACAGCCAGAGTCCTGCTGGGACACACAGCAAGATACCAGGACTGCTATTTTGGGACATCTCCCTGGTGGTTGTGAGTTTGTTTACATCAATCTTTACTGAAGCTGCTGAAAAAGAAACCAATCACTACATGGCTTATTAATGGTCTTTGATGAAAGGCAGCTTGAAAATGCAAATCAATACCCAACAATAACTACTAACAATACTTGCTGCCACACCAGCAGCCAGAAATGTAACTAGGCAGAATATTCTTGTCTGAGGTCCACCACAAAATTAATACCACCAGATGTCCAAAGAAAGGCAATTGAAGGATTTTGTGGCAGCAGGGGACAACCTAGGAGTTCTGATAAAGGAAATTCACAAAGCAAATATCTGGGATGTTAACAGGGATGGGAATACACTGGGGACAAGTAAGTTTAATTTGCCTGTGTGCAAATAAAGACACTTACTGGTACAGTATTTGAAGATACAAAGTGCCCTGCTGACGGGCATGACACCTGCACATTAAACTAAGATATCCAAATGATATTTCATTTATCCAGAAAGTGTAAGAGTATTCAGCTGTTTCTCACTCTGTAAGGAAGGCAAGTGTAGCGATTTTGGTAACAGCAAAATATTAATGCAGAAGGTGAGCAAACTTTCCGCTGCCAGGCAGAGAAACGCCTGAGAGGCAGGGTTGAAATCTTGCCTCCTCCTTTTATTTTTAAATTTATTTTATTTCTAGCCTTGATCTTCAGCTACTACTAAACCATGCTGACTCCAAGCAGTAAAGGACTGATGGAGTTCAGAAATCTCCAGTGAAGTATGAAGTATCACTTTGCTATCAGCAGCAATGAAATGCTTCCAATCTACCATCAGCCCACTTAAGCAGAAGCAGACATCTTATAAAGAGAACCCCACAGCCATTCTGAGCAGGGTTTTCTTTTTCTCTGGAAGGGAAATACACATCAAACTCAGCAAGGCAGACAGAAGAAGTCAAGCCTTATATAGCCTAGGTTAACTTATTAATAATGAATCATTGTTGTCATTATTCCTAAAGGTTAGTATCAGGCACTTTGGAAGGGGGAGAGGAGGTGGGGAGGGGTGTTTTGCTCCCCGGTGCAACCGGAGGCATGACAGGGAACCACGGCCTCAGTGGGATATTGAGTGGAAACTCTCAGATAAGAGCTTGGCATCTCACTGCTGGTAGAGACTTAGCAAATTCCTGCTCCTGAAATATATATACAGTTATATGTACAGTGTATAAATGTATATATATATAGAGAGAGAGGGAACACAGTACTTATCAATGCATATTAAAGAAGAGTATCTGGACTGGTTTATCCTATGTAGCACTGCAAGGGTTGCAAGCATTAATTTTTTATATATTTTTAAATACTGTCTGGCCTCTCTGATGGGGCTTTTCCTATGTGTATAATCACAGGAGGTCTTGGAAAAACCTGTTTACTTCTGCAATCCATTAGAGAGACTCCCACTTCCAAAGTTACTGCACAATCACTTCTTTTAACAGTCAATTTAACAGTGTTTAGCCTCCAACTGTTGCACTCACACACAGAATGCTGTTTTGGGGGCTCTGACTCTTGTGCATAAAAAGACTTCTTAACATCTTTAGGGCAATATGAAAAGATAGATTTATACTGTAGGTGTATAACTGCTGCGAAACAGATTTGCCCAACTGTAATACACATCAAACAACATTAGAAAACAGTAACTGCCATCTGATTTACATGAGATGTACTTTGAGACTTGTAACTTTTGCCTGAAGGTTTTAATTAAAGCAATTCATGTCCCAGGGCACTTTTCTCGTAGTAAAGTGTCTTCCCCATTCAGCTGCTTCAAGGACTCTGCTCTCTGTGCTTTGGCACCATCTAATCACTCCCATGGGAACAAACGGTAACACGAATGCAGATCAGAAAAACAACTTTAAATGAAGCAAGAAAGATGAAGAACTAAATGTAAAAGAAGAAACAATTTTGTACCCTGTATTCAAGAGTCTGTTAGATCTCTGGAATGACAACAAAAGAGGGAAGAAGGCGTTGGTCTGACTAAAATCTGAGACTCCTGAGTTCTGTCACTGCTTTCTGAAACACTCCCAATATGTGTGTTCCCAGATCTAACTTCCAGCAGGGATCATCTTCAGTCAGAGAATTCTTCTGTCTTCGCTACTCTTTTGAAAGAAGAAAGCAGTGATCAAGAATCCATGTTTGGCAGCTCTTCCCTTCATCATTTAATTCACTCTGAGGCAGGAGAATTTACAAGTCACAGCCACTTTGGTTACTCCAGGTATTTCAGCAGAAATGTACCCAGTGGCCCAGAAGAAAAGGTGGGATTTTTCCCCAGATTTCATTCAATAGTACAGAAAACAAAGTTTACTGAAGGATGAAGAAACGTCAACATGCAAGACCCAATAAATTATCTTACTAGTAGGTTGTGTAAGTCAGCTTTTAGCAGCATAAGGCAAAGCTAAGCAAGGCTTCTGCTGAAAATGAGGAACCCACAGTTCCCATAAGGCTTTGACTCGAATACTGCAATAACACACCACTGGAGTATTAGTCTAGGTG
The DNA here is from genome assembly GCF_020740725.1 of Corvus hawaiiensis. NCBI lineage: Eukaryota > Metazoa > Chordata > Aves > Passeriformes > Corvidae > Corvus > Corvus hawaiiensis. The sequence continues at coordinate 4,598,022 of NC_063228.1, forward strand.
GATTCATTAACATAAAGCAGTGCAAAAAAAATTTGCAATTGTTGAAATTCTTGTCAATTTTGCACAAATACCTTAAGCAAACCCTCTCACCAAATGCATCAACAAGTGAGGGGAAAAAAAAGGGTTTTTTTCTAAACAGTTTAAAATGGAATTCAAGCAGAAAACTGATAATTTTATTGCAAATTCACAAGAAGCTTGTAAGAATACAGAAAATATCTCATTCCATCAACAGCAACAATGCCACCCTTGAATGGCAGCAGAGTTCCTCATGGGTTGACTGTCATTTGGTGATGCTTTGCACAGAGCAGCTGTACCAGCTACAGGTGATGTTCCAAACCAAAGAATGTTTACAGGGGCTCCTTTGTATGCAGGTGTCAGCCAGGAACAGCCAGCAAGTGCTTCCCAGGCTAAATTCCTACAGATGCATGAGGTTATATAGAAAAGATAACTAGCACAGCAACTCTGTAGGGCCTTCACTCTTTAATCTTTTAATTAACAAAAAACCCCAAGAAAATAGAAACAATAATTTAAAAAACCCAAGCAAGGAAGACAACAGAAAACAACAGGAGAGTATAGTAAAGAAACACACAAAATCATCAGGATTTTACAGAAGTTATTTTGTGCACGTACACTGGCTGAACTGACAGACTGCTAACCTGGGAGAGGTTTTTCTTTGATGTTGTGGCTGTTCAAAGGTATTCTCAAACTGAATAAAAACAGTAAACAACAAAACCTGAAATCTGTTAAAGTAGCCAAATATTCTCTACTGTAGAGGATCATGCTTTAATGGCATGCATGCCCAAAAGAGTAAATATTTTCTGATCTTTAGCTAATTTTATGACGCACTTAGTATCTCAAAATGAGTCTGTATTGACAAGTCTACTTGGAATCACTTAAATCAATCGAACAGTCAATCAATTTTAGTTGAATTCATTAATCTATTTAGAAATAATTGATTCCATAGCTCCAACTATTAGATGCTGATAGCATTTCTATACTTAACCTGATTTGAAAATCCATAAGCCATAATTACTTATGACAAACTTCATACAGGACTATTTTAAAACTCTAATCTGGCTGATTTTGCTGATCCTCCTCTAGTTCTAGACAATAATAACCAATTCATTCCAAGGCTGTTCATGTTCTCATTTTCAGAACCATGGTGTTCCAATATTTGTGTTTCTATTAAGGCAGGACAGTCTAGGGAAATGACTATTTTAATAGTGCTATAAAAAAATGTACAGAAACATTTCTATCGATTAAAGAATCCTTTTAAAAAGAATTAATGTTTGTATTTTACCAGTAGTGCTTTACAGAATAAAACCAATTTCACAAGTTCATCTTTCTTTTTTTCAGTTGGATTTGTGAAATAGTTCATCCACTTGAGGTGCTGCATATGGGATAAAAGCATTGGAATTAAAGAGAATGAAGGCACAATCCAGCATTTACATTGCATTGAACTTTCAAGCCACCACTGTTAACTACAGCACAGAGAACCCTTACAAAGATTACGTGGGCAAGTGAGTATTTCTAAACCAGATGAGAAACTTCTATTTGGTTTTCTACCACCATCAACCACAGAACAAAGGCTGAGCAAAAAGATACTGTCTGTCAGCTCCTCAGAATGTTGGGGGTTTTTTTAAGGCTGAATTAAAGTATTAAACTGAAATTTAAGATTGCATCTGACACTAAAACATATCCTTTCTTGAGTTAACCACATGACAACCAGAATTCCAGTGAAACCATCAGAGAAAAGCAGTAACAACCATGACTGAATGCACGAAGTAATGCCTGACTTTTAGATACAATGCAAGAATAATGTCTTGTGACATACCAGTAATTCAGGAAACATTTGTACAGTACCAAATGTATGGAATTTCCTTTGGTTATGAGGCACCTCACCTCTCTGAGCACACTTCAGCACATGGGCCTACTACTGGCTTATTTTGGTGCCCAGTGTTTATTTACTCCAAAGCTGTAACAGAAAATACAACTGCTTTAACCTAAGGCACATAAGAGAAATAAATTCAGTTTTGCCCCTAACTGAGGACTAAATTCAACCAGGTCCTCAGCATTTATTTTAAATGTGGGGCACAAACCCAGGTTGCAGCCTGCACAGACTAGATTGGCACATTCCCGGATTTTAATTTTCCTATTGGTGGGGCTTCTTTAAAATTGTTTTTAATTCTCTAAGAAAACGGCTGGCAATTTGGTTTCAACAAGCAAATATAAGCTTCCTATGAGGTCTTACACCAGGCTGTTAAGTAGAAAATCCTGGGTTTAGCACTTGGCAGGTTTGAGCTGGTGCAGAGCAGGGCAGTGAAACGAGAAGAGGCACTGGGCTTTCTCCATGAAAAATACCAAAAGGCAGAGCACCAATATTTGAATATTCAAACAACTTCCAGTACTTATTCCCCTTTTTCTTCAAGCTCCTATAGAAACATCACAAGCAATCATGTTAAATAACATCAAATTTGTTTATATAAAGCTAATTGCAGTGTCTGTCTCCACTAACATCCCAAGACAAATCTTGCAGCCAGGAGAGACTCCTGAAGACAGAAAACTAATCCATGCAGATGCCTGAACAATCTTTGCTTGCCTTCATGAGATTACCTGCTGAATCCTGAAAACCTAGATCAATTTGACATCAACTAATTGTGGTTATTCTCACCATCTTTCCAAGTGAGGGCCAGACAGAAATCCTAGGCTGCACAAGTTACCAGCGCTGTGTGCAATGGAGTTCTGACCCCAGAAGGTAAAATCTGGATTGCTGAGAAGATTACAGGTGTCAGCCTTACAGTTTCATTAGAATAAATTAGTGTGTTTTTGCACAAGATTCAGTGTGCATTGATTTTTTTAAAAAACATCAGAAATATTGAGTGTCATCAAATACGAGGTTCTGCTGGTGGCTCTGTGTTTTTAAAAATCAATCTGAAAACCCAGTGCCTCCAAAAACAGGGCAAACCCAGCTAATACCACATCTAATAGCATAGTAGTAGATCTAAATGCAAGTGCAAAGGAAATGAGACTACAAATAAATATGAGACTGTAATAGCTGTAAATGTCTTGCCTTTAGGAACATCCAATTTACTGTTTTAAAGGTAGGCTCCTCAGTCTCCTGTTTGTTCTCCTCTGGGTCCCATCAACTGTGACTGCATTAATACAAAGCTTAGTCTGGTCTTAAAGAACAGCTGAGCAGATTAGTTTCTATTCTAATCTTCAAGCAAAGGTTGTATCTCAAGCAGGCTTTTTCCACTCTTTTATGTGTTGTGTACAGGAGAGGTGCTGGGGTGGTTGCCTTTCCTCAGAACAATTCAGATGAAGATTCAGCCCAAACTGGTTTGCAGGAGACACTGCCATTTCTCATCCAGCCCCATCTCTTCTTAAAGTATTTTAAAGTCCATTAAATTCAGAGCTCATATGCTCGGGAGGGTCCCCTGACACACACGTGGTCTGTGCAGTCTTACACTGCCTGCAGACACGGCTCAAAAACAAGAGTGAAAATTTCCTATTCACTTCGTGTGTTTGCTGTGGATAGTAGTGCTAATTAACCAGAGAGATGTAAATTAATTTCATAATAGATAATTTCGGTGGAAACTTCCAGCTCTCCTGAAACTGGTTTGTGCCTGGAATTGAGAACCTGGCATTTTCCACCCTGCATTCTGAATAGTCCCCAAATGTATACATTCTCTAACCCCTGTGCAGTGGAGAGTTTGACTGGTGACAAAAACTACTACAAAAATTGTAGTAGCTGTCCCATCTGCTGACCGGTCCAACCTGGAAATACATCCAATAACCAGAAGGCTGCTGGCTGAGTGGCTTCAACACTGAATGTTAGTTTAATTATACATTTTACTCTCTAATCTGACGTTTGCATGTACACACATATGCACATAAAGTCATATTTTAAAGTATTACATTTATGGGTAACAGTACATCTTAGGAAGGAGGAAATTGAAGTTTTCAATCAACAGTGAGCTTGCAGTAACACTCAGTTAAACAAAACCACTCCACGCACGGAGCCCCACTGACAGCATTCAGCCTCACACATTTGTGTGCAAACACCAAGGAAAACATTATTTGTGTTTACACACAAAGAAATAATCTTTGCTTTGCTTCCATCCAAGGCACATTAAGCCTGAAAAGCAAAGGCAGGCACCACAGTGTGCTGACTTAGAGAAGACATTTCCAAAACTGCCTCTGAATCACAGAGGAATTAAGGGAATTAGATGGTGACCCTTGAGTCCAGTCCGGGACATTGTTTGGATGTGGGAAAAATTAGTGTGAAAGGGGAAATGTACTTTGTGTTGTATCTACAGCCCACCAAACCTCTCCTGGCCTGGCTGGTGGTTGGGCTGTTCCCATCATTTTGAGTTATCTCTGGCTGTGCTCCATGGCAGTTTCTCCGTGACAATGCCTTTCCTGGACAGGTAACCCAGCAGGATTCGGATCAGGTGCTTTGAAGCACAATTCTTAGGGATCCATTTCAAAGCTCTGTGGCTCCGGACCAAGGGCTTTACCTGAGATGGCAAGAACAGAGCTAGTTCCCTGTATTTCTGTAGCAATCCAGGAAATTGAAAAGGGAGCTTTTTGGGGGGGAAAAAAGGTGTGAAGTGCTGCTCTCCCATGAGCAACCTGCTCTCAGCTGTCTGCAGGCACAGCCACAGCACGCAGCTTGCAGGGCACAGAACTCTGCATGCAAGGGCCTGGAGAGTAAGACCAAGATCCATGGCAGCCAGTCAGTTCTGCCCTAACGATCTACTCACAGACCTTGATGGGTTTGTCCCTTTTCTCTTACTTTTTTTTTCCCAAATTGTTTTTCTGTACGTGAAAAAAATTATGAAGTGATTGAAACGGAAGGTAAAAAACCTCTGAATTTGTTACGTTCTTGCCATGTCAGTTCACCTGTGAGAAACAGTCCAGATCCAATATTCTCACTTTCCAAATGAACTCAGAACCAAGTTTGAATTAAAACTTTATAATACACAGATTCAGGAATTGCCTTTTTTACGTTTCTCATGGTCAGACAGTGCAATGCAGCCCCCCTAAAATGAGACAAAAAGCCATTCTATGCCGAAATGCTAAGAGCCCTTCATATTCTCAAATTCCTCATCTCATTTTTCAAGGAGAATCTCTTGCAGAAACATTACAAAACCATTTTCTTCTCCTTTCATCTTTGTGAAACAGCACATTATTTCCATGCAGGGAGCTGAGGTGCAAGGGCATTAAAATCCAAACAGAGTCATTATGGTGACCAAGCAACCAGGAGCCATTTCTAACTAAACTCAGCTGCAAATCTCTTGCTTCAGACCACGACACCTTGGAAGCTCCATGGACTGAACAAAGGCTGAAGAATTTCATCCTCTACCCAAACATAAGTAATAAAGTACATAATCCCATTGTAGGGAAAATGAGGCTGAACTGGCAGACTTTGATACAGAAAGAACAGAAATGCTGGGCCAAGCTAAATTACCTCTATAGTTTTTATACTATGACAGCTGCTAGTAATGCTCATTCAAATGGGAAAAGGATCTTTGATACTCTATTTCCAGCAATGCATTTTTGACACACAGACACTAATTATAAAAATAAGTTGATGCATAGGGACAATTAAGAAATTTAAGCCTCCAGCATCTATTACATCTCATACAATTTCATTCCAAACAGTGAACACTCACTATCAAAACCCCCAGTACTGCAAAATAGAGTGAACTCTTCTATAGTATTTTGAAGGCAGACAAACAGACATTTCCCTGCAGTCTGAGCTGAAAATTTCCATGGTGACTGTTACCATACTGAATCCAGGAGGTCATGTTCTTCTGAGAAACAAGGTGTGTTAAGGAATGTCCCTGCAGTACTAAATGGGCTCTGGTCATCTTGAAGCACAGGAAAAAGCTTGTGCATGTTTCCCCAAAAAATACCACAAATCCCAAATACCAGCAGAGGTGACTTGCTTTAAAAAAATATCATTCTTAAAATGCAATCCATGAGAAGCCACTTAGGAACACACTGAGCTGCAGGCTGCCAGAGTCAAGCCTCAGCCAATTACCTGTTGAAGCTTCAGGAGATAACCAATTAACACTGAGGTTACACTGTGGAAGCAAAGAAATTTATTCTTTAAAAATAAAGAAACAAACAAACAAAAAAAAAACACTTCAAAGGGAAAATTACTTTGGAAAACTAAAGCACTAAACAACAGAGTTAGCTGTTCAGTCCATTTAGGAAGACTTATCAGTTATTTTGATCAAACAATCCAGTGGATCATGGAATCATGGAATGGTTTGGGTTGGAAGGGACCTTAAAGCCCATCCAGCCTCACCCCCTGCCATGGGCAGGGACACCTTCCACTGTGCCAGGTTGCTCCAAGCCCCATCCAACCTGGCCTTGGACACCTGGATGAGTGTCCCAGGGATGGGGCAGCCACAGCTTCCCTAGGCAAGCAGTGCCAGGGCCTCCCCACCCTCTGAGGGAAGAATTTCTTCCCAATATCCAATCTAAACTTACCATCCTTCAGTTCAAAGCCATCATCCCTTGTCTCACCACTGCATGTCCTTGTCCAAAGGATAGAACAGGCCTCCACCACAGTCACCATGGGAGAGAGGTCTCTGCCAAGTGGTCACCTTCAATCTCAAGAAATCCAAACAGGATATAAAATCTCCCAGGAAACTGGGTGTGCACAGTTAGAAGCAGGGATATCTATAGCCTGAAGATAGACTGAAGACTTAAAAGCAATGTATTTTCCACTTTCCATAATACTTTGAAAATATTTATTAGTGGTTGTCCAGTTCTTAAGAGTAAATTCCATCTAAAGTTGATAAAACATCTCTTTTGTGTTTAGCCATTGAAATATTTTGCATTTGGTGACACAGTTATAAATTGATTGCAGCAGGAAGAAGAAAAATTAGCAGGTTAGAGCTCTTATCTGGGATTCAGCAGATCTAAGTTCAAAGCCATACTGAGCCTCAGGCTTTCAGCTTAACCTCAGGCAATTCATTTAACCTCCCCTGTACCTCTATTACTCATCTGTACAACACCGTATTTAATAAAAGCGCCACAATGCTTCTTATGAACACTGTTTATATGATAAACATGCAACAAAATCTGGCACTGGCATCTATGTGGGTACCTACAGGCACGCACAAGACTGAAAACCCAGACATTTCTCAACAGAACCTTCAGGCACAAACAGTATTTCCTCTCAAAAAGAGAGTAAAAAGAACCCCATCTCCCAAAAGCCCAAGAATTGTCATAAAAGAACTGTCAGAAAGAAGACAGAGCAAACTTTTCTCTCAGTATCAGTAGCCTCAGTGCAAGAGTACAATAAACGAGAGATATAGGTCTGCAGAAAAGCCAGCTCAGAGGGAAAAATCACCTTAATTTCAGACAACAAAAGAGAAATGAGAGAAGCCAAAACCAATTGGTTCTGCTCCCGTGTTACGGATGGGGAAATCAGTTATTCCCTGCCTTTACAGAAGGAGCTGGAGACAACACACAGTGCCTGTGGTTTCCAAGGGGAAGCTGAGGTGGCAATCAGGTGCTGCTGGTCAGTGACAGCAGAGCAAATACCTTCAGGAGAAGCATTTTGTATTTTCCACCCATCCTGATGCATCAACTTCTTTGCAAAGGGAAATCTGGACACAGTCCTGGGTGAGGAGCCCAGGACACATAGGAGAGGGGGGATTTTGAATCATGATGCCAAAGCCAAAAATAGCAATCAGCAGTTTTCTGATAACCTTAGCACTTTCAGTAACCTGTGCCCAAGGTTGGCAGGTAAAAATACACAGTGGATTTTATCAGATAAAACAGATTAACCTTATGGGGATGAGCCATATATTAGATTTCTCAGTAAATGGCTGTGATTTACCAATCTAGTAGGGATGAGGAGGGAATGCAGAGCAAAGAACTGCACTTCTGCTTCCTTACAGCCCTGCCACAAAGCAACTTCTGTGCAGAGCTAAGGAGGAAAGGCAGCCAAGAACTGATCAAACAAACCCATGGAAGATGTTCAGACATGCCACTGGAAATAAACCACTTCACTTAAATGCATTTCTTACAGAGAGAAATCTGAAGAAACACAAAGGCATTTCAAAAGAAGCTACTCCTAACAGACTCCATGGGCAGCAGCACAACCAAGCTGGCTGAGAAAGCAGATTCAGCTGCTAAAGCAAATGGAATTCACATTTAGTTAGTGGAAATCTACTGGATACCCGAGGGTGATGAACATTAAACAGTGTGAAATTTTATTGCATTTTTCTGCTCCCCTCCTGGGACTTTTATGACGATAACCATTTTTTGCATATAAACAGTGTGAGCTCCAAAAGCTTCATTTTAATCGAAGATGTTCCATTAAAGTTTAACATGCGCCAAAGGTTTGAGTGCTGAGGCTGCCTTGTGAAGAATGTCATATTTAAACAGCTGGTGAATTAAACCCACGTTATGCTGTGCATAGTAAGGTGACTTACCCAGCAGGTTCTGAAGCACAGTGAATTTGCTCTGTTGATAATTTGCAACCTATTTGAATATTCCTGGTGTACAGAGACTTAACTGTCTTGTCATGCAGAAGATGGATTTCCTGAACACCCACCTACATTGTTAACATTTGTACATCACCACACTTTGCACTGAGTACACAAATATTCCATTTCATAAAGACTGTTGCTGTTCCTCAAAAAAACCTATTCTCAGCAGTCACTCTGGGTCAGACCAGATCTAATCTAGCCCAGCACCCCATCTTCAACAGCAGCCAAGGCAGATGTCTTTGGAAAAATACAAGAGCAGGACAAAGGCATATCAAAACTTTTGCAGGATATTCTCCATGTTTCCAGAAACTCCTATCTCAGACTCTTTTTGAATCAAATGTGGTACCTTTGTAATAATAAACCAAAATGTATTTTTCTTCCTTTGTTGTTCTCATTCCCTTTTTGAACTTTGATACCATCCTACTGCATGGTATCCCAAAATTGAATCCTACTCATCATGATGTGCTGTTTTACACCTGCAGGTTTCATCTGCAGGTCTCCAGTTCCTGTAGCACAGACAGACCCTCATCTTTAGAAAAAACTTGTGTTTTCCTGAACATAAAAAGACAGTAATAAGAAAATATGCAAAGGAAGTTGAGCTGATAAAGATGCACATCCACACTGTGAAGAGACGGGCAATTCTTCACTAAGCAGATATCTTACCTGGCTGCAGGAACTACTGCAGAGAAATGAACAAAAATTTACGATAAATTAAATTACTTTAACACATTTTTTTATAGGTAGCACACAGATAACAAATCTCTAAAGAAAATCCCAAACCAGATTACAACTAGGTTTTTATAGCCCCAAGTATCTGAGAAGTTTTATGAGACAGAGGAGAGAGTCAGCAGCTGCACAGAACACCTTTCATTTAAAAGACAGGATAATAAATGAATATAAACACAATGGAAGGAACAAGGAAAATAAATACTGTCTGGTTGTCCTTAGTCATGCTTACAGCTTAAAAGGCAGGTTGGGGGTTGCAGTTAAAATGCATCCAAAAACTAACCAGCACTTGGATTTTAAGCATGGAAGACAAATAGCAAACAGAAGGGACTACATGAATAAAGTGTCTGTGTGTAAAAGGATGGGAAAAACAGAAGGAAACAAGAAGTTCAGCATCATGAGCAGCTCAGGCTTTAGGGCAAATGAAAAGGTGATAATAAAAGGGGACTGGCCACCAGTGAAATGTGTGAAAAAAATGAACCACAGTTGGTACTGAAATTTGAGCACCAGTCAAGAAATGCTGCAGTCAAGAAGCTACAAAAGGCCCTCTGGATAATAAAGTCTCTCTGAACTCACAAAATTTAGAGGGACGTGCTCTCAGGGTGACCACAAAGAGAGGGCAAAGCTTACCTGCTACTTCCTGCTTCCTAAAAACATTGCCCCAGCGTAAGGGAGTACTGAAAAAAGGGGAACAGAGTTTCCTCTGCAACATTACAAAAGGAGACTTGGGAATATACAACAGGGAATGACCTTGCATCGACAGAATGTGCTGACACTTTGTAATGAAGCCTCAGCACAAAGCTCAGGGCACTGAGAATTAACAGGACCTGTGAGAGAAGCAGCATAGGAAACCCTCACCCCAGACTGAACGAACACCCTCTCCCTTGCTTAGATAACAATCCAAATAAAAGACACAAAGGAAGATTCATTCCCACTTAGATTCCTTTATTCAAAAGAAAGTGTCTTCTACTGCCTTCCATCTCTGAATCCCGGAAAGAAGAAACACAAATCACTTTTGTCTGCTCTAAGAAAACTCAGAGCAAGTGATTGGAAGCAGACGGAACCAGAAAGTTTCTGTACCAAAACACAGTTTCCTCTACCTCAAAATTTCTCCCACTGCCTTCTTTTTGTTTTGCTTTTTTGGAACATTTTAGCTACATCTATTGATTTTCCTCCTCCTCCTTTAGGGAATATTCACAGATGTGCAAAGCCACCTCTAACAGCAACATTAGCTGAAGCAAAAAATGAAATTTACACTTGACTGCCTTCTTCAACAATGTGCAATCACCATTTAATAGGAAAATGGAGCAGAGTGCAAACAGGAAAAGGAAAGGCCTGATTAAAACCCACCCGTCCCCGAGCTGATGATCCCCCCACTACGGAAACACGGCACACGCTGAGCTCGGAGGAGCAGGAGCTCTGCGTGGATCCACAGCCTCACAGCCCTGACAAACTCAGAACTGGAGGAGAAGGGCCAAGGCAAGTATTTTCACTGGAGAGCGGGGTGGTGATTACCACCATACATCAACTTGCTCTCCTGTTTGCCAAGGACAACAAAGCAAGTGCTTAACATACGCAGCCATGAATCCTTTTCGCTCGCTAACAAAAGCCAAACCCACCAGGAAAAGCCAAGAAATGAGCTCTGAGCAGTGTCCAGCAGTGACAGGGCCCACCCTTTTCTACTCAAAGACAACAGAATTCGGGCACAGCTCCACTACCCAAAGAGTGAGACATCTCATCCAGGAGGAGTTGGCTGTTTCAGGGGTGTGACTTCAGTGGCATCTCAAGCCCTGCCACCTGCTCAAGCGTCCCACAAGCCAGGCTATCTAAGAGTATTCAGCTCACAGCACTGACAAAAAAAATCTGCCTTCACACTCAGACCACACCTGACAGGTTGATTTCTTTTTGTTGCTATTGTTGTTGTTGTTGTTTTCATTTTTATCATTTACATTACAGATCTCTTATTAATGGATTCTCATTTACACATGTCAGAAAGTGAAAGAAATCACCTAATTACCTGCTTTCCCCATCAGTTATGGAACAGGGCTAACAATTTGCTTTCCACTCCTTTCTCTTCTTTCTTTTTATGTATGTGATTTACCATCCCCTGTCAGCTGCAAGCTGGAAGAATCATTTTCTAATTATCAAGATTTCTCACACACCAACTTTGAATTATTTGGCTTTTTTTTCCCTCCTAAATTAGAAAAATATTCCTTTGAAACAATGTTTCATTTTCAATTGGCTCTGAGAAAAGTCTGAGTTTCTGCTTAGCTTTTAATTGATATTCACAATACATTATTAATGACAAAACCAAAAGAATATGATTAGAGCAAACAAGTAAACAACCACATTTTTGTTGTGTTCTGGCAATGTGAATAAAATTATAAGAAAAAGTGTTTAATTTTCTTAAGCTAGGCAGAAACTTTACCTTTTTATTTTGCCAAGTATAGTTTTATTTGTAATATGAAGAACCTTAAAAACTGCATTTTGTTGTTAGCTTACTGTCTCAGAATGCTAAATTATACATTTACGAGCTGTGATGCTACACAAACAGAATACAGCAAGATAACACCACTGGGGGATGAAGGTCCCCCACAACCCTCTACTGCTCCAACCAGAGCATAAGTTAACACCAAATATTCCAGTCACTGTGGAATATCATTTGCCCATCATTTGCAGTTACTTAGTACTTTCAGAACATCTGATTTTCATAAATCTGCACATCCACGTGGTTTTGCACCTCACCTCCCTCCTAGAGTTACTCTGCCGAGTTGAAGGCAACTAACCCTCCCAGAGTGAACAAACTGAGACATTTCATGGGTCAAACCAGCTGTAATTACACATTCTAGCAGAGCTCATACCTACAATGGGCTCCTTAAGTAGCTGTCTGGATGTAAATTATTAGTAAAAGAAATCTGCTACCCAAGTGGGCTTCTAGTGCCTCTGAGAGTGAGAAATTCCATTGTGCCCAAGAGAAAAAATGCCAAGAAGCAAAGGGCGCTGCTGACTTCAATTTCACTCCTGTTTGCCCTCACAAACTGACAGCACCTCACTCATACACATCGTGAAGGTGCAGCAGTAGCTGCAGCAGGACCCATCTAAACTGAAATTGCAGATCCCTTCCAGATCCCTGCACTGACTGATACTACACAAGATTAAGAAACCGCTACAGACAATCTTCAGAGCAAAACCTTCCAAGAGAAGTATCACAGGGAAAGGAGCACGCTGCTTACGTCTAAAAAACTAAAAGATAAAGATAGGAATTTATCTAATCAGCTGCCTGGGGCAAGACATCTACGCTCAGATAAGTGATGATCAGAGTTTCACTGCCCAGCTGCATGACAGGCAGTATCTGTTATTACAGGCACTGAGGCCTATTACAGGAAAGCTGTACTGAACACATATGGATCATCCCCCATTTGAAGTGAACGTGGGAAGAAGGCCAAAAGGAATAACAGTGTCTGAGCACTCCAGAGCTCAGGGATTTAACCCAGCCCAGCGGTGCCAGGCTTCAGCTCCACGTGTGAATTCTGTGTCCGATGTACGAGAGCAACGAGCAAATCCTGGAAAGATTCTACATGCCAAAAAACACCATTCATTTTCCTCATCTGTTAAAAAAAAACAGAGCAAAATTTACATTGAAGCACTGCTGGGAAAAGTGAGCAGAGAGTAAGAAGAGGAGTAACAACAAGGCTGGGGAGAATGACCCAGGTGTGAGCAGCCAAACAGACACAGACACAAAGTTGTAGTCCTTACTAGGAGATGTTATTCCAGAGGACAGGACAATCCAGTTACAGTGGCATTCAGAATCACTTCAGCTATAATTTATCTCTTGAAAAAGCTTTATATTAAATACTTAAATGCATGTCAGGAATAAAGCTCTAGTTGTATATTTTATAATCAGTTCTGTTAAGCCAACTGTTTCAGTAACTGACTTCATACCTGGGCATGTTCTCAACTTAAAAACGTCATAACTTTATTCTTATACATCTAATTCCAGCATTCCCAATACATTTAACATGGAAGTTCCAGGTCTCAGAAACCAGGTGAGTCCAAATCTGGATAGTTACTTTTAATCAGCAAAACCTGATGGGAACCAGCCAGCATCATTTTTTGGTTTTAGGGGGGCCAGGCTTGCTTGGGGTCTTTTTGGTTTGGTTGCTTGTGGGTTTGTTCTTTGGTCGCTTTGGTTTTGTTTTGCTTTTTAATGTGATGTGGATGCTGCAAGGTCCCAGCTTCTGGAGCATTACAGAGAATCAGTAGCCCAGAACTGGGACTCCTCCCTAATCCCACTCACAGGCACCAGCAGCAGCCACAGGCTGCAACACTTTAATGCTTTTCTACCCACACAGTAGAAGATTTAACCTAATCTGTAAGAAATGAAGTCAAAACGCCAGCAAGTGAAAAGATTAATCCTGCTTTGAATTAGATCCAGCACAATGACACACGGGCCAGCAAATTTTGCAGCAGTGCATGGAGTATTGAGTAACAGAGATGATTTCTCCCTCTACAACATATTCCACTTGGGTTCTCACACCTACACCATCACCACGGCACCAGGCGTGTCCCACTGCAGGAGCAGCTCTGACACATGGCACACAGCTTCTGGGTGTCTTCCCTTCTTCCCGTCCCCAAAGCAGTAACCAGTTCTAATTCACCACCTATTTCTTTAACTATTAGAAACAGGATGGTGAGGTTATTTTAATTATGGAGGGTAATATCAAAATAGACGCTCAGCTGAGAAAGGGGGAGTTGGGTTTACATCCAGAGAGAGATTTTTTTTAACAACCTTGAAGAAAATTTAAGAAAATTCTGTTCTACATGGGAAGCTGAAATGTCATTACAAAAAGTCTCTTCAATATCCCAGACACTGGTAATTAGAGCAGGGAAGAAAAACCATGGAGACCTTGGGTTCTCCAGGAGGAAAGTACAAAAATTTATTAGTAGATTTGATCTCTGTACCACAGACCATGCTGAGGAGCCTGAAACCGCTGTGGTTCGTAATCCCAGGACAGACTCACACTTCAGTACATTGCTGTATATTCCAGCCCAGGCAAGAAATTACAGAGGTGCATATGAATGAGGACAGGCTGCCATCCAGCTGCTCACAACACAGAGGAGAACAAAACTACCAAGGATGAAACAGGACTTTGGCTTAAGGAACAGAGCAGAAAAATTGCTGTAGGTATAAAGCAGCTCTGACATTCACAGGAAGCTGACTGTAGCTCCAGACTCTTCCCAAACACTTTAGTCTGCAAGCCAGCAGTATCTCTAGCAATCTTAATAATTCATTTTAATACTAGCTGTTAACCCAAGAGTTGCTTTGAGGCAAATATGGAGACAGGCTGAAGACAAATGGTGCTACTGTAAGGCAACGGATATAGCAAAAGAAAAACACACCTAATGAAGATAACCCATTCTCTGGGGGGCTCAATCCACTACTGAAAGTATTTTGATTAATTCAAGCAGTTATTTTTCTGCATATAGCTGTTCTGATTGAGAGGCCAGCTCATTGAAAGGTGACAGGACAGGATAATAGTTTAACATTTCAAAAATTCTATTTAAAAACCTATGAACACTCTCAAAAAGACAAGAATTATACTTGTTTAAATAACTGGACTCCCTGCCACAAAAAGGACTCAAGAGTTTAATACATTTTATAATATAGGACAAATAAAAAAGCCCCAAGGGCTTCCACCTATGAGTAATACAAGAACAAATTAAATTGTACAGGAAAAATAGAAAGGAATTTTCTCCTTTCCTTTCTAGTAGGTCTCTGAACCTTCCCTTTATAAAACTGCCCTGGGTGACTGACATTGTGGTAAGTCCTCAGTCAAACAGACAAAAAATTTATACTTGTGTGACAGACAAAATCAATCAGACACGGGGTGGGACACACCACTGCCAAACTGAAAAGAGCAGGCAGTGGCTTTTCATTTTGAGCCTCAGCACACACCAAGGACCCCTGTGCAGTGTTTTAGGGGAGCTTCTCCAGTGTCCTAGTTAGGATTTAAATTGACTTGAAGTGTCTCTGACCCAGAGCCTGGCTAAGAAGCCTCCTGTCCTCCATACACCTGTGGCACAGGAGTTCTTCTCATCTAATAGAAACTCAAGAATCAATCGCAGGTATTGACATGGCATTTCATCATAAATCTGATCTGAACCTGAAAGGATGGTTTGATCGTGCTCCTAAAGCCAGATTGATCTGCACTAAGATCCATCTGAAACAAAATCATTTGCCTTGAGGTGGTCTGGTAGATAAACTACTGAGTTTTCTAGGAAATGGAATTATGTCTTCACAACCATGGAAAAATGTAGAGTACACATCTTTCATCATTTTGGGTTCTTTTTAATGCAACTGATTAAAAGAAGATGATCCTCTATGTCTATAGTTGTACTTCTTCACTCACAGGTACAGCTTACCAACCTAGCAACTACAAGCAAGAGGCATCTACACTTCATGTCCTGTTCCTGATCTCCAGCTGTGGAGTTACATTTTCTCCTGCATGAAATACCCAGCAACCATCCACCCTCCTGCCAACACACTGCTTTCGATGACCATGCCAAAAACATAATTTAAAAATGATGGTATTAGATGGTAGAGTCCATCTTTATAAGGGGAAAGCAGCCATTTGTTTTGGTTTGTGTTGTATGGTTCGTTGGTCTGGTTCTTTTTTTAAACACACTATATTATATAAAGAAATAATATATTGTTTATTTGATATGTAAACATATTTACATGCATACACACATGTGTATTTACATCATGAATTCCACTTCTTGATCTCACAAGCCTGGGGGATCTGAAGTAATATTTATACACTGCTGAACTCCATGACACACACACATGGAATGAAGGTGCAAGAGAACTCTGTGCTGACGAAGACATGAAACACTTCCAAAGTTTTCTTTCAATCTGACATGAGCAAAGACAATAAAACCAAGACTACCAAACACAAACCCTATGACAGCTTCTTTAACCTTATCCCCAAACTGAACATGTTTGGAGAAATTTTTTTGTTTTTATTCTATGCCTGGAAATTTTAATAGAAATGTTATTGTACATTTGAAAACAGCACAAACTTGAGGGATTATATCAAATCAATTCCTCTGGGATTTGTGTCCGCTCTAATCCCCTATTCAGTCTCAATCTCATTAACATACCAGGCTTAATTGGCATTTCATCCCTGCATTGTGTCTCCAAAATGAACAAGGTGTAATTATGTTAAAAAGAGCACTTCAACGGTTTTAGTTTAATTCATGTCATTCATCCGCGTCAGAATGAACGCAGATGTTCTATTGCGGGATACAGCAAGAGATGAGCAGCTTTGAAACCACACTTCTGAGTTGAAAACTTTATGTTAAAAAAGTTATTTAAGTGAAACGTAAAACACAGTATTTTCTTCCTTTGTTTCCCTGGCTATACAACATTAACTTTCAAAAGCTGGTTCTGCTTAATTTGATTTTTCATTTTCAAATGAACAGCTGTGTTTAAGTCTAAAAGCCCTTTGTTTAAGCATACAGAGCCCCAGAAAAGGTTTGAACAAAGCATCTTTCTGTAAACACTTGATTACCAGGAAAGGCCTGGCTTCCAAAGTAATCTCGGGGTGGTTTTGCTCTAGGTTCTCTTTTAAAGGAAAAAAAAAAATTGCATCACTTCTCAGATGTCAAACAACAAAAGCAACAAATGTCTTACTAATTGCATGGGCTTCTTGTAGTCAAGGTAAAGAAGGGAAGACAGAAGAGGATTTTCCAAATGGCCATTTTCCATCCTTTCTCCCCTCCTTCCCCAATTGCAGACACAAACCCACCTTAATGAAAACCACAACTAATGGGCCTCATATTTAAATTGTTCAGAAAATCAACCACTGTAGAGTTTTGTGGTCATATAGGTCCTCTTAATACTGATAGTTCCCAGACAAAGGGAATATTTGTATAAGATATGCTATTTCAATCAATATTTAGGTTGTCAGGTAAGAGTCATTTAATATGAATCCTTAACCAATATTATTGAACATTAAGAAAAAGGCTCAGTGGGAAAGCCCAAGTATTTGCCCAAATTTCCAGTTTCAACATTTATTTTGTTAGTGCTGTAACATTTCATGGTTCTTGTATGGAAGCAAAAGCTTAAGTATAAATCTCTTTATTAAGATTAGTAAGCGTTCTTAAGTGATTACAGCTGGAAGTACTTTGGATATTTAAACATACCTCCCAATACACTTCCCATTGTATTTTCCCAACTATGAAACATGAAAAATACATCATCTATTGTATAAATGCTGTAATTACCTAATTACATGGCATCAGGTAAATATGTGACAGTTTAGAATAGTAGGTAAACGAGTAATTAGGGAATTAAGATTTATTATTCAGAATGCATAATAACAATGACTGAATCAAAGGTGCATCCAGTCAAAGCAGCAGCAGAAGCACCTCGGTGGTGGCTCTTAATTCACACATAACAAGTGACTGGAGTGAGATATCCAAATGCACCCTGAGTAATCCATTCACAAACTGGTTTTTAAAAAAATCATGTGAAACATTCTGTTCAAAATTAGTGTGATGGAAAATCTTTAATAAAAGCATTGACAGCATTCATAAGAAATACTGATGTCTTTTTAATAGAGTAATAGCAGTTAACACTGCTTTATCAAAATATGACATGGATTTGGAAATCTCAATGGAAATGCCTCCTAGCAGGTACTAACACACAACACTGTCCTTTTATCAGCTTAAAGGAAAAGAACATTTAATACTATTGTATCACTTTGTATGCAAAGTATATCAGTTCCAAGTTACTCTCACTTAAAAAAAAATAACAGCTATACATACCTCTGGGTGCAAACTCCATACTTTTAGGATTTTTTAATCATTATTACTGAAAATCAAGGTTAGACATTCTGTGCATCTTTTTCCTCCCCTACAATACCTATTTACAAAAGTCATCTCCATAGATGAGAGTAGACATCTCAAGGATAATTCTCTTCCTACAAGTTTTGTGAAAATAAGCAGCTGGTGAGGAGACAATTTGGAATTCACAAATTCACCCTTAATTTCTCTAGTCCCTGATCTAATTGGTTGTGTTGAATACAGCAGCACACATGCTGCTATCCAAAATACTCTGTAGGAAAAGAGCAACAGGGAGAAAAGGATGGTGGTTTTTCAGGCTAATGAAGAAACCACAGAAAAATTAAGCCCAATTCAGTTTGGAGAATGCTAATTAAGCAAGACAGAGAAACCCACAGGAAATTAAAACTGTTCATGAAGATGTTTGTTTGGTCATTCTGATAAGAGCTGCTAAAAGGTCTGTTCAATATTTGAAATACTGGAAGTACTTTTCCAAGAGGAGTGGGACCCTTCAGGCTCCCAGCTCAGAGACATTCAGGCTCCATCATCCTGCACAGGGTAAACCCAAACACAGGTGTGGTCCAGGCCTTCTCTGGACTGAGGCCACACTGCCTGGAGACACTGTTACCCATCACTGATCACGGAATCACGGAATGGTTTGGGCTGGAAGGGACCTTAAAGATGATCTCCTTCCACCCCGGCCATGGGCAGGGACACCTTCCACTATCCCAGGCTGCTCCAAGCCCCGTCCAGCCTGGCCTTGGACATTCCCAGGGATGGGGAGTCCACATTCTCTCTGGGCATTTCTCTTCCTTTCTCTACTGATGTACACAGAAAAAGCATAAAAGCAGGAGAAGCTGACCAAGGAAAAAATTTTGAGTTTATCTTCAATGAAGCCAGATTTAATACAACCCAAAATGTATTCACTGATTGCCAGTAATAAAAGTCTTGTTTATTCCATGCTACTGTAACTTGGGAGCTAGAAATTATCTCCAGCAGTATCATTATGTTTAGTATTCAAAACTTATAAACAACATACGACCCTCTGGGCATGAAAACAAGTCCAAAATCTGATCTGTGTTTTTACTACAATGTTGCATTTATGACCATACACTGCAGTTTGAATATGAGCAGCTTTAAAGCCACCTGCTGTTGCAAAAGTTATTTTCTGTAATTAAATATCTTCATATCAAAGTCATCCAGGTCATCTAAAAACATGTGGTTTTCTCTCACACACATAATCAAAGTCAGCATATGCTATGAAATAAAACCATAACTGTAAGAACATGGGCAACATACTGTCATGAAAATGATTACTGCAAATCTCAAACTTCAGAAAAAACAAGACTTTATCTTACATCACTGTCTTCATTCAAGTAACAGCTGCCATAAACTTGAAATGATCCTCAATGCCAATTGCATATTTTATTATCTTCTGTGACTGT
This sequence comes from Corvus hawaiiensis, assembly GCF_020740725.1. Lineage (NCBI taxonomy): Eukaryota > Metazoa > Chordata > Aves > Passeriformes > Corvidae > Corvus > Corvus hawaiiensis. The sequence goes on from NC_063228.1 coordinate 4,617,559, forward strand.
GCTTTTTACCAGGGTCTAGCATCACATCTCTGGAAGTGTTCCAGGCCAGGTTGGATGGGGCTTGGAACAAGCTGGTCTAGTGGAAGGTGTCCCTGGCCACAGCAGGGGGTTGGAACAAGATTATCTTTAAGGTCCCTTCTAGCCCAAACCATTCTGTGATTTATCCTGTTAAACCACATCAAGTTCTCGTAGCAAAATCCCATATAGCTCATCACACACCAGTGAAGGGCCACCTTTCTTGGGACATGGGACTGTGCCCTCTGTGTCTCTGGATGTCACCTCTCCCAGATCTGAGCTCCCCGAGCAGCCTCAGCCACGGCGCTGCTGCTGCCCTCCCTGCACAGCCTCTGCTGAGCACAGGCTTCACAAACCTGCCACAGACACAGGAAAGCAGCAAATGAAACGTCTGCTGTGTCTGCTCAGGGGATGGGAGTGACCCACATCTTGTCACAGGGAGTACAAACACCTCCCTCTGCAGCACTTCCCACCAGGTGAGAGAAATGTGGGACAACGAGTGACAATCACAAACCTGTGTGAAGCCCGGGGAAAAAGCTGCAATGGTCCAAAGACCATTGAAATAGTTCACATGGTCTGCAATTCACTCCTGCCCTTGTCTGGAAGTTCATCAAGAAGCAAAAAGCATCAGCTTCCTAAATGCCACACACAGGCCCCAGGTGCCAAAGTGAAGCATCTACTTTAATGAAAGCTGATTCCTGTGAAAATCAAAAGCCATGCAGTTCAGCTGCTGAAAAATTAATGAACTTACTGTAAGATTGAGGTAAGAGACTACACAGGTATGCACAGAAAGTACACAGACAAGTCATGCAAATACGGGCTTCAAATAAGAATTTTGAGCTTGCTCTTTAAGTCTCTAACTCTTAAAAGTCATCTTGTCTAGGATTCAGGGTAATGTAAATATAAGTGCACCAAAAGTTTCTGACATACAGCTGGGAAGGCTCCAAACCAGTCTGCTTCCCTGTAAAATCAAACATGCTAAAGTGGCACCATAAATCACTGCAGAGAGGGAGGCAGGTAAGGAGCAGTAGTACCTGAAAGCTTGCTTAACACAGAGCAAATGGAAATGCAGAGGACTGGGAACACCAGTGAGTGCAGTCAAAGAAGGAAAAAAGATCAACAGTTATCTTCAGAAAACACTGAAAGCACAGGCAGACAGGAGAAAATAAACAGCTGTGTATAAAATGATAATTTTACCAGAGATGGGAAAAATGCTTCCTTATCAAGGCATAGAGTATTCCCCTTGTCTCTGAGGAAGATAAACTAGAATACCACCTGTGTGAGCAATCAATTTTCCAGCAACATCAGGAGGTGGAGCTGGGTATTGAATAGGCAACAGAAAAGATATGGGGAAAGTCAGGTGGACTGAAAGCAAACAGAGAACCACATCTCAGTAGTTTCCAACTCCTGCTATTAAAAGCAATTCCACTTCAGCCCCTTACACAGGACAGAAGCCCAACTATTTCCTAAAATTTCAAAAAAGCTCCAAAATTCAGCTCTGTTTCAGGTACAGCAGCAGAAAATATGAGAAGCAAAAAAAAAAAAAAAAAAGAAAACTAAGGCATCATTAAATTATGAAGCAAAATATTTTGGCATCAGATATTTTTAGCAGAAGTTGGCAGGAGATGACACTGAAGTAAATCATAAGTAGCAAAACTGAGAGAAAATTCTACGACTAAACAGAATTTGTGTTAATACTTCCTGGGATAAAAATTCAAGGAACTGGCAGAAGCTGTTCTGTAAGTCAGTTCTTGGCTACAATTCTGTGTTTATAACTTCTAAATATTTTACTGAAGCTTTCGTTATAGGTAACCAAATTAAATCAACAATAGACCAACTGTTCTGCTCTGGAAAAAATGTACCTGGAGTCACTTGGGGAAATATCAAAAGTTGAATATGTCATCGATTGTGACACAGCCATATTGGTCTTTCCCTCAACTACAGATCAGGGGATGAAATGCAGCATTCAAAACCTCAATAAATCAATTAAAAGGATATGGCGTGGTCCCTACAGACCTGGGGGATGGTCTAGAATGCAAGAGGTCCTTGCCAGGCCCTTCATTTCCATGACAGTCATGGAAAACTGCAAAAGCCCAGCTGCAGAAAGGAGAAGTAGTATTCCAGGAAATGGGAAACACTGGTGAGAAGACAAGGTACAGAGTGTATCCACGTGATAATCCCTTGGGAATGCTGGGTCAGGCCTCCCCTGGTGTGTTGAGCAGTTCTGCTGAGAGGAGCAGCAGGCTGGTGATTTATAAAGCTTTTTTTTTTTTTTTTTTAAATGCCATCTGTACTATGCCAGAAAAAATTTAAGGAATCTTTTTTAGAAATGCCACGGAGAATTGAATATAAAATTTCTTTAAATTTTAATGGAACATCAAAATGTTTGGGAATCCCCCCCTTCCTCATACAGAAATCACAGTACATTGTTGGGAAGCAGGCTTTCATGGTAGTTCTATTATTAAGCCATCATGAAAAATGTATCAAAGACAGTTCCACAAAACTAGTATTTATTTTCTCAAAAGTGAAAATACAACACTCAAAAAAATCCCAACCTATCAGTGTAAAACCATGCAAAAACACAATCTAACAGAACATTAACAAATAAAACCCAAACTGGAAATGCTGTAGAAACCGAAAATCTGACAAGCTTCAATAGATACATTCTCACAAGATACAAAACTGCACACATCTTAGCCCAGCTCTTACACCATCCACTGACTCCCTGCCTGGCCATTTTCTAGGCAGCTCAGCAGCTGGAGTGCCACAAAGGAATGCCCTCACTTCTATAGTAGAGTTAAAATATTAATTTCCAGAAGCCTTTTGCTGTCTAGTGCTGAGCTTTCTGGGGAGAACCACTTTAGAGGTGACATCTCCTCACAGGGATCACCTCAGTGTTCTCTGGACTGTCCTTGTGAAAGGTGCTCCTCACTTGTAGCAACCTTGAGCCAAGTTCTGTGCCTAAAACAGATGATGGAGTAAGCACTGCTGTGGGATATTTTGCTCAAAAACTTTGAGACCTTCACCAGTGCCAAAACCTCTCCAGTGCTCTCTGTGAGGTCTTCCAGAATACTCACTTTTCACCCAGCACCACGGGATCTCTGATGCTCCCTCTGATGTCATGAAGCTTCACCTCTGACAATGCTAAAATTTTCATGACTTCAGAGCAGAAATCATTTCATTTTAAACCAAGACAGGGAAGAGACTGGTTAATCCTTGTGAGATACAAACCACAATCAAACCAGTGGGGAGGAGAGCTGCATCCACTGGTCTCCACTGACAATGGTGAATAAAGTCTTGTACTTTGATACTTGTTTGAAATGCACATTTTCAGGGTATATATTCCTAGGAATTGCAACTAGATCATGGAAGTATGTACTCCCCATTGCCCATCCCTGTGCTAGCAGCCCCTTGGGAGATATTACATCTGCCCAGACAAATCCTGCATCATCCCATGTCTCCCATGATGGAGCTTGGGCTGGATGAGATCTCCCGACAGCAGCAGACTCTCCCTGAGTGCGCCCATTTCCTACACAGGCTGCTCTGCCATCATCTAATAGAATCAAAACACATTCCAGAAATGCTTCTTGGGAAGGAAGGCTGGAAAGCAAGATGCCACATCTGCAACAATTCCTCCAGCTCACTGTCTGCATCTGAAGCAGCCCTTTGGGGAGAGTGAGACAGGACCAGACTGCCGTGCTGGGTCTGAGGAGCTGCAGAACACAGCACTTTTATTTCAGAGACACCTCCCACATTCTCCCACATTTGGTTTATTAATAAGTCAATGAGACTTATTTACAGAATATATTGATGACACCAGAGTTCCCCAATCTCCCAACACCCTCTGATCAGCAAGGGCTTTTTTACCTTGCATGTTATAAATATAGCATCTTAAAAATTAAATAACAAGAAGCCCTCAAAAATTTTAGTGTGCTAGAAAAATATATTTCAAGAACACACCATCAAGCCCTAGCTTTATGGATGCTGTTAAGAAAACAGTTCTCATTCCTTTAAGGTTTTTTCCATTAGCATTTCTGTCACCCTCCTTTTACCTGGGACAAAGTACCAAACTGGATTTGCCAGCACAATGCACACCCATTCCTCAGCTTGGCTGTTCTCCTTAGGCACAAACAGCCTATAATCAAGAAGAAATAATAATCATAATACAAACAGCTGGATTCACATTCCCCTCTGTAGATTGCAAACACATATATCTTCTGTAAAAGAAGAGATGAACTCTGTACTTCTTACGGCTAAATGGTATTTGTGTAAAGAAGGATTGCTCCATGCTGGGCTGATGGTTTCACTTCTGTAGGGTATTATTTTGTAGTAACTCTTCTCTTACCAAACCACCTTTTTGCCTCCAGATGAGGAGGGGAAAGCACAGTAACAAGGTAAACACAAATATTTCAGACTCAAAGATTTAAGGGTTAAATACAACACCTGTTTGTGCTTGTGAGATTAGGAAGTGCTGGCTTGCTACAGTGGCCCTTTCAGTTTATATTAGAAATGCTCAGTGTGTGTTAATACTGTCATGACTTTGCTTCCTGAAATATTCATCCATCCTGCTTTGTAGCCTCAGTTTGTAAATGACATTTGATTTTTAATTCTGCAAATTATACAAGCAGTGACTCTCACCCTATTTTCCTCAATAATGAGCAACGACTTAAAAAAAAAAAAAAGCCATCCACACCAATGGATGGCAGCTTGCAGTCATCAGTTCTCATTTCCTTGGCCAGACAGAGCACAGCCAGTCAGGCCACAGCACTAAATCCCTGCACAAACCCTTAAAGACAAGTCTGCAGCCACTGGGAGTTTAGATAAACTCAGTACAAATGATTTCTTCCTCTTCTGACAGCAAGTTGTTCCTTGATCCAACATGAGAGAAGGTACACAAACAGCCTCGCTCCACAACACAACTCATGCATCAACCAAATTAATTCTGTTTATTGTCTGAGTTTTGAGATTTTCTCTTCCTCCCTACACCTTATCCCAATTAGCCTTTTCAGTTGTCAGAATCCTGGGTGACAAACAGAAAACTCTGAATACTGAGGCATTACCAAAATGCTCTGCCAGAGCAGCAGCAGGCTGGCTGAAAACCCAAGCTGCTTGTAGGGAATGTTGGCGGTCTTTGCAGCCCCAAAAAAGACAAGGCAGCCTACATGTCCTTTCAGATAAACTTGAGCTGGTAAATTAGTGCCAAGGAATTAAGGAACTTATTTTAAAGTGCAGCAAAATACTTGAGAGGAGCAGATAAACACAAGCACAAACACTCCTGGGATGATGTAAACAGTGTTATTTTAACTTCTTTTATTTGCTTTCTTTACACAACAACTAAAATACAACATGACTATCAGCAAAGAAACCCCTGACTTTCCAGCTCAACGCATCTCCCTGTCTATTTACAAGCACTGAATTATTCATGTGGTATAAGAGTATATACAGGAAGAGATCCATGTATGTAGGAAAACAGAGAACGTCAACTCCCAAGCATCAGAGCCTTTTCTTAGAAAACTATGAGAGAGAGTCACAAACTGTTTAGACATCACTGAATTTCTGTAAAACTTCAGTCTCTAAATTACTTTGATACTTAAAAATTTACCTTATGTTCACAATCTGCTCTAATGCAAATCACATTACTCTGGGCTATAGCACAGTTTTATTTTTCTAAGCGAGGAACTTTTATTGGCAGCGAAGCCTCAGAGAATAAAACTTGGCCTAATTAGATTGTTCACAGCGCCTTTCCTCCAGGAGAAGCACGTGCCACAGCCATGGAACCTTGGAGTATTTTTTGTCACTCCAAGCCAAGTTTCACTTACAACCACAGTGGATCATCACCACGTTCCTGTACATGGAGCATTTTATGGCACATGAGCTCAGCAGTCCTTAATGGCAAAAGTACCAAAGGCAAGAGCCCCAGGTCCTTGGGTTTTCCTCACACAGCTCTGACAATGTTTGTAACTCTAACTCTGCTGCCCCTGAGCTGTGAGATGGTCAGCACCGTGCTGAGAGCTCCAACCAATGCCAAGGATTTTATGTGGATTTTTGGGGGTGATAGGGAAAACAACCTGGTTGTTTTCTTGGAGGTTGAACTCGATGATCGTTGTAGGTCCCTTCCAAATGAACTACTCCATTTTATTCTTTTTACAGCTTTCAAGACTGTTTTCTTGTAATGTACCTCTTACCAAACCCTTGTCACCATTCCAAAACTATCCCACTACAAAGGCTTTTCAACACATCTCCTCTTAAAATTAGTCACCCACCAGTTACCCTCCCACTTTATTAAACTCCCTCTGCTCTGCAGTCAACTGCAACGCAGCTGCACAGTCAGGATGATAAATGCCCCAGAAAAGCACACAAGAATCCAAGATACAATGCTTAATTTTGTTTGCTCCTTCGCCCGGAGCCACTTCCTCCTCTGACACAATATTTGATATTGGCTCAGAAACCTCGGATTTCTCCAGGCCATTGCAGGGAGGCTCATTCGTGCACAGCCTTGACAGGGAACTGTAGAGAGCAAGTGAGGACTGTAAACAAACCACATCCTGTTTATGACAGTCGGCACAGAAGAGCCATTTCCCTCCTGCTTGGCACTTCCCAACATGTCACTTGGCATCTCCTCGCTGTTTTGGAAGGAAAGCTCATTAGAAAATTCGTTTACTGCTAAGAAATTCTTGTCCTGCAGGACTGCATTTCGAATGGGAAGCATCAGGAAGGGACTGCAGCACATCCAGGGGGGTCGGGATGCTGGCGGAAATTGTCAATTTTCCAGGTAAAAGAAATCAGATGTTTCCAAATCGCTGCATTTCCACATGAAAATAAATGGGTGAGAAGCTGCAGCTCCTCATTGGCTCCTACCACACTCTCCATGGCAGATGCTGTGTGCTCCAGAGGCCATTTCTAACTAATGGATCTTTCTAAGATGCATTTTAGTCGTATGACTATTCAATCCTGTCCTTCTCTACTAAAATATAGATGGCATAACACAAATTCACCTCCTACAGAACCGACTATTGTTAGAATGCCCTTCTACAATCCGCAGCAGAAGCCTCTCAGAGAGAGGGGAAAAAAGCCCAGCACACATCTTCCTGTCTTCCAAACTATTTTATCCATAATGCCCAAGGCTGGATTGAGTTTGGCAGGTAAAAAGTTGGAATTTTCTCTAACAAGCTATTTTACTCTTTCCATCAGCTAGCACTAGCACAAAGGATGCAGGCAATCAAGAATGTGATAATACAGCCCTGGATCACACCGGGCATGGGGGTAGGAGAAAGGAGCAGCAGCCCATAGTCCCAGTCAATCACAACAGTCCCTTCTGTACTTGTCTAAAGGTGCCTTGAAAACAGGAAATAGTACCAGGAGAATGCTGCAGGAAAAGAGAAAAACTTACAGCTGACAATAGCAGTTTTTGAGACTGTTGAAAAAAATTGTGAATTTGGATGGGTTTAGTTTCTTAAATATACCTTAGAAGCAGAACTTTGCTATCAGGGAAGGCTTGAAAACTAGCAAGGAGTGAAATTATGACATGGCAAAATAGAAACTGAGGCCACAGTCCTGAAGTCAGTGCCAGCCCCACAGGAGTAGGATCACCATGGCCATCCCATAGGATGGCACCATGCCAGAGGTGAGACAGCAAGGGAGAGGCAGCAACTCAGCTGACTCCACAAGGCACTGAATAAGTCATTAGACAAGGCTTTAAGCAATTCCTCTGAACAGTCACCTCTTAATAACATTTTTAAATTATCAGATGACTGTGTTGACTCACTATGAGTTTATCACACAGTTCCTGTGCTAATTATTTCACTCTGGCACAAAGCAGACATGCAAAACAATGCTCTTAGTTTTGGTAAACATTCAATATTCCTTCAATAGCCTTATAATCACTTATCATGTTGAAGTTCTTCTTCACTAAACCTGGAAACATTATGTTTAAATTTAGGGTAAACTGGGGGGTGAGGGCTGTCAGTGAAGCAGCTGAAAAGTTACCATTCTTTAGACCTTACTGACACACCTTTCACAAGGTAATGCACAATGTACACAAATATATTTATTTACAGTCTTTCCAGGTCATCATTAAGCAAAATCCTAGGTCTGGAAAAATGAAGATCAAAGCCTACATACAGTGAGTGCTTACAAAAATTAGACTTAATGAGTTTCCTTAGGAGGTAACTTAAATCTCCATAAAGACAGGAAAGAAGAGAGAATCCCAAATATCACCAACAACTCTGGAGAAAACGAAGACTGCAAACCTGGTACTTTGACAAAAGCAACTTGATGAAAATAGTGAAATCTGTAGCAGATGGGTCTACACAGACACACCACACCCACAAAAAATTACATCAAAGATTGAGAACAAACAGCAACTGGGTCAGAAGGTGTCAGAGCAGGAGAAATGGTACAGTTCAGGTGGAAAGGCCAGTCCTGGGACCTAAAGACAGGAATAGCAGATGGACAAATGAACGACACAAAAACCTGGCACATCATTAGTACAGGTTTCCTCTATGAAACAGTTTAAAATAGCCACAATACCCACACTTTAAGTACTGCTGCAAAGTCAGAAGAGTCTTTCTGAAGTTATCCTGGGCAAAGAGGAGTCTGGGAAAGAGCAATTAAATATATTCCAGACTGGGTTCAGCTGCCTGCAGGGAGCCGACAGATCCCCCTGGTCCTGTGTCACTGCAAGTAACAAATCAAGCAAGTGCCTGGCTCTACTCCCACACAGGAAGCAAATCTGTTTACAATCCTGGAATAGATAAATAAATGAAACTCAACACTAGTTTAACACCCAAAGTTTTCCTCAGTGCACGGAATTAAGAGCAGAGGGGTGAAATGCCAACTGCAGCAGTCGCACTCCATTAAAAGAAGAAACCAAGGGAGAATCTGAGGTCTGTGTGCAGCAGCAAAGTGCCAGCAATGCACAAACAAGGAAACATCTGATATTAACAGGCATTTCTCAAAGGCAAGAGGGACACAGGCAGAGCAATAATGTGCATCTGACATGAGAAAGGCTTGACTGGAATTAGTTCATCACTGTAAAAAACCTAACGAGCACCAAGCTGTTCCTGGCCCTGAACAGCCAAACTGGAGACCTGATCTGTCTGTATTAAACATTGTGTATTTAAAGACAGTTACAATCTGGATCTACAAGAAAAATGTCATTTAATTGTTATGGAGGGAGAAATATATCCAACTCCACTGCCTTCAATTCGGCACTGCACTGATTGAATCCACTCTGGACTTGGTCTGCTAAATGCCAGCTTTTGATGCAGCTCAGCTACTGCAATTGTCCAGGGAATACACAAAGCCATTAAGCACATACCTCCTGTACTGTTATTTTCACCCAAAAATGGAAACAAGAGGCTTAATTTTATACAAGGCCTTCACATCTGGCAAGGAAAGGTACAACCTTTGAAGGGAAAAGAAAGGAGAAATACCAAATTGCTCTTTTTATCATAAACAACCTTTGGAATAATTTGGCAAGGAGTCAGTTCTGGACTTCTTCAATCCTGTGAGAGATTAAAAAGGAATAAAAATAACCTGTATTAACTATACAGGATCAGTGAAATCCAACAATCTCTTGGGAGCTGAACCTCGGGCTTAGAAGAGGTGCAAACAAACTCAGCTCCAAATACCAGCATAAGAAAAAGTCTCTTACAAAGCAAAAGATACAAAGCAACAACTCTCCCGAGAAGAACAACTGAGTTTGAATTTAGCCAGTGCTACTATTACTATCCATCACCCTCTCAACCTAAGGGAAACAGAGAGCAATACAATAAACACGTCAATGTTTACCGAGTGCTTTAAGAACTGCATGATCTCGTGATGCAAAATGAATCTGTACTGCTTGGTCAGCTTATTTAACCTATTTAAACTCTGCCTTAGCTGTCTCCTTTATAAAAGGGCTTTTGCCAGATATGGGATTTCAGCACTCAAAACAGTTAAACAACTAACAGCCATCAAGCTGCACTTACCAGAGTCCACTCAGCAAGGCTTATCATTCCTTCCTGTTTTCCCCTACTACCTGCTTTTTTTGTACCTACTTGTTTGTTACAGCTTGAATGAAATTACATTTCAAACTAATTAAGATAATAACTCCTTTGCGGATTTGTTTTGCAACTGAAACAACACAATACCTCTTGTCTCTTATGGACTCAGGGTAATAAGAAGCCAAAGAGTGACAAAACTACCCCAGAGATAAAATTGAATGTATTTAGATCTGTAATACAATATTAAGGAAAACTAGTACAGAAGAGAGCTAGCATGCAGCTGTGTGATGTCCAGGGCCTTCCCTCATTTTTGTGGGACTAATTCTTTTTCCAGTGAAACTGAAGGGTGACCAAGGCAGATACAAGTCTTCCAAGACATATGATGCACCCAGCATCACCTCAGGAAGCTCTCAAGCAGAAAACCAGAAATGTCGCATTTTCATTGTCTTTCATGGGTCTTCAGCACTAAGTACAACCACAATATTGAGGCACCAGCAGCTCTGAGGAGGAACAGACAAGTACTCAACTCCTTTGGTTAAACAGCTTGAGCAAAACACACTCATTCTACTCCCACTTTTCTGAAACAAATTAGATGTGAAAAATTAGATGAGGGTAAAGAAAATCCAGCTCAGTAGTGAGAGCACTGTTTGAATGTCCATCTTACAGCACTCCCACTGCAGGGACTCAACAGGGGAACATCTTCCCACAAAAAGTGCTTTCATAGGTCCAACACAAGTCTATTTATTTTCCAACAAGAAGTCTATTTAATTAGAAAACTTCTCTTCTTAGATCCAAGTGAGAAAGGTCTGCACACATGGATCTGAGCATCTTCTGATAAATGAAGAGCACATCTGCACAGATCATGTTTTACTTGCTGTTCCCAAGGATTGTGTGTTTGCCCTAGGCACCACTTCAAGAAATGCATCTTATTGTTTTGGAGGTTGATCAAATTTCATTGTTTATTACATTTCACAAATTGCTTTTCTGGGTGGAAGTGATTAATAGATACACTTGTAGGTATCCTCCCCCAGAAGTTTCCCAACAGAACAATCAGAATAAACAGAACAGCATGTTCATGGCTTCTCAAATTAGTGTTTCTCCCCCCCTATAAAACAGTTAAAGTTCACTTCAAAGGCAATATTTCAATCTCCAACAGGTGAGCACACATTCAAGAGCTACTGCAAGAGTTCTACAGCCCTTTTTTAAACAACGGAATTGTATCTGACATTAACAAAGCCACGTATGTTATGGGAAGACTTGGCAGCATTCAGCACATTTTTAAGGGAACAGACTGATTTTTTAGAAGTCAGCAGTGAAAACTGGAGGTTATTTTCGGTTGCTGGCACTTAGCTCAGCTCTAGCTTCTTGTCACTTTAGCTCCCCATTCTGCCACACGAAGCTGGTGGATCCCAATGGCAGAGGCAGCACTGAGGCCACCAGGGAAGAAACCAGAAACTCCGGAATTGCCCCAGAGAAGCGAGACAAGCACAAGGGTTGCAAAAGGGCAGAAGGCAAGGAGGCCACAGAAGAGGGAATATTTACCAGAAATTATAAATGAGCAAGAGGCAGTGCAAGATATTAGTTATTAATTTGAAATCAAACCCAGTCAATCCCGACCAGAGGCCTCTCTGAAGGACCAAACCTTACTTTCTCCAATGCCTGAACTTTTCCTCTCTTGCTTCCGACCATGTATCAGTCCCTTGGTGACATTTCTAATGCTCTTGCTTGGAATAGAAAGCAAATGTCAAACCTCCCTGCTGTAATCACAACCTTGATGTGGTGAAGCAGGCCGTGCAGACGTTTCAGTCCATGGATGAAATGGCCATGTAGAGCCAAAGAAAAAGGAACATTTAAGATACGAGTTTAAGCCAAAGGAATTCAGTTCAAAAATACAGAGTAAATTGAGTCCACCCACTGCAATAGTCTTTTGCAATTTTCTGCTGCAAAGTTCTTTATAATTAGCACAAAACCAAGCATGTTAATCCTCAGAAAAATCAATGGATTCAACTCTGGAAGACACAAAGTGAAATTCTCCATACTGAAATGCCTCTCTTTAGCTCCATAGTCATTAAGAAAAAGAGGGTTTAAGAAAATCAATTATGGTCTTAACCTGCTCAGTCACAGAATGCATGTCAGGAGAAAAATACAAGTCTTTTTAAACAGCTGTTATTGAGCAGGTCCCCTTGCAGGCAGCCTTCTCTGACTGTGTTAAATTACCTTATGCACACACACAACATCAGATACTTCTGTAATCCACAAAACCACCTAACTAGCAAAGCTCAATTTCCTTTGGACTGTGGTTGTACATCTAATTCTATGCAGTAATAAATCAAATGTCCTCCCACAGCACCCTCATCAGTCCTACATTGCCCACACTTCCTCTCCCCTCCCCTCCCCACACTTTCTTGCCAAATTCTGTTCCTTACGAACGTGTGGGCTACAGAACACACACACCCTTCTCCTTGCCACTGTCAAACTAAATAGAGCAACCCAGCTGTCTCTGCATTTGGCTGGAGTGAAAGCCATATCCTTGCTCCTTCCTTTGCACAAAACTCCCTGGCTTTAAAAGACCTGTCCCCCTCTCTGGTGTGACCAAGGTAGCCAGAGGCTGAGCAGGGCAATGAACACCACAAACTCAAAGACTAATGAAACTATTCCAAAACTAAATTTTCCTTCTGTTCTTAGATAAAGAAGCTGGTTTGATACTCTAGGAAAAATCTGCCACAATTCAATCCATTCAATGCAAATACCTCAACATCTCTGCATCTGTTCGCAAAAATGGCGTTAAAACTAAAGTCTAGAACAAAAAAGTTCAATCATCCACTCTAAACAGAAATGTTCAAATCCCTGTCATCTACAAAGCAACCTGGTTTAGTGAAAGGGGTCCCTGCCCATGGCAGGGGGTTGGAACATGATGATCTTTGAGGTCTCTTCCAACCCAAACCTTTCTGGATTTTATGCTTTACCAAAACTTTGATCTCCTATTATCTGGAAAAAAAGATACTGATCTCAGCATGACATTTCAAAAGCAGATGGAGACTGTCCGTGCAGATGAACATGCACCATGTCTTCTCTTGGAAGACACTGATAGATGGATAATCCAGTTAATTAACAAAAGGACAGAAAAAGCTTTGCACAGTTAAATACCCCATTCAAATTCCACCATGATTAACAGCTCAGATGTCAGGGGACCTAACAGCAGACTGTCACTTCCAGCATCTATTTGGCAGAGACTCCAAAATCAAATATCTGTGTGGTCCCAGTCAATGGACTGAGATATGATTATACGAGAAGCTCACACAAGTCCCTCCTGTGTTTGAACTTGTTCATACCCCAACAAACTGATGGCAGCCCTGAAAATATATCTGATCACAACACTCTTCCTCAATAAGGTATTTTAGAGGAATAGCAGCTGTTTGGCCATGATCAAAGATTTCAATAGAAATCACTAACCTTGGTGTGGTTTTTATTTAAGAACTGGCTTCTTCCAGCTGTGCTGACCAAACTGTGACTATCAACCAACCTGCACCTTGTCACGTAACATTTGCCAAAGATAAGAAACCAGAACTAAATATTCATGATACTCATATTCATGTTACACATCTGAAACACGACTGTCTATGCAAACTCCAGCCCAAGCTGCAAATCCTCAATTCTGAACTCACAACTTCTGCTGGCCCCAAAGTTACCTGACCTCCAGCCAGCACAGCCTCCATCTGCCTACAAAACCTTCCTACTGCCACATTAAGTGGGATGTACCTCACTGGAACAACAGGCTAGAGCTTTCTACTCCCTCTCTGATTATGTCCTTCACCAATGGATTTCATATTTCCAGAACAACCAGGAAAGAATATACTTATTGCACGTTTAGGTATAAAGATTTTAAGCCATAAAAAAATGGCATTTGAAGCAGAAAGAGAAAGAAGTTTCCTTTGTTTCCTTTCTCCTAAGAAGGTCACTAAGGAAAGGTTATTTCTAGGGAACTCTTCAGCTTATGCCATTATTCATCTCTAGCATGGGTTTAATATTTTGGCCTGCAGTGCACTAAATTATGCTTTTTCTTCTTCTAGTTCTACCCAAGTCCAGTACAAAAGCAGAACTTTGTGAGCCAAACTAGGCAGGGCCCCTTTAGAAATGCATGCAGATGCCCATTTTAAAAGAACATTAAAATGCCACAAACATTAATCAGATGAAAATTACTGAACATCCTTCTCATTAAAAAGAGCTCCCAAACAAAAGGCAAACTGAAAACTTGGCCCAGTAAATACCCCTTGCCATTTTCCCCCCATACCTACAGCACATATCCGTGCAAAATTAACTTGGTTCTAAGCACTCTCATTCATTTCTGGCTTTCCAATATTTAACTAAACTACTTATTTTTCAATTGTCAATCCATCTAAATAACTTTGCCAGCAGCACAGCTCATCTCCTTCATAATTATAAGAGATATGAAGAGTCTCCTTTCATCTTCCAGTGAACATGTATTTAGCTGGTTTCCAAATACCTGCTTCAATTTGTTATCCAGGGCTGCTTCTTGCCCCTGGCAGTCTCCTTTCTGTAACTCAGAGACATTCTAAGGATCCAACAATGTCCTGTTCAGTGGTAGTACAGCACTCATTTTAAGATGTTCTAATTGTTTCCTGTTTCCTTTCATCAGCCTTTCAAACTACTGCTACGTATCAGCAGAGGTTTTTTGAACCACTGAACATAGGAACATCTAAAATGTTTTTTCTTCATTTGGATGTACAGCCAGAGTATCCTTCCAGTGGGCTCCTTACTAACAACTGGTTTAGAATTCTAGAATACAAACTCCATTTATTAAGTAGCTTAAATGATCTACAGCCTTTTGAGGCTGGGTGAACTATTATTGCTCAGTCAGAACTTGTTCTGCCTTCCATTTCCAATCACCTTCAAGCTTAAATTTCACTTAACACACTCATTTCCACTTTTAATATGGCCAAATCACGAGAGCATACGGATGTAGTAGTATTAATAAAAATGGAGGCACTCTCCTCTAATAGTGTGATCAACTAATCAAGCAAAAACTCATTAAGCCAACATAATGAAACATTATAACAGCGTTATAAATGACAACAACCCATCTTTCAGCACTTGACAGCACTGAGAAAAACTAATTACTAACAACACATCACACCAAACAAGAAAACATATCTTCATCGAGAAAGAGCTTATGGCCCCTGGTCAGTGTCTTTCTCCTGTAAACACATCGAGTGGTTTGTTAGCTATTAACTCTCCTGTGTGTTCACCCTCAATGCTGTATTTCTTATCTTACAAACCCTATTGGCATAAAATCTCTCTCCACTTTGTAGCGAGTCTGTCTTCCACTTCTGCCCTATTAACTCGCGTCAATACAGCAAAGGGAGCAAAAGAAAGCAGCAAAGTCAATACTCATCCATCACATTTCTCTGCAGCTGCTGCAGTGAAGAGGAACACATGACAAAGGAAGTGGCTGCACAGGTCAAAAATTCATCTGTCCAATTAATATGGAGCACCCCAAATATTCAGAGCAAAGACCACATGCTGAAGCAGAAGCTGCTCTATCTCCACTGTGCTTTTGCAAATAAAAGTCTCTACAAGACGTGCTGTCCTTGTTTTAGGGAAATTACAAGCTGTGGTGGGATTTGCCAGATAGTCCCACTTCTTTCCTATGCCTTTTCTGCCCTTCCTGCAATTGCATTTCTCTCACTAAATCACAAAGTACCTCTGGGAATAAAGGACGGCATCATCACCGAACACTTAACTGGACAGGATGATCTCTTTTCTCCGCCAATCCCTGCAACAATAGGAACACTAGAGATCTGAATTCAGAACAAAGAAGAAAGCATTTATCAGACAGAATAGCAGAGATTAAAGCACTTCTCCCTCTGATTGAATGACCACAGTATCACATTCCCTCTGCTCCTGCTGCTGCAGAGGAAGTGATTGAGCTCTGGCACAGGGGCCTTGCTGAGTGAGGAAGGGGGCAAATCCTCTCACCAGAATTTTAATCTCTTGCTCCTGGAACCAGGAAATCATTACCCAGTGCAGCTGAGAAATGAATGCTACATCACGTCCAATGGTCTCCCTGCTGGCAATTTCTACGTGAGAGAGTTTTTTCAAAGAGAGTGGATAAGGTATTGCAGACCTTTAAGTTACATGGGACCCATGAAGGGCTAAAAGAACTAAGAGACAAAACAAAAGAAATGAAAAATAGAAAAAATGAAATTGTGAACACAATTTAAAGACTGATGGAAAGAGCCTGAGTGAAATCTGTGACTTCCACTGTGGAGCAGTAAAACACATTAACTCATCTTGCCAAAATACATGCTGCAAAAGGTATTATTTTAGTACCTTTTACACACTCCTGGGCTGCACTCAATTGAGGTCTCTCCATTTCCAAGCCTCATTTCTCCTTTCCACTGGACAATGTTGGGGGTGCCAGGAAGAGAAAAAGGGAAGATCCCAAATGCTGGACTCATTCCCATACGAAGAGCCTCCTGCCTCCTCTCCACTCCAGGCTATTCCGTGCTGAGCAGAGCCCACCTTGCACAGGGATGGGCCAGAGGCACAGCTGGGCAAGGTGGGAAGGCACCAGACCTCTCATCTGGCTGGACAGGGCACTGCTGAAAACTCAAAACTCCACCACTACCACAAAGGTACAACCTTTTGGCTTTCCTTCGTCCCCACACTTGCAAGGACAAACTCTACAAAAAGAGGATTTGTTCTAAGCTACAGAACTGTTCAGAGCCAGGTCTACCAAGCCATAAAAGCCAGCCAGCCTCTGTTACTGAAGTACCTCCTGGAGCAGCTCCAGGGGAAGGCAACAACGATGCTGGGAGGGACTGGAGCAGCTCCTTGTGAGAAAAGGCTGAGAGAGGTGGGGCTGTTCAGTCTCAAGAAGAAACAACTGAGATGGGACCCCATGCCTGGGGGTCCCTGCCTGCAGGGAGGGCTCTGAGCAGGGCCCAGGCTCTGCTCTGGGGGCCCAGCAATGGCACCAGAGGAACAGGCAGGGACTGATCCCAGCAAATTCCACCTGGCCAGGAGGAAGAATTTCTGTCCTGGGCAGTGACCGAGCACTCAACAGGCTGCCCAAAAAGGGTGTGGAGTCTCCCTCACTGGGGATATTCCAGAGCTGTCTGGACATAACCCTGTGCCCTGTGCTCTGGGATGGCCCTGCCTGAGCAGGGAGGTTGGATCAGATGACCTCCTGTGGTCCCTTCCAACCCAAACCATTCTGTGATTAAAAAAAAAAAAAAGAAAACAAACAAAACACACACATGCACAAAAAAAAAAGAAAAAAAAAAAGGCAAGCTTTTAGAACAGAAAAATATGAGGTTTTAAAGAGCAGCAAATCTGGCACCATTTCCTTCTCACTGTCTCTCTAACAGTTAAGAGCTTCATACAAGAAATCAAACACAACACAATGCAAAATTTACACAGGAATTCACAAAGTCAGGGCTTTCTGATTTATTTTTTTTTAATTTCTTTTTTTTTTCCTGCTGTAGAAATCAAGAAGCAGGGGGAAAATAATGCAGATGTTTTAAAAAAAGGAAAAACTTAGCCATCCAGATATTTGCTCAGACGCAGACAAAGCCAAATGAGTGATGGGATACCTGTTCTGCACACTCCAAAATGAATCTCCACTGGCTCCCAGAATGATAAAATGGATGCTATAAAGGAATTATTAAAATAAATTTATTTAATGTGGTTCTGTGTCCAAGTTCTCTGACCATTAGGTCATTTGCACAAACAAAAAGCAGACTGATTTATCACAGCCATTACTGCCAGCCTGTAAAGTCGTTCAAGTTTACACTGAGGTTTCAGGTTAGTGGGCAGAGGACTCTGTGCCAACTGTGCCTCAGATGGACACCGTGTTCCAACCCATTCTGCTTTTGTGACATCTTAGACACACAGATCTAATCATTCTGATGGATTAAGGGGCTTTTTTTTTTTTTGGTTTTTTAAAATGGAAGCAGCAAAACAAATGGCCCCTGTTGTAATACAGTATAAAAGGATCCAAGCAAGTGTGCTCAGCCTCTGGCTCCTCTGTGGCTCCCAGCCTGTGCTGAACGTGAACGTTGGTGTAAAGCAGCTGCTGAGATACAAGTTCAGAATGTGGGAACTGAAGCTGTCACTTGAAGAAACCATCATAAACACTTTACAGGAACATTTACCAACTGTTAAGCCATGATGAAATCAGAACAGACAAAACCACAGGCATCAGTTCTCAAACAGTTTTAATGTCAAAAGGTATTAAATGAAGCTGTGACCCATGTGGAGATCAGACACCAGCCTTGCCACTCTCTGAAGGAAGATTCAAAGCCAAATGCTCAACAGTTAAGAAATGTCAAACACATCCATGGAACCATCCCCCAGTAACTGCCTACCTTCCCAGGCTATTTTAGCTTTTCAATGCAGCAAGAGTAACCTCCTGGAAGCAGATGTACGAAATCATAAAGACTTATGGGTTGCCGGTAGAATAATTGCAATTAACAAATAAACTAGAGCTGCTCCTCAGCAGTCAGCTAGGAAGGGTCTCAGCTATACCATATTGTACATATATATACTAAATGTATGTATATGTACAGCTATACAGTGTACAGAACTTGCTGAACCTTTCTATGAAAAGGAAAGAAACAGCCTCCCTCCTCCCCTCACATTTGGATCAATGCCTCAAAGCATAAACCAGCTCCTCAGATGAAAGGAAAAGGAGGAATTTTTTTTAACAATGAAATTCATTCTCAGCTGTGACAGGTTGGGTTTTGTTATTTCTGCACTGGCTTCACTAAGCAGATGATCCTGGAGTTGCAGTTTAAGCCTTTCAGTGACTTGCAAGCATCCTCCCTGAACTAAATGCATCACTGCAGTGGACACTGCCTCTCGTTTCTTAATTTTTATGACCTACTATATTAAAACCAGTTTAAATGTAATAAAGTCTGCAACATTTACAGCTACAAAATATGGGAGGGCCATAAAATTAGCTAAGCATAAAGGTAAGGGAGTCTTAAGCATCCTCTGCTCGCTTTCCAACAACAATATACACAGAATTCACATGGACTACGAAATCAAAAGGAATTTGAATCAAATTAGAATTCTAACAACCTTTTCTCCTGCCTGCTGGGGGCTCAAGGGACATTAACACACACAGACTCACTCTTCTGCATTGTTTCCTCAGGTTTTCATTCTCACTTTCTAAAATTTGTTTATCAAAGTGGTGATCTGAAATATGATTTACTCTCATACATGGCTCTGCTCAGCTGCAGCTGGTTTGGCAGTAATGACACACTTTTTCTCTTCACACTCCACCCCTTTTCTGCAGAAGATGGAGTTGGAATATATAATTTTTAGAATCACAGAATCTCCTGAGTTGGAAGAGACTGACAAAGATCATCGAGTCCAACTCCTGTCCCTGCACAGACACCCCAACGATCCCACCCTGTCTCTGAGAGCATTGTCCAAACACTCCTGGAGCTGTGGCAGCCTTGGGGCTGTGCCCATTCCCTGGGGAGCCTGGGCAGTGCTTGACCACCCTGTGGGTGAAGAACTTTTTCCCAATATCCAGCCTAAACCGCCCTGACACAGCTCCAGCTTGTCCTGTACACAAGCAGTGACAAAGACATGCTCTGGTAAATTCTGTCACAAGGTTTGTTAACTCCCACCAGCCAGAGGAGAGATTGCTGACTTGCTTAACATTACACACAAGTCCTGGGTCAAAAATCAGAGCCCAGAACAAAATTGCTTCCAAAGGTCCACTGAGTTTTGAATGTTTCTGCAGTCCTGCCTTACTGAGGTCTCTCAATTTCTATCCAGCTTCTCCCTCACCCTCTTTACCTGAAGCAGCTTTAACACATTAAAAAGCACCACATCATTGACCACAAGCAGAAACACATATCCTTGTACACATTTGGGAAGAACATAAATAACATTTACTGTACTTCAGAGAGGCTCCAGTCTAGGTCAGGTGTAAAAACACAGCAGACACACATTGCTTATACCACCAGCTTCCTTCTAAGGAAAGCATTTTTCCCAAGTCCTGGTTCATCTCTGCTGCAGGTCCCAAATTTTCTGCACACCACCTGACCTCCACATAAGCCTCTCCTGACACAGTGATGAGTGCTAAGTGGCATAAATGACAGTATGGGAATATGTACATGGTTCTGTGTTCGTAACAATCAGCTAATTCTCATGGATTTTATATGTCCAATTCTCTCCTTCATGTTTCAAGAATGTGCTTCAATGTCTTGCAGCAGAGACAATGATGGTGGTCTACTTCTTTGAAGTAAGGTAACTAGAGAAGGAACTTACTCTTTAAAAGTGCTGTGGGAAAAAAAAGAATTAAGAATTAGCCTGACTGATCAAACATGGTACCATCTACACCGAGTCCTTGGCTTGACTCACTTCTTTAAGGACAAGAGGAACTTCTTCAAAGTCTGTACACATTAACAAAAGATGCCACTCACTTTTATTTTTAAAACATCAAAACCAATGAAGTCTGAGGCTGTCTGACCAGGACTGCTGGGTTTGCAAGGAGAAGGACACAGTAGCTTCTGTCAGCCTCAATGACAGCTACATTATCCATGGGAGCTGCAACAGCTCTGCTCTCTCTTATTCAGTTCTCATTCAGGAATTAGACAAACGTCTCCAGAGGATGGGAAAGGAGAATCTACTAAAACTTCATCCAGTCTCACTCTCCTGTGTTCAGTTCAAGGCCTTCAGCAGTCATTCAGGGAAGATGTGAAGTAATTAATTCAACACAAAATTTAAAAATCCAAATTAAAAGCTTGCAATGAGGATTTCTGCCTTGTGTGTGGCACATACGTTTGAAACAAGGCCCACAGTTCATCATTCATAAGTTTGCAACTGAGCCACATATTTCCCAAGGGAGTCAGAATGAATTTCAAGTCTCCTGTGCCTTTAAGTATTAATGAATACTTCTGTAAGTTCAAGAATGTCCCCCGTCCTTCTTTATACACAGAGCCCTCACCTTCAAGCAGCAGCTTGGTGAGATGCCACAGCCTGGGTGCTCGTCTTCTCCACCAGGAAAAGCTCTCCCTGCAGTTCAGAACAAGCCTGTTATGAAGTCCTTCTGAGAAAGGGCACATTCTACAGACAGCAGACCTGCATTCTGGTTTGAGGAGATGATGGGAATGCATTTTCTCTTTGCATAAAGGCATTTCCTTGGAGGCATCAGCAATCCATGCAAATGAAAGGTTTCCAAAAGGTCACTGGCAATATAAAATGTAATTAGCTTAAAAACAGCAAGTATTTTTAGGCACTACTCTGCCCCGGGTTATCTTAGTGTTACTTGGGTTTTTATAATCATAGTTATTATCAGCATTTTTTCCCCCCTTTTGGATTGTAATTAGGAACGAAAAACATCTGACAAATACACTGTTAGAAGACATCATGTTACTCTCAAATAGGTGAGTTAGAGACTTACCACCCATGGCTGTGCACAAACTACACATCATGATTCAAGGTAACACAGCAGCAGGTGCACTTTTATTAACAGGACACAATTTTAAAAAAACAAACAAGTTAATTATGCTGCTGTAAAGTCCAAGCAGTTACTCAAAACTGACAACAGATTTTGCCACGAGCACCAACACCCCACTTGGTATCTACAGCTGGCCCTTCCCAGAGTCGGCAGAGCCCCCAGAACTCACAGCAGGGCTCAGGGAACAACGACTTGATCCTAAAGTGTTTGGACAAACAAAGCAAAACTCATTCAGCAGTCACTGTATTGGCAGTTCAGACTGGCTGCTGCACCCGAGTGCCCAGAGGAGATAAGTCAAACAATATAGCAAAATTATTTTATTGACAGTTTAGAAAATAATATTTTTGGCTAAAAAAATAAAATTGAAGTTCTAGTCCCTTAACTGCAAGGCTGACACCCCAGTGCTGAGTCAGTGAAGCACAGGATTTACTGGGATGTGGCTCCAACAAAAACGTGACACTTTGCTTTCAAGTTCCTTCTATAAGGAGAAAGTTCATTCTACTGATTGATTGTTTTCTCCAAGTATCCAAACCCTGCTATCAGAACAAATTGCTCAGTCTCTTTCCCACGGGTGCTAACAGCCCTTCCATCTCCTCTGACACCTGTACCAAGTGTGCCCACCACCTTCTCTCTCAAATTGCCCAATTGATTAATCAAGTTAAACTCAGAGCAATTGTTCTCAACCTGCATTTAGCTCGAAGGCTTTTGCTTCTCCATCAGAAGTGAGCGTTGGCTGTGTGCCCACACGTGTCTGTCTGCTAATCCTATCAGTGGCTCTAATAAAAGGTATCTCCTTACAAACCTGGCTCTGCAGATTCTTCTGTGAATCATCAAAATGCACTCTGACTTCAACAAGCTCCAATTCTCACACTAGAGCAAGATTTGTAGAATGGAAAGCAAGGCATAAGACCCAGATGAGCAAGTTCAACTCAGTAAATTGGGAGTGTGACACAGCCAGACAACCTGTTTTACAATTCTATCCCTGGTGGCACAGGATTCAGCAGGAGATGGAAGCAGCCCTGCTCCACACTCCCAGCTACAAGAGAAAGGGCTACTTCAGTCTGGCTCTTTAAGTAGATACAGATGCATCAACATAAATGATACTTTTGGTTTTCAAAGGTCAGTTAATGTATTGTGTCCATAACAATTTTTACCTCCAATGCAAGGTGCACAAAGAGGGACTTTTTCATTAGGATAATCCATGGAAATGTGCTGCTTTGTCAGTAGAGTGCCATAAAAAAAACCTCACAGCTTTTTTTAAAGCATACTCTCTATTTTATTACTTGTAGATGCTTTGGACTCTATGTACTGCAACTGCCATGGGCTAGATCTGATAATCTCTTATTTGTACAGTCAGAAAGGGACACATTTTGGTTTATTTCCATAAATATTTCAAAAGCTTTCTCTGGCTGAGAAACAGAGAGCCTCTTCAGTAGTTATTCCAGTCGTAAGAATTTGATTGTTGTTGCTTGAATAAAAGGAAAGCTTGGGGGGGTTGTTGTGGGGGTTTTGA
This sequence comes from Corvus hawaiiensis, assembly GCF_020740725.1. Taxonomy (NCBI): domain Eukaryota; kingdom Metazoa; phylum Chordata; class Aves; order Passeriformes; family Corvidae; genus Corvus; species Corvus hawaiiensis. The sequence continues at coordinate 4,640,573 of NC_063228.1, forward strand.
TGGGACTTTTTTTTGTGTGTGTTTTTTGTTACTGATTTCCATCTCTTAACAGTGAGAACATATTTTAAAAGTTATGAATATGGACATTGTTTTAAATATTGAAAATATGTAAAAATAGTCCATACATAAAATATGACAAGGAAATTATGTTTTGCTGGAACACTGTTCTAAACTCTAGCAGAGCATCACGCCCCAGCCTTCTTTCTGACCACACATCCAGCCCCAACAGGCCCTCTGAATGTCACATCCCGCCACAGTTTAAGGGAAAAACAAAACCAAGTCTCTGGCAACAAAATAACTGGACCAGTAGCCATGCATCCCTTCTGAAGCCATCTTTAACTCTATCCCCTCTCCTTCCTAAGGAGAGACACATTCCTGCAACAGAATGACTGCACTGAGAAACTGTCAGCATTTCTTCTGAACCAAATACTGTTTCAAAGAGAGACAGAGAGAGGAACTGACTATAAACATATTTCCTTTCTGTGATGCCCATGCAAGAACTAAGCAATTGGTCTGACTTTTGAAATTTAAACAACAAAAAAAATTGTTTTCAATAAATTTCCTTCAACAAGAAATCTTGTGCACAAGGCTGGAAGAAAGGAGAAAGCACCAGCAAGGCATGAACACAGCAAAGATCTTTCCAACAGCTAAGATAACACTTTCTCAGCACAATTTCCTAAGAAGGCCTTCCCTTGACTCCTCCAAACCAACTTCTCCTTCCTTAGCCAGATACCTCAAAAGTATCTGATGCTTCACCAAAAGCTGCACCAGAGCTGTAGCAAAAAGCACAGCTAGTTCAGGAAGATGCCCTGAGGGCTGGAGCACCTCTCCTACAAAGACAGGCTGAGAGAGATGGGGTTGTTCAGCCTGGAGAAGAGAAGGCTCTGGGGAACCCTTATTGTGGCCCTCAGATGCCTAAAAGGAGGCAGAGGGATCTTTTATACAGGCAGAAAGTGGTAAGACCAGGGGCAATGGTTTCAAACTGACAGAGGGCAGGTTTAGACCAAACATTAGGAAGAAATTCTTTACTCAGAGGGTGATCAAGCACTGAACAGGCTGCCCAGAGAGGCGGGGGATGTCCCATGCCTGGAAGTGTTCAAGGCCAGGCTGGATGGGACCCTGAGCAACCTGGGATAGTGAGTGGCATCCCTGCCCATGGCAATGGGTTGGAAGCAGATGATTTTTAAGGTCCCTTCCAGCCCAAACCATTCTGTGATTCTGTGATTCAAGCTCTCCATCTGAAACGGGCATATTCACATCAAGATGTTCTACAGCTTCTTCTCTTTCCTTTCACTTGTAACATTTTTTAGCTAATTGGCTCCAGAATTTATAATGCTGGTGACAGCAGCCTGGCTGTGCAAGGCAGAGGAGGTGGAGGAGGAGGGGAGGGAAGGCAGAGCAGCTGCCAAGGCTGCCGGCACCATCTCCTGTTCTCAGCAAGTTACTGCAAAGCCTCAGCCCGAGCTCGGGATGCCGATGCTCACCCGGGCAGCTCAGGGTATCTTATGCTTAGAAATATCACAAGACAACTTAGGAGGTTTTATGCAGACTCCAGAAAAAGCAGGAATCCAAATAAGAAGTGCAGCTAAAACCACCGAATTTTGAAAAGGAGAAAATTAAGCAGCCGAGGGGGGGGAAATGCAATTACAGCAGAAAAAACTGTTTCACCATTAGCATTGCACAATAAGAAGGTTTGTCAGGCACCGGTTTAGCCTACACATGTTCACATCCGTCAGCATTTCCATGATAAATCCTAATTTTCGCCATTGTTGATCACATTGAACTAAAACTTGGTATGCAAGTTTTTAGCACAGATGCTCAAATAAATTATGCACATTAGTCATTTAACTTTCAGAGCAGCAAGAGAAAGCTGCTTTTTGGGAGGGGGGTTGACTGCAATTTATGACAAGTTTTTTTTTGCCTTACACAGCTAAAAAAGACAAGCAGCTCACTTCTTGAATAAACTTTCCAAGCAGTATGTCTTTTGTAGAGATGATAAAACTTTGACAGTAGAAGAATATTTATGACTAATTAAAAATGCCTTCCCACCACCACCAGGGATATACTTTCAGTATTTTGCTCTATACATTCACAGGCAGCCACAAAGAATATTAAACACATAATGAAAATAGCAATAAGAGCAGCCTGAAGGCAGCAGGCAGGAGAGACTATGTGATCCAGATGAGAAATTGTTCAAGAAGCAGTTAGTTATGGAGCTGAACAAAGTGTACATGCAGATATGATCAACTGATTGAGACACTCCAGGCCAGACAATCTATTTTTCAGACATAACCATATTCTGTGCAGTATTTGAACTGACACCACTTCACAGCAGGTTAAAAAATCCCACAGAATTCACTTTTACCTTGGTAAAACGTCTCAGTGTATTCTGGCTGTCCTCATCAATCTGCTCAAAATAAACAATATCAACAGTACCCCAAAGTACTTTAAAAAATCCATAGTCTTTGAAAGTCTTGTTATTACAGCAACTACAGTAGGTGTTCGAGTGAATGAGTATAAAAAGACAGAAAATTCATTCTGCATTCTGCCACCAATCTTCCTCTGGCTTCCCATGACTGCTCAGGAAAGCTATATTGCAGTTCCAGCATTACAAATTAAGAGACAAAGCTGTTAAACACAGCCTTGTTTGACTGTTGCTGTGTTCTCATGAAACACTTACACAGTCCAGGAGCCACGGTCACTACGGTCATTCTAAGATACTGTATGGGAAGACACAGATGTGTATTTGGAGGAGAAAGGAACAAAAATTCTTAACAAGTATGGATATATAGGAATTAATGTGTTTTATTTGCCTTGAAAACAATGAGGTGCAGAGTAGGCAGGATACACAACCAGAGATGTTTGATTCATGAGGTGAGAACGTGAGAAACTCGTGTCACTGTACAAAGTGACTCAACACCCAGGAAAACACTCCAGAAACTAAGTCCAGACTTCTTGGGCACCATTCATCTACCTCATCCATGGAACCACCCTGGTGACTTCAGCACTGATTCCAAAGACATCACCAAACTGACAGGCCCTACTCTTTCCAACTCACATCAAATTTTTCAAGGCATACTGCCACGTTGCAGAGGCAATAAAAGACAAATCCCTAAGAACTGGAAATCTTAAAGCACTACAATTCCCAGAGCTCTATACAAAGCTTGGCAGCAGGCTGAATATGTGGTTTTACATAATACTACTGGTTTCAAAGTAGAATATTTCTGTGCTGCTGCCTACTGCACAGCTGAGATTACAATTCCTCCCTTTGTATTCATATCACAAATATAACATGGATGTGGGGCACTCTGCCCATCAGCCTCCTGTAAATCATTAATTTGATCATAGCATCCCTCTGCTAAGAAGGAGAGAATAAAAATAATAGATAATAAGTTTTGACTTCTAATTACTTCAATAATTCTAAATATCCATTCTGGTTTCTGAGAACTCTGGACTGGTATTAAGATACATCTATTTCATCTTGAATTTTTAGGAATTTTAATCTCACAAAAGTGAAAGATTTATAGTGTAGATGTGAGTCATGCACAGGAGAGATGCAAGGCACATTTCTCCTTCTCTAACTTTGTGTGCAGCTGCAAACACGGTGCCTGCTGTGCCACACACTACCAAGAACAGCCTGTGCTTCCTACCAAACTAGCTGGTTATTTTTACACATTCTTCTGGTCAAAAATGCCCACTGCTACCAAGGGAATGCTGAATCAGCATCTCCAGATGAGCACTAACAAATGAAAGCCATCGTTCATTCCAGTAATAAAGAGATGCACAGACATCAGGGATGATGTTGGTAGGAACACCCAGGGTCAGTCACTACCCTGGAACAAGAAGAACTATTAAGAACAGAGTTAAATAGCTTCTACATTTTTTTAAAATCATTAGAAGTGATCAGAGCACTGAACAGATTGCTCTCACAAATTATTCTTGAATGGTCTCCCAGAAGCACAGTCAAATAAAAGGTAAGAAACCAAGTACTAATATTTGTACTGGTTGTGCACTCTACAGTCTCCACAGAGCTCCAGGCTGGGAAGATGGTATCATTATAGCTTTGTCTATCCCCTCTAGGCTGCTTTTTTTGGCTTTTTCTACATATTTTCTTTTTAAACTGAGAGAGAATAGTTCCATGAGCTCGAGAACCAAAGTTGCCTGGTTTCCCATGGATTTCTCTCTCCAATGGTGACTCTTGACTCAAGCAGACTTCTTTTTCTCATACCAAAATCACATGAAACATGAAAAGCATGGAAACAATGCCAACAACATTACCATGGTAGTCTCAAACGCCACGAGCCTTTGGAAAGCATGGAATGGCAGAAATGATGGTGCTGCCAGGGTGTGAGGACAGAGCTCCCTCAGTGCTGCCTGATCTCCAAAGGAGCCTTCCTGACAATGGAACATTCCCAAGAGTCTGCTTGCAGGGCTCTGATCCCAGACACGACCTCAGGGCATGGCCTCAGGATGTCTCTCCTGGAGACAGAGATCTGACTCCCTTAAACTTGCTGGAATTCATTATTTTTGAGACCTCCACCATCTGCCAAGCTTGATAGAACACAACTTGCAAGTTCAAAAGTGTAGGGTAAGCACAGACAAATCTCATTTACATACACACACAAAGCACAGTAATAAGCCTCACTTCCTCAGGAAATCAGACTAAAAATGGCACAATCATGAAAAGCAAAGGTCTGGGCAAAATCCCATGTTTTTCAAATTGGAAGCATAAGTCAGTGTCTTGGCTAAATTATTTTTTGCCTTCCTATTTTCTGCTAACTGTATGATAGAAAAAAAAAAACAGGAAAGCTTTGTATTTACCTAATTAGAGTAATGAATAACCAGATGTTGCTCTAGAAGCTTACTGTATGAATATGTAGATTGGTCACTTAATGAGACACTATCGAGTAGCTTCTGGTGTAGAAGCGCAGAAAAGATCCATTTTGGAGAAAAGGAAAAGCAGCAACTACAGTCATTCCTTCATCATCTCACTCTGTAAAATGAATGCAGAACCTGCCAGCAGTTAATATTGCCCTGAAGCACTGTAAATAAACATTTGTCTGGTATTAGGTACACAGACACCTCCACATATAAATCAAGGTGCAATGTGCCATATAGATGAACAAAGGAAGAAAAAAAAAATCACCACCTAGTCCTATATTAGACATTAAGTGCTTCTTTTGATCACAAAATAACTCATAAAGCCTATTAAAAAGCTAGCACTTCTTTCTCTGTCAGATAAAGGACACTTCACTGTAATTAAACTTCTGTCCAACTTTCCAGAAGATTAGGGGAAGAAGTCTGACAGGCTCTATTTGTTTTTGTGACTGACACTCATTGGGACATCCAAGGAACAGAGAGGTTGGGCAAAAGATTTACAACACTTCTGAGCTAACAGCATTTATGAAGATGGACAGGTCTGGGCTTATCATCACTCATTCAGTTTTTTTATTAAAAAAAAAATCCCTGCTGCCCAACTCTAAAGCATTTTATGTTCAGTTTGCAATCTACATTCCCTGGTCTTCGATGGTTTGGGGTTTTATTTCATTTTAAGCAACAACACACATGGCAGGTTGTTTGGGTAAATCAGCTTTACATGATTTATATGAATAAAGGTGGTAAACAACCATGTCTCTTAACAGAACTTCCTGAGCGCTAGCAGTAGGAAAACCCTTTTTCAAACACATTCTCTGTGTCCCTTTTCCCATATGAAACAATATGTCAAAACACATGGCTGGGTTTCTGACACGAGGTGATGTGAATAAGCCACCAGCTCCAGGATCTCAACACCAGAACCAAGGATTTACTGCTCTTCCATTTTCCTTGGTGTCCTTCATCCTGCCCAGAACCAACTTCACCTTCGTGTTTCCTCGTATTTGACTTCCCACAAGACATCTCGAGGTCCAGAGTCAATATTGCACTCGGACAAAAAGAGCAGAAGCAGAAAAGGGAGGGACCACGAGTAACCATTTTCATAGTATGTCTTTCAGAAGTGCAGCAAAGCTGAAGCCATAAAGAAGCATCATTCCTTCACGTGAGCCATCTCACAGGACAACATTTCAAATTCTAGAATACTTTGCCAGGATTGTTCTCGGAAATCTCTCCAGAGACTTCAAATATGCAGATAGGAAGCAGGCACAATAAATATGCAGCTTTTCACACTTTAAAAAAGTAGTGTAACTGCTACATCATTTCTCCATAAGACAAAATCTGAAGAACCACTTGGCTGCCTTTCCATATTCCAAACTACAACCACCAACACATTTCAGTGTACCACGCCTACAGCAGGGGAAAAATGGGCTTTATCCAGTGGTTGCTGCATGGTTAAACTGACCCACTAATTAAACACCTTCCTTCCATCACCTCTTCCTAAACAGCAGAGCAGGTACACTTTTTGCTATCAAAGTGGCCCTGAGCAATCTTCTTTTGAGCTTTTGAACCTTTGGATTGTTATCTTTGCTCTGCAGTTAAAAAGCTCCACAACACTTCCTGCTGCTGCTGCTGCAAGTGTAATTTACTCTATTTATACGACTTCTAGCAACACACTCCAAAACAGCACTGAGAGTCCATCACGCACGATTAATGGCACTTTCAGCTACATTACTCAGCCATCCTGAAGATGCCAAGAGAAGTGAGTTTCTGCCCATGTGCTCAGTGCTAAAGTGACCCTCTCCTCTTGCCCCATGCTGGCACCACAGGAAGGTTTTCTCCCCTTAGCAAAAATAGCAAGTTCTGAGGGAGTCTACACAACTCAAACGTGTAAACAATCACTGTTAAAAGAAATTGATTTAATCCTACTGCTCAGGAAATTCAGTCCTGTGGTTCTGTGTCTAAAAGCATCCAATGTGAGTGACGGAGCAAATAGGATATGCATCATCATTTGATCTCTGGGAGGCCTGGAGACACTGGCAATTGCACAGGCTACACAAAACACAGATTGCAGTGCAGATCCCCATGCAGGGAAATACCCCAGCAAAGGTGGGTTTGTAGTGATGTTGCCTCTTTGTGGTGGGATCATCTCTATTGCCTTTTTAATTACACAAACACTGGCTCTGAAAAATGCACAGTAATAAATGGAAAGCAGGTCAAGAATGGAGGAATGAGAACAAGTAAATATTCTGTTTAGTGAAGCCATTCAGAAAAGGTTTTTACCAGTGTGTTCATCAGCCATAACTCCCCACTCTAGACCAACTACAGGATACTGGAAGCAGAAACAGCAGCTGGCAAGTGTCTACCACAGTCACTGAACAGTGTGGGAAAGCATCATTGGGAATAAAAACCAAGATGATTGCAGTGTAAAGACAGAGAGAGAATAATCAGCTTGCAAACCCCCCACCACCTTCCAGGCACTCTCCTGCCTGTGTTTAAAAGCTTGGTGATGAACACGCACACATCCACTGCACAAAGACTCCATATCTGCCCTGTAGGGAAGAGGGCCATAGAACCCTCTGTAACACTCAAATCTCTTCTACTAAACACATTTACATTTTTGCACTGCAGCAACAGGTAAGCCAGGACTATTTGTGATTCTCTCATAAATTCAGGTGCTGACTTCTGATGATGTTTTCCTAAGCATCTGCCAATTCATTAATTTTAATGGAGAAAACTTATCAAAGTTTTTAGGGTAGACACAAACGTTGTGGTGTTTGTACTGCACATTGCTCTGTACACACATAACCACTGACTGTATAAATCAAACATTGCATTATCACCACCAAAGACAACATATTTCAACTAAGGGCAAAAGAACCTGTGGCTGAAAAAAATAACAATAGAAAGCTGAATAAGTGCTGGCCTCCATCACTAGAGGGAGGCATGATCACATATTAAGTTACTTTAATACACAGACAATCCTGAACACAATTATGAAACAAATAAAAGAGAAGACCATCAGCTAAATCTAGAAAAGATTTATGGAAAGGAGAAAATTAGGTTTGCTTCCTTAACAACGTTTTATTTCCAAAAAGTCAAAGCTTTCTGCTGGGAACTTTCAAATCACCTGTACTGAAAGGTTTTTAAAAATTCATCTTATTGCCTTCTTTTTAAGGCAGAATAAAGTATGTGATAGAAGGAAGTCAAAATTATCAGTTTCAGAAATGACACACAGCATTGCATCAGGAAAATGTCAGAATTTTAATTTGAGCAGCTTTACAGCCCATTTAACTTGAAATCAAAAAGTAATTTTAATCATGTTTTTATTTTTAAACTAAATTGGCACAATTATATCTAGATGAACAGGCACTACCAAAAAGCTGCTTTTTCAACAGACCCATGGCCATTAATAAATTTAGAAAAAGCACTTCTCTGAGAGGTTGTGAAAAACAGCCCAAAAAAAAAAAAACCCAAATCAGTAACTCGAACACTACCATCATTCTTTTATTTGATCGTTTAATCAATTGTGGATTTGAGGGTTTGCTTAGTTTATTTTTAATATACAGAATGTCTTCTTTATATTTGTGAGAGGTTTTTTTTTTTCCCCCTGTAAACTTCACAGCAAAAACCACCAAACAATTTGGCTGGCTCATTCCTGGGAATTTACACTTAGCTAACCATTTTACAAGTGACTAAACAGTTTCATTAACGGCAGCAGCACAACCAAAGCTTTTAACACCTGGCTTGAATCCTGCCCATCATTAGGAAGGCAGAGCCCAAAACACGATCCTCTCTTGAACCAAAATGCAGCTCCTACCTCAGGAGACACATCAGGAAATGCTGCCCAAGTCAAGCTAAGTGTGCCCACCCAGAGCTCAATCACACAGTATTTGACTGCTTTACATTCAGCATTTTTACACCAAAGGCTGAAATTCTCCACAGTCCTGTTGCTCAGACAAGGCAGCTATGACCCTGCAATGCAAACAGTCCAGGGCCTTTTTGAAAGGCAGAGGTATTGCTTTGAACAAGAACAGACAGAAGGCTCCTAATGTGAGGAATTAAACAGGGAGGGAAGCAGGAATATGTGCACTGAGGGTGAGAAGCACTGTCTGGCACGCTGTGGAACTGTGTTCAGAAAGGCTGTGGAACCAGAGCAGTCTGGAAAGTTTAGCTCTGGCAGACAAATTCATTTCCCCATTACATATTCACTCCCACTGGAGGGCAATGGTTTAAACACCGTCATGTTTCAAACAAGCATCTCACTCCATAAACAGACTGCTCCTCTCAAAGCCTGGCAGTACTTTGCCACCAGAACTGCTAACATCCTTTTCCTCCACCATCTCTACAACTTGGTCCTTTTTAGCAGTCAAATCACAGTTCTCAGAGCCCCTACTCCCTTTCCTATACCCAGATGGGTACTTGGCACATTTTGCTTTGTGACATTCCCTTTCCAGATGAAATTGTCTGGGAAAGCAACTCACTTCCCCTTGCAAACACTGTAGCTCCTAACATAAAGCTTGATTAACTCTTCACAGCATCACCCACAGTTCTTCATCTTTTTCTTCCTGCAAGGAGTTCAGTAAGCAAAAAGCCCTTTATCAACAAGAAAGAATAGAAGGCAGCACAGAAGGCTCCACGGAACAGCAAAGAAATACAAAGAGCTGGTCTCCCAGTTTGCAGTCCTTGTTTCCTTTCTCTGTGCTTTAACACAGCAATCTTGCTACCAGCATCCCCTCCTGGAGTCACTCACCTGTTCATGAAGGTGGAGTTCTGCTCTTTCAGGACAAGCTCTCGTTGCTGCAGGGCCACAATTTGCCTCGAGAGGTCGTCAGGTGTCCTATGCAATTAAAACAAAATAAAAACTTATAACAAATCCTTGGTTGCAAATCTATATTCCATATATAACCATAAAACAGGTCTCACCAAAAGCAGCCAAGGCAATTTCCTGGGGCCAAAGCTCTTGCAGTCCCTTAGAACAACATAGAGCTGCAGCCTGGCCAGCTCACGTAAAATCCAAAGCCACCACAGCAAGAGGACAGGATTAGTAAGAGGGTAAGAAAAGGAGGAAATAAACGTAAATACAGACTGTACAATTCAACAACTCTGGCTACTGCTGAACATCCTCTGAGAGCGTAGAGGTTCAGGTACATCATAGGTGACTCAACAGTTCCCACAGAGTTACCAGTGTGCTGACTTCAGAGGCCCTCACACACACTCCATAGTGAGCCACGGGAGAAAAAACCCAAATCTCTCAGCTCTGGGTAACACTTCAGATGTCACTGATAATCTTTTCTTGTCAAAGAGATCAGAGACTTCTACAGACCCGCTAGCGACAACTCTGCAGGTGTCAGAAATAGGTTTATTTTTCCATCAAATCCAGTGACAAATCCTTAAAGGTAATGGAATGGGATCAAGATAGCTCCAGTCTGGCAGTTCCATCAGCAGTCTCTGCAGGAGGAAACTGTTCTTTTGGAGGCCTCTCTTAAAGTCATAAAAATAAAAATTTGTCTTGCACCATCAGAAAGGTTTTCCCACCCCAAAATAGAAGCATCTCTATCACACTTCCCACAGGAAAGGAAGCTGAAAAGAGCATCCCTGTAGGTACTGGGTACACACATCTCGTGCTCCAGCAAGATGCACCATCCACAAAGGGGAAGAGTGACCGAGACCTTGAAAGGGCTTTTCATAGGGAGCAAGTGGGAAGTCAGTTTTGCAGCAGTGAAATCTGCAGAGACACAATCTATCATGTCCCCCGAAAAGCAAGTCAAGGATCCACTGTTGCCAGCAGGTGAAACTAGGCCTGGTCAGATTCTACACTATTGAATACAGCGCTGGAATGAGGCTGCTGCCACTCCAAAAACTGAACAGGGAGAAGTGCCTCTAGCCTGATCATTGGATTCTGACTGAATCTAGGACTAAAGAAGCCCTTTCTCTGATGAAAGTATTTTTCAGCCAACTACTCACATCAATAAAAAGGCATCGCTTTTTCTCTTTAATCATCTGTCACTTCCAGTCAAGTGAAAATTAGTTAAACACTGAGTTGGTGCAGATAGGATTCAATTTTGGCAATCCCAGCTGAAAGATTCCTGCATTTCACTTCCAGAATTGCAAACCTGTACCCTTCCTCAGCAGAAAATTTTGAGGCCTCTACTACCACTTGTGTTACATCCAAGTCTTAATAGTCAATATACAATAAAACAGATGGAAGTGTTCTCCCATCAGACAGTAGAGACACAGATTGCAGCAAAGAAATCAGTCAGGACAGGACATCACATCACACTCACTAGCCAAGGGAATTATGAGGAGAAACCAAGACACAACCTGGAGACAGCTTGGCTAAAACATCTGAATATAAAATTCTGGTAGCAGAGACAAGTCAATTTTAAGCCAACATGCACCTGAATTTTCAAATGCGCTGCAGTATTAAATAACACTTTAAAGTTCTGTAGCTGAGCCTGAAGGGATCCTTAACTTGAGCAGTTCACCAGCTCTTTACTGAGGGCTACTAATGGCTGGGCATCAGAGGAAACACCCCAGGAAAATGGACTGGGCACACTTAGGTTGTTTAGCAAAACGAAGCTGTAAGCAGACACACCAATTTCCACAGGAAAAATCTTTGTACAGTGTAATGCCAAGTCAACAAGGCTCTGAAGAATGCACTTCTAAGCCTCTAATAAATGACCTAAATACAGCAGATTTATCATAAGGATAGTTAGTACCTCTGGCCATGTTGAGTGCCAGCCCCCAACACCAGTGTTTGGTCCCTGCATCAATGAAATAATTTCACAGATTCTTCACAGATTCCTTTTTTTTATGTACAAAAAAAGTATATCTGCCTTGATTTTTTTTCTCAGTTTTTCAGAAATTCAGACCATAATCTGTTAGGACTAAGATGAGGAACTGAAATTAATCCAATAGTAAAATGAGAGAGAACTATAAAAGCCACAGATTTCTAGTAATGATAGCTCCTGACGGATTTCCAATAAAAAACAATCATCCTCATCTGTTCAGCCATTCAAACCAACAATCAGCTCCCAATCTCAGTTCCAGCAATTGGCAGCTTTAAGTTTACACTTAGTTCTGGACGGTGTTTTATTGGCATTAGATACCTTTCATTACTTTATTTCTTTTTAAGTGAAGCAGCACAGATATACATATATACAGTCAGATATACGTAGATACACAGTCAATCCCCTGTAAAGAAAAGTTCACTTTCTATAACACTAAATCACGTCAGGTGATGAGAGACAAAGACACCACTGCATGCACTCTGCTGCCAAACACCCTTATTGAGAGGTTTCAAAGCCTGGTTCCGAGGTCTGCACCCTACCCTGAGCACCAGCAGTTTGGCAAAAGCTGAATTTCCACAGATCCAAGTAGAGGAATGACGCTGCATGCACAATAAAATTAAATCAGAGCTTTCAATTTGATGACAATTGGTCAAGTCCCAAAGCACTGCAAACACCAACCAGCTGTAACCAGCCCTCTCATTGCATGAGTTTCTGCAAACAATGCCATGGAAAGAGAGAAATTTGTCAGCATCCCAACACACAGCAGGCATGTTCTGGCCTTAAGAGCCTTGGCTGATGTCTGTAATTTTTGCTAAGCTCTGTCCATTCCCTATGGAACAGCTGATACCAAAACCAGTATTAGAAAAGACAAGGGATCTGCTTTAAGAGGATCTTTATGACAACACAGCTTTCCAACACTACTGGAATCACCATGGCTTGTTGAGGGAAGTTTGAAACCCTGTCCTCACCCAAACAGAGCCAGAACTCCCTTTCTGAAAAGCTGAGCACTGCCATTATGTTTGCTCTGCAAACCTGTAGGCAGCTTCCTTCCCCACGGAGTAACAGAGCCCATGGAACCACCAAAAACCCCACACCTTGTGTGCATCAGGCATGCAAAAACCTGTAAAGGGACACATGGAAGGGTCCAGTTCAGGGCAGTGTGTTACCAAAACGGATTTGTGTGCTTTGTAATCAAAGTTCACATGAACAAGTGACAAAGTGGCTTCCAAAATGCAGGAGCAAATGAAATCACTGCCTTCAGCTCCCTTCTCCTGAGTAAGGCACATGGAGCCAAAAGCTAGAATATTCTTCCTCTGTCCCACCTTCCCATCCTGAGACCCTCTTTCCTTAAGCAAAATTCATAAAAACAAACAGTTGAATTTAAGCCCAATTTGGACAAGGTTTTCTTTTGCCCTAAACCAGCAAATTAGTCCAGCAGTTCACAGCACAGTAAGGCAGGAGGGGGACAAACCCAAAGCTCTTTGCCTTCCTTTGAAGCACAGATAATTTGAAAAGAAGCAATTTAAGAATGATGAAAATGTAAAACCATTCAAGTGAAGTGAAAAATTAACTTAATGGGATGTCCAAACAAGTCACACAATGAGTTTTAGTGCCCACTGTCATACTTTTTAAACTTTTAAGGAAAATGGCTTATGTTATTTTGTATACCTTTTTTTTTAATGCACACAACTGACATTTCCTAGGATCTGGAGGAACGCGCCGTTCTTAGTTAAGGATCTATTACCATTTCAGTACAAACTCTGACAGTTACACACTGAGAATTAGCTGTCGAGGTAACATTTAAACCAAGACTGTAAGTAGATGAAAATGTTAAAGAAAAAAATTTTTAATTTATAATTTATTAGAATGTCAACTTCTTATTGCTTCTATAAAATGTTTCAAAATGCACAGCAAAGGAAGAGTTTTGATTGTAGCTAGAGATCAGACATTAAATTTCAAGTATGGAAGTGCAAGACAAAAGTAAAACTAAAGAGAAAAATAGGCACTTCATCAACTATGTTTGGAGGACTGAGTTCTTCTCTGTTTTTTGTTTAATTAAATTTGATTCAAACTACCAAACTAATATCACATTTATAATACTAAATTACTCAGAATTACATATTTTTGGAACTCTGCTGAATTAACACTTCTCTTTACATTTTTAGCTCAGTATGAATATACAATGACAGATTTGGTTGTCTCAACTAAGTCATATTAAATTGACATGGAACATTACCAGATTTTTGGCACAGTATTTTCAGTTTTACACTTAAACATAATTAACTGACAAAGACCAGAGACAGACGTTTGTATTAAAGTGTTTGTTAAGAAAATAAGGCACAGAAAGGGAAGCCACATCTGCTTCATCCTCTTCTATGAAAAACAATTTCCAGGTGTTTTTGTGGGTTTTGATTTGGGTTTTTTTTAAAGGTAATCCCCCAGAAGTACAAAATATTTATTTTGCTCCTTATCTGTTTTTGTATTGTGTATAAGGAAACATAAGAAGATTCTGAAATTCTCCTCTCCCCAAGAAGAACCTTTCCTACTTTTACAAAAATAATTTCATCTTCTTCCTAGGGAGGAAAACAACAGCATCTGAAGAACAAACAGAATGGTAACATGACAACAAGAGAAGATTTCTGGAAAAGCAGTTTAGTTGCTTTAAATATTTCTCTATGATTAGAAAGGTCATGGAATGCCTGTAATAGTCTTTTCCTGTATGCTTGAAGTGAGTCTCAAAAATCCTCTTTGTGTATTTGATCTCCTCAACTGCTTTAACTCCTCTATCTCTGGTTTACAGGACTCCTGTCTATCTCTGAAGCTTCACCAAGTCCAAAAGCAGCTCAGTTCCTGGAAGGACTTGCCCTGCAAGAAAGTTCAACAAATAACAATAATCACAACAGCTCACAAAGACTTCCCAGGGTACAGCAGAGAGTCCTAAGGTTTAATTTGGTCATATTAACTCTACGTTTGTTATGAGAAAGGTATAAACTGCTTAATATCACTTTCTCCTCAAAAATGCATCCCCTCCCTGGGAACATTCCTTAGCTCCCCTTCCCCTAGAGGAAAATATTGCCACTAAAATCTGGTGTCCAGACCTGGAAGTTGTGAGAGTTAACTTTCACAACAACAATTCTCCTGCAGAAAAGCCCCTTCAAGCTCCAGTCCAGCTAGTTACCCCTGTTTGTTGGTATCTCCATGCCTACATCCTCCCTTTCTATTCCTGACTACAGTAACTAATCCATATGGTCTGGAATCTCCTACACACATTAGTCACAAAGACAAATCCTCAATGTTTCCAGGCAATTAGGACACATTTAGTGCTTTGCAGCACTTTGATTAAAATGTTTTGAAGAACAGTCACAAACCTTTACTCATTCAAATGAAGGTGCCAAGACCTGTCAAACCCACAAAACTAAGGTATACCTGAGACTGTTTCTCCAACAAAGTGGCTGCTTAATATTTTATGTACAAAGTAAATGGAGGAAATCTGCAGTGTAAGTGGAAGCAATAAGCAATCTCAGCCTCAGAGGTTCCCTTCATTTAGAGAACTCTTATTTGTGTACAGATAGAATCAACAAATCCAATTGCTCTTTACCAAAGCAAATGTCCCCATTAACCACTTGAAGCAGAAGAACAACTTATTTGTAAGAAAACATTTTAAGTGTTTATAAGTGCCTTGACAATTCTAAAGACAATTGATACGTCTCTTTTGAAGCAATTGCAAAATTAGCAATTAATCCAATCAAGCCCTAATTTGAAGAGGGGAGGAAAAAAAAAGGAAGAAAACTATATTAGATTCTAGTTAATAGGCTTCTTTGGATTTTAATGAAGAAAGCTTTTTTCCTCCCAAAGTTAACAATATGGCATCGTAACAACTCCTCGTTCAAGCGCCATTTCTACTTTAAAGATATAGATAAGGGCTCAACAAGATAAAATTAATCTTTGGAAAAATAATTCACCATTGGGCAGACATTTCAACAGTTCCAACTTCTTTCTCATCCCTACCACTGCTCTAAGAGCAAGCACAGAACAGTCCACAGAAACCTGCTAAGTGACACATGCTCCACACTGGAATGGAACCTCGCAAGTGAAAGGCTTTCAGCGACCTCAAGCAGAGGGAATGTACACACAGCAGCACCAAACCTGCTGATCTGAAAGATAAAAATACTCAGCTTTTGGGTTTGCCACTGCATGCTCAATCACGTGACATAATTTAAAGCTTGGAGAGGTCATGGTGAAACAAAAATTTCGCAGAGTCATCAAGAGACCTTCATTAAATGAAACCATTTTTAAGGCAGCAATAAGGCATTCAGCATACAACTCAAGACATATGGAGTGTCTCTGCAAAGCTGTGAAATATTCTTAGTCCTATGTTTTTCCTATACAAGAAAATAATGAGTTCTTAAGGTCTGAACCCAACAGATTAGACACTGAAGAAAAAACCACACAAACTGCTAAAGCACCTTTCAGGTATTCACCAGCACTAGCACAGAAGTAGTGAAGTTGGAAACGATCAAAAGGGATTTTAAAAATGGCTGTTACTACTCTCATGCTAACAGAGATCTCAGCACAAACTTTACAATCAGAGAAGCAAATGTATTTTCTCAATTCACAATTTAGTGAATGTAATTATACATTAATGATGACGTTGAAAGGAAATTATTGTGGCACACAATTTCATACCTACTGCCCTTAAGACTTCAAGCACAAAATGTAAACACAGTTAATAATGTAATGTTTCATTGTAATGCTTCATTGTAATGCAGCAGCAAAAGCTATTTTAAGTCTTTTTCCTAATCACAAACTTAATTTGAGAAAAAAGCAACAGCTAAAGGTAAAAATAATGCTGTGAAATTAAGAAACACTTCTTTTGGGGAGTCATAAGTAGGGTTGCTTTTCCTACAGTTTCTATTTGTCACTGGAGTTGGAACAATCATTTTGGCAATCTGAGGTTGGGCTGAGAGGACAGTGTGGACAGGGTACCCAAGAGACTTCATGAGGAGGGTGGGAGCAAATCAAACTAATGTAAAGAACAGAATCACAGCAGAATACCAATTCTGTATTCTAATCCTGTGGGTTAGAACCCTTAGATTTGCAAGGCATTTGGATAGTTGTAAATAGTAATAAACAAAAAATTAGTATCTGAAAAGCAGACTGAAATACAAGGATATGTTCATCGGAAACAAACTCCAAACAGACAGATGATGTATCTTTCACATAGATATCATTCAACAGAGGGTCATTAGAAACCCTGAAATCCATTCCCAGCCAATTACCAGGATTATACAAAACTGGGAAAGAACCCTGACAGCTAAAAAATGAAGGCAATAAATGAAACTTGCAGAAGATCAGGCAGAAGCTTCTCTTTTTAACTTCCATGTCAATGAATAAAAGCTCATTCAGAGATTTGCTCCTCACCAAGCTGAGGGCCAGCAGGGAGGGCTGGTTACAACAGAAGCATCGGAAATAAAAATATTTAACTCCTTCACTTTCAAATTAGGCAAGAGTATCTATGCAAATAAACAGACAATTTTACCAAACCTCTGCTGGTTCCATTCTGCAAGGTCACTCTCAAGACATTTGAATAGACCTGGACCAGCCTAGAAATAGACATCATCAGCTTCTTCTCAACGAAGGAGGTGTGGGATGCAGGGACAAGACACAAAAATCCTCCAAAACCTAAAACCAAATATAATTTGCATGCATCCAACATGCCCTTCTGGCATAACTTCTATCCCCATGGAAATTACCAACACAGAGACATCATTTTTCCAGATAGCCAGGGCTCCTGTCTGACAGGAGAGCTCCTGCTGCAGCCAAGGCTGGCTACTGACAATTTATGTACATTTGACTATTTTACAGATTGCACTGAATTGATGGTCTTGTTCTTTTGACACCTGTCTGAGATAATCCTTGCAGAATATTAATTTACCTAAGTCCTTGTATTGTTTTCAACATCTTTATTGATCCTGTTGTTTACCCAGACTCTTATCAGCTGAAAATATTAGCCAGCAGTAACACAAAGCCCCTAACCTTGAGCAAGAGGAAATACTATTAATGGCTGGAGACAGGTCCTTGGGAGAGTCTAGACCATATTTTCAACTGCTTTTATACAAAGTGATTTGACATCCCATATATTCTTCTTATTTACTTCTGATTACAATCACATACTTATTCAATCTCATGGCAGGAATGGCCACTTTAAACTGCAACTTTAAGCTGCAGTAGAAGTTATTTTAACTGGGTTGTTTTTTAATATCAATCCAATAACAGTCACAGGTAAATTTATGGCAACAATTTTAGAAAGAATGAAAAGCATACTGCTTGTATGTTCAGCTGGAATTCTAAGTTATTCTTTCAGATAGAAAATTGAGGTTAAGCCTGTTGCTTTGATTAATTAAAAACTACCCAAATTCAGTAAAAGATTATTTCAAATCTTTTCACAACAGATGTCTCAGCTCTGCCAGAAACAGAACATAATACATCCAAGTTTCAACAAATGTGAGAGGTTAAAAGCCTTACTGAAAACACAGCTGATAAATGATTATATTTATCATGAAAAACAATAGCAGAACAACAAAATTAGATAATGCCTAAGGAAAATGCTTGCACTGTCAGCAGTCACAGGTTCCTGCAGGGCATTTGTATTAAGATGGCAAAAAAGGTGTCAGCTGCCACTGAGGCCCTGTTTGTGGTAGTTACATCAAGTACATAAACAACTGAGGTACGACTAGATAGCCCTAGAAACCAGACCAAAGCAAGGCCTGAATTTTAGAAACTGAGCCACTAAGACTGTGCAATATGATTAGGGAGATCCAAAAATCCCTAGTTCAGTGTAAGAAAATGAAACCCCACACTGACTTAATAGATGATAAAAGCTATCAGTCGTAAGCACTGTCTCCTAAATCTTTTGTTTCCTAACTGGTAAAAGTCAAAAATCAGTATGCAACACCATTTTTGCAAGTCATACTAATCAGTTAATCCTAAAACATGAGTTTAAATCCCAGCTTTTTGCTCAGCCTAGCCTCATGATCAGCTACCACATCGTTTCCCACCGAGTTCATTTCCCATTCAGAGCCTGTTGCTCAATTCCTGGTTTTAACAAATCCAGGAGCACGTGAGCTCACTGTGCAGAACCCCCACCCCTGGCTCAGGCCTCCCCACTTAAGGAGGCACATTTCCCACTCAGCTGTCCACGGGCTCCATCCAGGAAAAGGAATTATACACGTCCCCAGACACATGTAAATAAACCAAAGAAATTTCAGATTTACAGCGCTGTCTTCAAACCCTCTCCCCCAGCTCAGGGAGGATTAAAAAGGACTTCAAAGAAGCCTGAGTTCCAATTAAAACACTGTGACCACCCTGGGGACGCAAAAATATTCCTCTGATTAGTGAGATGCACTCTTTGAACTGTTTGGCTAAAAAAAGCTTTCAGAACTTTAAACAAATGCAGTAATTCTCTCTCGTACTTTTTTTTTTTTAAAGTTTCTAAAAATTTAATATTCAAAGTGAAGGACAAGTAACATTTAAAATGGAAAGTTTTATGGAAGCCCATTAGCACATCAGCTCTAGGTATCTACTAACATGAGACCCACCAAGACCTGAATGCTGCAGTCCCAGTACAAAGCAGATGACAGAAGCTGTCAGAACAGAAGAACCCAGAGTGTCACTGTTGCTGCAGAGGTGGTGGCACCCCTGTGTTATGATATCCCAATCTCACCAGCCCTCAGAACCACTCTCCCTGAAGGGCAGAGCACATCAATCCCACCTTGTTTTGAAATTCTGCTTTATTTCCTTAACATCCAAAGCTCCCAAGCCACATATACAAAGTGTCTCACATCCAAGTTCTTTGACACATGGTGATAATACAACAGTTACCCTCAGACTTAGCAATTAGCACAGATTTAAATAAAAAGCTCTTCCTATGCTTGCTGCAAAGGAAAACAAAAGAAAGAAACCAACTCCCTCCATCCCCTGAGACTCCCACTCCCAAAATCAGAGCTGAATTACATACTCCAAAAGTTTTAACATCAAGAACAATGAATGCTAAGAACAGGTGCTGGGAAAATAACTGCAGCTTAGAGCATGCCAAAGCAGTTGGAGCTAAGTGGGCATAATAAACCTGCCTGTTAAAGCCAAACCCCAATCACCCTCATCCATAAGGAATGAATAATTCATGGCAGAAGGAGATAGAAGCAGACTTTAAGACTTGCTCCGAGAAAGTGGAACTGCTCAAGTGTAATTGCATTAGATGTAAACAGTGGCATTTCAACAATTACTCTTCTCCTTTTGCCAACTTGTTCTCAAAAACCCACACTCAGCTCAGATACCTGCATCCAGCACAGGGTTCAGAGCAGCCAAAAGCAATTGTGGCTTCCCTGTGTCTGCCACAGCTCCTGGAACTGGGATTCAGATACGGACAGCACTGGGGTCACAAGCACTTGGACATCATCTTGGCTTGCTGCTATCATCAGGCTTTGAACACTTTCAATGCCTGAAGCTACTGGGGGAGGGACTAATAAGATTAGATGACAAACACTGTCAAAATTTGAAATGTATCCACAGAAGAGAAAGCTCCTATTCTCTCTGCTAAAAGAAACAAACACTCCTTTTTCATACCACTTTTACATGTTTCCTTTCATTCACATTTACCTTCAAGATCTTGCTTCACCACGCTCTACAATACAGAACTACCCACAAACCAGTTACTTTTCCTTTTCTTAGTGAATGGATGCTAAAGAACCAACCAGACAAGAATAAAAGAATTAAACAGCCTTCCCAAAGTCTTCAAAACATCCACCCTCCTGGAGATCTCCTCCTGGTTTCTCCAGGATCTTCAGCTTCCAGATTCTGCTCGCTGCTGGTGTGACTGCAGCTTGGTACAACAGCTCCACGACTGAGGAAAAGGTGCATCAGATATGCCCAACTCCCCAGATTTCAGTGGAACTTGATTGGGAAGATACTACAGAGCATTTATCACCTCAGTGTAGAAGGGAGGCCTATTAATACAGTAAGTATTATGTACCTGAGATGCTAAATGTGTCTTTAGACAACAGTTTCAGAAAGCACAAATGAAAGCTGCAGCCATTAAACCACAAAATAATTTTAAGTTGCTGGTGCAGAGCTCCCTCACTCAGCTGCTTTCCTCCAAAGCTTGTCTGAATTCTCAAGCTCTCCTGTTACATTACCAAGAAAAATTTTATTTTACTTCAACCATTCTGGTTTATAACCTGAGCACATGCCATCTAAAAGTATTCTCCAATCTCAGCCCATCTCTCCTTCCTCTGCTGAGCCACAGCTTCTCTCCTAGAACTCCCCACTTTAGAAGCACCCCAAAGAAACAGTGCCAGAAATCCACATTTCTTGTAGAACTTGATACCACCAGTATGTTTAGTACTAGACCTGTGCAAAGACAGGATTAAATGAAAGCACAAAGGCATATGGAAAACAAGTCCCTCTGTACTTGAAAGCAACTTCGCAAATGCAAATGCTTACAGAACACTTGGCCACATGCTGAGCATTTACTCTTGGCAGAGTCATGTATCAAGACTAGGATTTCTTAACTGCCAAAACACCTTTTTTCTACCACATTTACTATATTTTTTTAACAAGAAAAAGAAATCTGCACACAGCACATGACAGAAAGAAGACAACGTTAAGAATCTTTGTAACTAATGCTTAAACAGGCAAAGAGCTTTTTGTAAGCCTAGGTAAGAGGATGACTGGCTGAAAAATTAAAAAGTCACATCTTCAAGTTGTACTTTTCATGTAAGAAGATGAACTCTTCAATTAGTGCAAGAAACACACAGAAAGGTTCAACAAGTAGGAGCCTTCACACAAAACCAACACCTCTCTGCACAGGCAGCCTGCTGCCCTCTGCACCAAGTCAGACTAGCTGACACATCCATCACTGGCACACCCTTTCCCAGAGAGGACTTGCAAAATCCTGAAGGGATGGGCACAATTACTGTACTGAGAGATTCAAATATATCCTACAAAGAAGCCTTTTTGCTGCAAACCCGAGGAACTACATAAACAACCCCAATTTCCATGTGCACATTCACCAGGTCTGTAAAACTATCCATTTTTTAGCAGGTTTAAAACAAACGCTCCAATATACAGCTCCTCGGAAAGGAGAAACGAGAGATGCCTATTGATTAGGTGTCAGGGTTACCTCAGGAAAGAGAGAAAGAACATAATAGTGGAAACAAAAGTTGCCCACTACATCCTCCCTTCAGAAAGCACAAAGGCTTTAAATACACGAAACCAGCTCAACTGTGCAGTTACCCTCTGAAAGGCCGTCAATTACCTAAATTGGGCTGTGTGGCATGGAGGAATAAAAATGAGACAGGGTCAAAACAGCTCCGGAATTAATTGGGAGAGGAGAGGGCATATTTCAAAAGAGGGAGAGTTTTCACTCTCGCCTGCCTTCCTTCTCCCTCGCTCTCCAGCAATCACCAGGGCCCAAAGAGACAGCAGAGGAAGATTTCATTAATAAATTTATTTCAACTTTCTTTTCAATGGCACTAAGAATGTATGCAAATCCATTCATAATTAGGTTTAAAAATTCCATTTCATGGGATAATCAGACTTCAAAAAACTCAATTTTAGTTTTAATCAGATTTTAACAAGGATATTAAGTCCATTTCGTTTAGAAGAGGGAGAAACGGTGAATTTAACACAAAATGTATTCAAGCTTAGCCCTGGGAGATAATTAAATAAAATTAATTTGGCAAGGGTTGTCTGTAAATGGAAACGCTCCAGACAGCAGAGCAGGTTCCTGAAGGAAACAAAAGCAGTTCATTACTGTACAAACAGATACAAAGCTTATTGTTCAGACAGAAGAGAATTGCAGCTCCTCCACAACAGCAGGACAACCTGAGCCCTTGAGCTGCCTCTGACAAACATAGCAGTGTGTGGAGGAGGAGAAGGTAGTTATTTCCCTCTTGTTTCAGCTAAGTCCCCACTCCCCTAGCACAGCAAGGAGGGAAAATGCAGGGGACAGCATATACAAACCTAACAATTCCAAATTACTAAGCACAGAAAATTATAAGAAACAATCTAGTGAGAGACAGCTCCTTTAAATGACGAAAACCCACATACAAACTTGAGGCTGTCAGCAAGATTCTTGCCAGATATGATTCCATCAAATTCCATGCAATGATTTAGTCACACAAAGAACTGAATCCCAATTTAATACCAAAAACATCCCACTCTCCTTGACAAAAGCTACGGACTGATACAGATGCTAAAAGTTTGGTAACTGTCCTGATGCTTGAATTCTGAAGGACCAAATATTGATTTTGTAGCCCTTATAACCTTAAACTACAAAATTGCAGTTATTTTAACACTGTATATCAGATGTGTCTGACACTTAATTATTTTAACATCACGATGGTACCAAGATTATGAAAGTCACTCCTGGTAAACACTCAACTTTGCTGTAGAGTCAGACATTCTGGTTTAAATTTTCATGATGCATATTGGTTATGTGTTTACCTAAACTTTCCCCCAACACTGGGCACTTTTAAGGTTCAGCTGGAACCAGTGCTGGGCCATCTTGTCCAGACCAGGCTCTTGTCAAGAATAGCTGAACCTCGAGGTCCCTTCCAACCTAGTATTCCACAAATCCATGAAAATCTGCTGACCTGGACACACTATCACTGAAAGGAACAGAATACAAAAACCAGACAGGTATTTCCGGAAAAGAAAAAGCTATTTTAACTACCTAACTACAGTCAAATGACACTGAGAAACAGCATGTTTATCTTTAGAAGCTGTCACAAGCCATCCAGACAGGAGCACGTGCATTTGCAAGACCTCTGTCTACTCAATTAGAAAAAAAAAAAAAACAGAGAATTTTTTCACTCTTCCTCTCTGCCAGCCTTGCAAATATATCAGCTATTACAAAGTGCCAATCGCATTTTCCCTTGCCAGCTACTTGCAGACAGGTGAGCCAAGAGGTGTTGTGTGACCTTGACAAGTGGGCCAGCTCTCCAGAAGGCAGGTGATGTCTTTGCCAAAGTCACACTGGAAACCATCAGGCCTAAATGAAAGGCTTGTCACAAAATAGGCTGGATGCCATCAGCCTTGGCTGCTACATTTGCAGAAAACCACCTGAAGCCACAAAGCCTTATCTCTGGGAATACAAAGAGCACTGAGTCAAATGTCATTTGCAAACACAGTAGCAAAACTGAGTACAAAAAACTCCTAACTAGGTTAAAGCATCATCCTCTAATGGAGCCAAGAGCAAAGCTGTGAAGTATTCCCAAAAGCTGTCCCAGTTTAACTCGGTGAACAGCTGACTTCTCCAACTGAGGATGCAGATACTGACCGTATTCTCAGCCAAAGCCAGATACCCCATTTCTGCCCTGCTTAGAAAAGTTAGCAGGATTTCAAGAGAGAGCTTGATGTGTATCACAGCAAGAGGATGACTGTTTCATTAAAACAGAAAATAAATCAACTTGGTCAGCAGGGAGTAACTCAAAAAAATCCAGACTTTTATATTTCTTCCTACCCAAAAGATTTATCTTCCCTTTTACTACACTGTTCATATCAGAGTATCTCTGGAAGACAGTTTAAACAAGTAATAAGAATTCAAAAGCAATTACAACAAGAACAACTTGTGCCAGAAACTGGTTCTTGCAATAGCTGCCCATTACTCCCTGCAGAGACATAGAAACTGTTAACTCTGCTGACGAGAGATGAGAATAATGCAGAGAAAGGGAGAGAGTAAGGACTGAATCCAAGTGGTACTAACAAAGCAGAGAAGAGATGCTCGAAATCTCAATCTATACTGTTCTAGAAAAGCCAAAACTCTACCTATGTTGGAAGGCTAGGCTCTGCAGCAGATCTGTTCCTGCTTATATCAAGAGGCAACAAAAGTTGAGAGCAGCTTTGCTGCTGCAGAGGTTTCTACCACACGACTCAAAACGTATTGCCCTCTTACAAGAGCACCACTGCAGGACATGACTTCATTAGAAAAAAACATTTTGCTGCAAGGTGATGACCAAAATATGTGCAGAACATTTATTTGAAAAAGTAAGTTTTGCCAATGCACTCCTAGAATTTTCCATCAGTGGCAGGGAGGGAGAGAAGGTCCCACGCACCTCCACCTCTTACCTGCCTTGGCTAAGTGGGAGAGTTGGTATGTTTTATCTCCTTTCTGCTGAGCACGCCTGCTCACTTCCTACAAGCTGTTCTAACCCCACTGGGAGCTGCATTTGAGCTGAGCTCTTATTTCAGGTATGCAGGTCAACACTTTGATGACAACCTCCAGACATTGGTTCTGGGTGTTCACTAAACACAGGCACCCACTCAGCCCCCAACACCGCACATCTTTGCTTCCAAAATGGGAATCTTTCCAATTATCCCAGCCCCAGTGCTCTTACCAGCCTGGTGCAGTGTTTGCTCTCATTCAGGCAGCTCACTTCAGGCTGTGGGTTTTGTAGGTTAAGACAAAAAACACTTTTCATTTTGTCTCAAACAGAAAAAGGCATAATTTATATAAACAGCAACAATTTAGGAAGCTCACTGCTCTGTAATACCTTACAACTTTTTTGAATATTGTTTCAAAAAAGAAAGATTATAGCTGAAAGCAAAACATTTTTCTATTTATTCTATGTACATAACACATAATAGCTCCAATCTGCAAGAGTTTTTACTTTTTAAAAGGGATGGATGGGCACCAACTAAAGATCTTTATGCTTATATAAAATTCATACTGATGAGAGTTAACAAACTTCCATTCTAAAAAAAAAAAAAAATCTGCTTCAGGTCTTGCATGTTACTCTGGATTTTTCCATCTAGCCCAAGATACCACTGACACTGACCAGAAATGGATGAGTAAATAATCCAATCCACCATGCTAATTTCCATGCTATGAGTTATTTTAAAATAACAAACAACACTTACATAATCACAGCGAGTTCAAGAGAACCTTGAGGCACTTACCACATTAATCTTTTAACTCACTAACATTTCAAGTTCACTGTGCCCTTTAAGAAATATTTGAAAATATTGTGCTGTGCTTTTGCCACATGAATACTTCTCTCTTCAAGCAATGCATGGACAAAGGTATATTTGCAAGAATATTCCCTTTAATAAAGTAGCTTGTGAGGAAAGAAAATGCAGCCCAGGTAAAGATAAGCTTTCATCAAAAATATTCACTGGGAAAGCAGTCCTGAGGGAGGAAAGACTGGAGCTTCAGGACAAAGCTTACATAATATCATCACAGGGCATGTAAGCAAGCTTGTCAGAGCAGCAGCATTTTAACAATGCTAAGAAACTGGAGCACTGTAATGTTCATACATTTCCAATTTCTTCCTGCCCCATGTTGACGTTGCTATGCCAGCTGTTAGGTACAACTAGAACTGAAAATCAGACCTTTCCTGGCTGATCCAGCACAGAACTCCTCACTGCACTGATGACAAACCAAAGACAGATGATTAAAGCAGCCCCTTCCTTCCCAGCTACCATCAGAAGCAGGAATCCATGCTCTAGGCACTGATGAGGTTAAGCACTATCCAGGAGTGAGTCATTCTCAAAACACCATCAAGATAACCTGCACCAAACACACTCAGAAAAGCTGCTCAGACGATACAAATCATATTTTGGTCTTATCAGCACTGACAGATAAGCTCTTCTTAATAGTTCAGTGCATTTTTCAGCAAACTGCTTATTTCTCAATGTGAACAAAGGTCAGCTGCTCTCACACTTCATGTCCTTCTCCACAGGTTTTGTTGTGCTTGGGCAGAAAGATGGACATGGACTGCTTTTACTCACTAACCCCTGCTCCCCTTTCCCCACCTCCAGTTCTCAGAACCCTGGTATTAAACAAAGCCTGCAATTCCAAACTAAAATCTACTGTCCCCTCTTCCCATTCTTGAGTCCATTCCCCTGTTTACAGATTGGCGGGACAGAACAGAACATTAGAGTTTAGGTCCTGTCTAGTCCTTTGCTGCTATGAACTCATCTTTTCCATAACCCTGTGGAGCAGTAATTTGGATACTTTTGACTCCACTGGAAGCTGAAATCAGAACTTCAGTCTTACTGAAAGTAACAACCTCCTTTTAACTGCATTCATGGCACAGTTACAGCAATTTGATTTAAATGCCAGTGCAAGTCTTAAGGATAGCTGGTTCTTTTTCTCACCAGTATGGATCCCCCTTCCTTCTCCTCCCTTCTACCCATGAATTTCCTGGCAGCAATTACATCTCCCACCAGACTCTGCCAGAAGCTGTTCCATTCAACACTCAGTGGGCTCCTAGACTCCTTCCAGCAGTCACTTTCTGCATCCCCACTATCTTCCTCCACACTGAGTGACCAGAACTCCAAGAAGCATCTCCCAGGCCATCTACAGAGGTACTTGAACACTTTCACATCCACAGCAATTTTTCTCCTGGTGCATCCTCTGTGTGAGAATGAGCAGCCATTGTAGCAAGCACAGGGCCCTTCTGGTCCTTTCCACTGCATGTGCTACATTTTCCAAAAGAAGTTTGCATTCAGCTCCCAATTCCATGGAGCATTGTGCTTTGTTTCATTGAATTTTGTCCCACTTCTGCACTCTAATCCTTAGGGTCACTCAGTTCTGCATATCCAGCTTTTGTGTATTTATGAATCCTCTGAACTTGGCATCATTAGCCAAGTTTTATCAGCACACACCAAATTTTTGCACCAAAACCGTTAATAGAAATACTAAATAAAGCAGATCCTAAGGCTAATCTTTGAGGAATTCTACTTACCCTTGCATTTTCCTTTCAACAGCACTGAATCTATCCCTGTTTAAACAATTCCTATACATCCTACAATTCATCTATTAATTTCCATCTTCTCCCCCATGGTTTATATTTTCCCAAGCAGCTCCTGTTTCAGTGAAGTTCAGAGAAGTAAGATTTATTGTGATTTATTTGATAAGACAATCAATTCTCTAGACAAAGAAAGCTGTTACAGTAGTCTGGCACAATCCATCTTGGAATTCTTGATCCAATGAAGAAGGGAGATTCCTTGCCCTGTAGCTAAAGGCCATGCCTAGGAGTACAGGGGAGCAGCACATACAAGAGTTTGAATCCTTACTGAAGCATTTTGTTTTGCTTCTGTTCAAAAAAGGCCTCTGCATTTAGAGAAGAGTTTTGGAAAAGGCATTACTCTGCTAAAACAAAACCATCCCCAAAATGCACGTATGGGATGTGCATTTTTGTTTAAAAGTTTCCCTGCAAAAGCAAAACTTTGGGGGTGAGAGATAATAAATAAACTGCACATCTAAGGGAGAGGGGAGGCAGAGCACGTCAACAGCCCCAGCAGAAAATTTAGAGCTGAAATACTGAAGGATGCTAAAATGGAAATGGAAAGGTAAAATTAAAACTGAGCTGGAGATTATAGTGGTTATTGGGTTTTTGGAAATGATCAAATGATAGGCTGAATAAAAATCAAGCATAAGCATTTGAGCTGTCTGACAGGAGCAAACCATCCCCTTGCTGATTAGTCTCTGCTATTTAAATGATAATTTCACTTTAAGGCAAACAGGGCTGCTTAATGCAACCAAAGTGGCTCTTTATAAGTGTCTGTATTTTTGAAAGCTTCTCCTTCACAGCAGAGTGAGCAGCGAAGTTCAAGCCATTTACACATAACATGGGTCACTACATGCTGCAAGAAGCCAAGCAGCTTCTACCCAACTGTTTTCCAACAGCGTCAAACAATACTGGCAAGAAATACAGCAGCAACTCAAAATGAAGTGTCTGACTGGTGAGTCCCCCACAGCAAATGAAACACCTGCTGTGGAGCAGACAACACCAGCACACATTTCTAAACCCACTCCTGTTCCTAAAGGAAAAAAAGAGCCTTAAGTTTATTGGTTTGGGGAACGTACCCTATATTCAAGCTGGGGTAATGCTCTATATTCTGATTAAAAGAGCAATGGAAAAAGAAGTGATAATTTCCATTAAAAAATGATCTATTGGTATCTTCACTTCCAAAATAAAGTTCTTACTCCCCAAGTAAGAATAGTCCATCTTCTCTTTGATGTCATTACTCTCCACACAGTTCTTGTACTCAAACTACTGAAGTTCCTCAAATCATCCTTCACCAAAGAAGATGGACAGTGTGCTGAGCTATTGCTCAACAGCTCTTTCTGTCTCCAGAATGCCAGATCTGTGATCCTGGGAAGACAATCTCTTGAACTGTTCCCAGGGCTTTGAAATGCAAAGCAAGGACAGATATATTTTTGATCTGAGCTTGCTTACTTCTCACTCTGATTATCTGATTACACATTACAGCCTCACTCTGCCTCAATGTCAGGTGCTCATCCCTTATATTTTACACTCTTCCTATCTCTCCTTTAGCCTCCAGACTTATTACTCTGATATATTCAAATGGAAATAAAAGCACTAATGGCAAAGGAGAAAGAACACTAATATTTTTGAACATCAGAGATAAGTACAGTGTTCTTTGGAGAAAATTAGTATCAGATAGGGAAGTCTGGCAGGAAGTTTTGCCCAGCATTTCAGTGAAGAACAGTAAAAGACAGACCTACGACACTTTAAGATATCTATAAAAGGTGGTTGCTTTATTAAAACTTAGTGGATCAACCCCATGAGAGTGGGAGAAAACTAAACTCTGGTTAAAGCACAGATTTGACAGCACAGTTCCAAGCATTACATTTAAGTGCATTATTCCCAACACCCAAACATGGACTGAAGTCTCCCAAAACTGCATCTGACTGCTCTGAAGCCTGGAGCTTCAGAATTTGAGATTATAAAGGAGCATTTTCTCCCCACCAGGCACAGTAAGTGTTCTGTCAAGGAAAGCTAAAACCTAAGGCAGCATGGAAAGTGAAGAGTAATGTACATTTTAAAATAAGAGAGCAGAATAATGAAGAACAGAAGAGCTTAGAGCAATACTCCAGCATATGCTGCATGTCACATTCAACAGGTGACAGCTTCCTCCAGGACTTCTCTATGTAAAACTTGGTGGCTTCAGCACACACACAGTTAGTGTAAGACAACCACAAATAGTTTTCTCTTTAAACCTGTACCTCACTCTCTAAAGCCAAAGATGCCCTTTGGAACTGTTCAGGCACTTCCCCCTCAAGAAGCTGTTAAATGCTGCTAAGGCAGTGCTTTCATCTTTCACACAAGCTAAATCCTACAAATACTGAGCACGTAACCTTTATTTCTATATAAACACAATGATTACCCTCATCATCCTTTCCAACCCTGGCTGCTCATTGCCACATCCCCTGCCCTGCTTTGGAACAGTACAATTATTTATGCACCAACACAGGAGATCTGATGAGGGAACAGATCAGGAATGGGATTGCTGATTCCTATTCTAGATTGCTTTTTGCTATGCAGGGACACCTCTTTCAGCTGCTGAGTTCACAGAACCAGAAGGCACCAGGTAGGAACAGAATATTTTGAGACAGGCACTGGAGTCAGAAGCCCCAGGTGAGACAGGAATGGCAGAGCTTCTCTAAACTGGGACTAACTTGTCCTGGCAGAACGATGCAAGGGAAATTCACTCGACATTAATCCCTTTGCAAAGCCAGGAGAAAGCCCTGTTCTGAGGGATTTGAGGGAATATTAGCAACCTGCATACATTGGCCCTCTACAGAGAGTGAATTCTTCAGCATTTCCCAAACCTTCAACTTCAATGGAAGGCAAAAAGTAACAATAAAATGCAGTACACTGTGGCTGTACAGGACAACAGCACATAATCTATCCATGAGGCAAGCTGAGACCTCATAACTACAGAAGTTTCTCTAACAAGCACAGTGCTTTTTTATTGTTGTTTTGGTTTTTGGTGCTTGTTTGTGGTGGTTTTTAATTACTTGTTCCCCCTACACAGTGTTTATCTCCCTACTGGGTGCCCTGGGAATTCCCACTGTGAGGAAACAGTTTGTTTTACACTGGGAATCTTGTAAACAGCAGTCATGCAAATTTCAGTCTGTTCACAGATCATAAATTACAACTATTTATAAAAAACTGAAGACATAGAACATGAAGCTTCAATATCCTCATACTGTGCTAATCCTAATTTGCTCCACCAATTAGGGACACAGCTCTAAAGCTGGGGGCCACCAGTGGCCAACCCACACAAACCAAACTCCTCACCCTCCCCAACAGAGAAATTAGCACTGTAGTTCAGGTCAGTGGTACAGTTACAGAGGGCAGCCAGCACCAAATGCTTTTAATTAGACTGATTTCTTGCTTGGTGACAATAGACCACAGGGCTACAATAGGCTATCCCATAAAAATATTTGCTCCACTATGGAATGATCACGCCAGAATTACAGCATTACTGGAACCAGCAACAATAACCCCCAGTCTTGGCTTGATTGGTTGCAGTTAATTAAGTATCCAGAGTAACATGAGTAATTCAAATTATTTCGACATGTACTACTTTGTATATCTGTCAACAGATTTTTTTTTAAACCAGTAACCACTTACTCATAATGGACATTCAGAGAAAGACAAATTACTACCTTGTGAGAAAGGAAAAGATTATGAGCTTCATTCACTACTGCAAAGATATTCAATGCCTTGGATGGAAGAGAGTGCACAGTAGCTAAGCATAGTTAATCAAGATTCAAAAAGGAAAGTAGAGAACACCAATATTCTCCTTTTTCTTCTATTCACTGAAAAAAAAGAGCACTAATCCACCACTAAATGCAGAATCAAGAAATCCGATTCCCCTTTCCCTCCCTCTCTCCTCCCTTCCCCCAGCTCCAAAAGCAGAATGTGCATAGAAGGACTTCCCGTACTGAGTGTAGCACCTGGGTAATTACGAATTACAACTGTGCAAACCACTGTACCGAATAGAGATGCCTGCCACTTAATTAAACCCTTTCTTAGAGAGGAAATGCATACACATTCACACTATCTCCTCTTCTTAATTGGTCTCAGACATTGCAGGAAGTTAGTCCCCAAGATTTGTCAGCCAGCCAGCCCACAGATGTTTCAGAAAGAAAACCAGGTCAGCATTACCAGGTTCGCTTCTTGGGCTCGAGGTGACAGGTCAGCAGATCAGTGCCTGCTGTCTGCAGCTGGCAGCTCCACCAAGGGAAAATGGTCTCTCAGCATTGGCCCAAATTCCTGCCAAATGTGTACTTCCCTTGGCAGGCCTGGCCTGGCCGGCGAGCTCCCCAAGCAGCCACGGCAGCTCCAGGAGATCTCGCTGCTGCAGCCACCTGCATTCACCCTGAAGGGCTCTGCAGGCACTCCCAAAACCCAGACTCCAGTGAACCCCAGGGTGCCTCTGGGTCAGCCTCACGTCATCGGCACCAGGGCCAAGACCTGCCTTACACCAGAACCACAGAGGGACGCGACTCAAAACATCCAAGCCCACGAGCGGAGCCTCCAAGCTCTGCACAAGAGTCCAAGCTCACTTCTCTCTCACACATCAGCCTCACCTCTAATCTCCACGCTGTATTCCATGGCCCTTCAGAAAAAGACAGCAGACATCCCCACCGTGCCCCTGATGGAAAAAACTGAAATAATTCTGGAAAATTGCATGAACAAAATCTTTTCTTTTTTCCCCCCACATAAACACCAAGCCTGAGATGACAACAGAAAACAGTGCTCCAAAAAAGAAATTCTAACTTAAATAGGCTATGATCAATATATTTGATCACCAATATAAAATAATTCTGCTGTGTATACAAAGATCTTTGAGCCCAGCAGGTGAATTTGTAAAAACTTTATACTCATTACTTCCATTAAAAAAACCACCAAGCAAAATAACAAACAAAAACAAACCCTGTATTATACTTTACTATTTATTATCTCAAAAAAGAAAAAAAGGTTGGACTAAAACTCCTCTGAAGCTGTTGTTTGTGGCCCACCTGGCAGTGTTCACCCAATTGTATAACTCTTCAGCCAAACTTTGACCTTTCAAAACCTGCAATCTTCTGCCACTTACGGAATAACACAAAGACAAATTTAGCAATAAACCTTGTCAGCTGCTATCAATGGCTATCGGTACCTTCAGTATCTGAATTACTGCCTCAGCTTTAACAAACACCTGATGCACATCTTTTTGCATCACTCAGTACTCCAGGGTATATCTATTTATGGAGAGCAAATCACTTGCCTAATTCATTAGAGGACAGAAACAATATCAACCAAACACAGACAAACAGCAGCAAAACAGGCTTATTTAGATTAATAGCTCACAGAACAAGAACCTTCATTTTTTATTTGGGCATCTTCTACAGCTGTGGAAGGGAAAGTCAGAACAATAACAGTGCTGCTCTGAGAATGCAATTCTACAGCTTGGGGTGGGGAGAAAAGAATCACTCTGTGAAGAACTCCTATTAAACAAGACAAAATGAAGAAGACATGGCATAAACATGAAGTTTACAAAGTCAGTTAGAAAAACACTGTTTCATATTCCATTAGAGAAATCTGCACAAACCATTTTCCTAGCAAGTTACAGCCCTGAGTACTGGGCAAGGAGACGATGACTGCATGAAGGCAGCATTAAAGAGGGTTTAGAAGTTCTGCCGGCAGGAATTACGAGTTTTCCTGGGAGCAGCTGTCCCTTCCCAAGGCTGATGGATGCACACCGGGCTGAACCCCAGGCTGGAGCGATCCCGCTCCTCCCGCTGCAGGACAACGGGCGCCATCTCGTGGCAGTTCTGTGCTTTGGCACCCCAACAAAGCCGCCGCTGTCACCCAAAATCTCCCCCAAGTATTCTTCTGTTAAAATATATTAACTGTTTAATGGCAGTCGAGGAACTGCCTGGAAAATATCTCTAAGCTAAAAGTCCAGGGCTGAAAATACAACCGAGTGTGTCATGATTAACATGGTTTGTCAGTGAAGATGGTCAACAACTCAATTACTCAAATACTGGGTTTTGAAGAAATACAAACTACATCAGCACATCCTGGAGAGAAGGAGTACAAGAAGCTTGTTTTCTCAACACAGCCCTTTCCTAATAACAGTCCTAAAAAAGCCGTGTATAAATATCCTTCTATAGGACAGTGCACTCCAAAATAAATAAGACTTTCTACTCACAGAGCAAGAATTTTAACATTTTGTGCTTTTTTCCTTTTCCAGCTGAAACCAACTCTACAGCAGAAATACCAAACCAGAGCAACACATGGCAAATGTATGAAAACCCCTGGCAGCATAACAGTAACACACAAAAAAGACCTACATCCACAATAAAAATCAGATCCAACTATACTGCAAAGTAGGCAGTAAGAAGTCAAGAAATCCAAAGGACATAAAGTTGAACACAAGAAAGATGACACAGATTTATAATGCGTACACATGAACCATATATAACACATATGATGAGTCCTGTTTTATTATCTGGCTACTGTGCAGCACAGGGATGTTTTGCTATAGAGCTACAGCTGTCTTTATTTCCACTGTTTATGAAAGAGAAAAAAGCCCAGGAGCTTACAAGTGGAATCCAGAACTAGGAAACACAAGATTAGCCAGAGTCAACTGTTAATGAACTTGTCTTCCCCCCACAAGGTGAAGCATTATAAACACTCTTCCATTGTCACCAAAAAGAGACCAGTACTAAAAACAGTAGGATTACCACTACACTCCTGAAAGCTGCACCTCCTTCCCAAGTATTATTACATAAAATTACACTGCAAGGGCTGATCATAAGCCAATCTGACAAAAAGCCTGCTGGGAGCAGGCAATCAGTGAACAGAAACCACTGAGAGCAGACACTGAACAAGCCCTGTGGAAGTGCTGGAGGAAATGAAAAATCATCCTCTCCTAAAACACCACATACTGCATGCACTTCCCTTACATCCTCTGTAGCAATGAAGAACCTGATAAGAAAAGATGAGAAATCCTAATTTATTCCCTTTTCCCTTTCTTATCTAGTTATTAGCAAACAGAACATTGCTCTGGCTCTTTGGGACAATCAGCCAACTTGTTCCTGTTTCTTTTCTGCTATGAGATGGGCAATTAACTCTTCTCAAACTTTCACCAACAGCACTCTCCAGGATCCAACCAGGACAATGATCTCTCATCATCTTCATCATCCTGATCAAAAATTAATGTAATTCATACTGTAAGAAGTCTGAGCAAGAAAAAAAAAGAATAAGGGGGGGGGGGGGGGGGAGGAGGGGGAAGGGAAAATCATCCAGTCCCACTTGCCTCAATTGCATGAAAAGATGATCTTTCTCAAAAGCAATTTCCCTTTCTGTAGGAGAAGGTGCCATTAATAGCACTAAACAATATGGCCCAATCACAAAACTAGCACTTCACAGTGAATATTCTGATTTTAAATGAAGGAGTTATTAGACTTCAACAGGCAGAATCACTTGGTTCCATTTCTCTCCCACTGTGAAATTACCTCGTTAAACCTTTAACAGCTTGAGGTAAGTAGAAAGCTTTTACTCCAAAAGGTTTTGCAAAAAGGATTCCTACAATTTCTGTCCATACCTTACCACAGAAGACTTAGCATAATTCCATCTTCATCTAAATGCATGGATCCTCAACAGATGCAGGAGAGAACCTCAAGCATGCTACCTACTGGCATGCCTCTGGAAAAGGTTCATTATCCTCATTAAACAGAAAACACTGAGAAAAATAAGGGGGCTTCCCCAAGTTGGAACACAAGTATCTTTTACATGAAACAGTGATGTCTCCAAATCATATGTACATATCCAAACATTCCTGCTTCCAAACAATCCCAGCAGTGTGCGGACACAGCTCTGTGGCTGGGTATGTGGAATGAAAGGAATGAAGAAACAACTGGCAAGATGAGGTTCTGCAGTACATGTTTCAGCTTTGACCCAGTGTGAAAGGTGATCAGTGCTCATATCAAACAGTTATTTACAAAGAAGCATCTCCTTTTCAGTGTAATAACATTGTAAGTACTTAGAGAAAATAAAGCAATGTTAAAACATGGCACACAAAAGATTCATATATACAGAACACCTTCTGCAGCAGAAGAAAATGATCAGAAATTG
The DNA here is from genome assembly GCF_020740725.1 of Corvus hawaiiensis. Classification (NCBI taxonomy): domain Eukaryota; kingdom Metazoa; phylum Chordata; class Aves; order Passeriformes; family Corvidae; genus Corvus; species Corvus hawaiiensis. The sequence goes on from NC_063228.1 coordinate 4,676,181, forward strand.
CACTATTTCCAGCTCCTTTTTATACCACAAACACAGGGGCCTTAAAAAATCTGGTTCACTGCTCCAGATGTCAGGAGGAGCTGTCAAATACCAGCTGGTGTTACAAAACACAACTGGGGGGTGGGTTTGACAAAGTAACTAAAATAACACCATTTCTTCAGCTGCTTTTAGGGAAGGAAAGTCACAACATGATCTAGAAGCTCGTTTTGATGACCATATTTCAAAGGAAATATGTTACAACAGTTTGCCACAAGTAGCACACATTCTCTTCTCCAGACATCTAAAATGCTTAGAAATTCACTTACTAAGCAAGCAGAATCCCTAACCAAAAAAAAAAAAAAAAAAAAAAAAAAAAAAGGAGCTATACACAAGAAGCTGAAACAAGAAGTTTCAAGAATTCAAAACTGAACCCTGGCTTTAGAGACACTGGTCAAGCTGATTTGGTGAAAAACATTTGTTAGTTCCCAAAGTTACACATTTTTTAAAGCATCTTCTTTTCTTCTCATATATAATAAAATGTACTAGAAGAGTTTCCACATGAAGAAGAGATAGCAAGAAAGCATGACCAACACACTTAAGAGATCAGTCAGAAAATTTAGAGGAAGGGGTTTAGAAGTCTTACTTCCCTCCAGAGCTGTGAGCACATACCTGATATTTAAGCCAGTGCTCTGGTCCAGTTTCTCCCAGCTTTGTAATTTTCCCAGAAGCTTCTACAGTAAAGATTAAAAGTAGAGTTAGGCACAGACAAACGTTCTGACAGCTCACTTTCCAGAGTTTTCTCACAATCTTCCATTCAAAGTCAGTGTCATTCCTTCTCCTCCTGTGGATTTCCTGACCTTATCCAGCACTTTCGGTTTGTCATTGTCCAGCCCTGGGTATCAAAGTTCTTACCACACACCTCTTTGACACCACCACGTCTGGACAGAGCTTGATGCCAAAAAAAGCCTTTCCAGCAAAAGAAAGGTAAAAGAGAAACATCAAGGCTAAAATAGACACTATGATGAGATTGTTCTTTACACAAAATCTCCAGCTGAACAGTAGATATCCTTTTGCCTTTTACACCTTCCTTGCCATAACTCCCCTCATGCTGACTTTCCAGTTTGGGAATGCCTGGTTCGAGCCCATTAATTAAAAGAGCTATCGGATCTTAAGTAGCACAATACGGGAAGAGCCTAAAAGCCAGGACAGGCAATAAAGGAAACTCCTGTTCTGCTCATCCACCAGATGCTCCCAGCTCCTCACCTCATTTTCCAATTCCACAGTCACTAGCTGTGCTTGGACTTTCTCATAGCGTTCCAGTTTTCTTTGGAGACCTTCCACTTCCTCTTTAAGCAAACCATTGTTTTCTTTCATTTCCCTGGGGTGAAGAGACAGACAATTACTAAAAATTCATGCAACTCAATTCCCCTTCACAAACTTCCAGATATACAGGAATCCCAAAGGAACCATGACATTGAACATTCAACTGATTCGATTCTATAACCTTCACTGCAAAGCCACTGCTACAAAAAAAAAAAATAAAGTTTTATTGAAATTATTTTTTTTCTACTTTAAGTACCATCCTAATTATGTCCAAACAAGCTGAAGCTTTGTGTCTGCTTTACTATTTGTCAAAACAGGGGTAACAAAAGACTCCAAACTCTGCTGTTCTGTCTGGCTGGAACACAGCAAGCAGTACAGACCTGGGCTTTGGAGCACTGCTTGGTTTTACTTCAATAGAGGTGTACAAGGTGAGATAAAACTGTACAAAAACAAATGACCTTTAATCTGTGCATATATTTCTGTGCACAAAAAACAAGCATGAGAAAAAATTCCAAGATAAACAATCTAAAATTATAATTAAATAATTACAAGACCAAAATCTAGGAAAATAACTTAATTTTAGAAAAAAAATGTCTGGCAAGATGACTCGTTGTAATAATTTTTTTTAAAAAAACAACAACAGAGAACAACAAAGAAAGAGCTTTAAGGCAAGTTCTTTCACATTACATTGAATTTAACTTTCCAAATTGATTGCCACTTTGGAAATTCAGAAAGCCTACTCTACCAAGGGCTGTATAAGACTGCTTCAGAAATTTAAACAAAACATTTTCTAAACACTATTCTGGAACAAAAGGCCTTTAAAATAGTGGTAACAAAAGCTAAGCAAAACCAGTTATTAAAGAAACATTCAGCTGCCTCTTTTCCCTGCAGGAAATTACTTCCCCAAGCTGTATGGAGTTTATCACTACCTTTAAACACTGAATTTTCTTCTAACAAACCGAACCACCACCCAGAACAATCAATGCACATTCTGAGGCTCTTGTGTTCAAGATTCCTCAGATCTTGTCACATCTTCCCATCTAGTAACCACCTCGACACTACTCAATTCATATGTAATACTTTAACTTGCTTCTGAACTTTCCCATGTGGAAACCCTAAAGAGGAACGTGAAAGTGCAGATAGTGCAGCTGTAGCAGGTACAGAAGAACACAAAATAACCCTCAACAAGTGAACCCTTTTTTCACCTGAAGTAGACGTTTTCCTCCCTGAGCTGGCGCAATTCACGCTCCATTTTTGGGAAACGAGCCAGTTCTGCCTTCATGTTCTTGACAATTATAGCATCGTGTTCCTGCTGGGACAACTTCTGCTCCAGATCCTGGAAAACATGGGATGAGAACAGGACAGCAATGAGAAAGTTGAAATTTGTAAGAGCTATTTCTGCACTGTACTTTTTAAGCTCAAATCAAGGACTTGAATGAAGTTGGAAGGGAACTCAGGAGGTCATGTGGTCCAATCCATGCTCAAAGCAGGGATGACTCTTGTTGCACTTGCCATACCTGGGCTGGCCTCTTCTCTACACCTGCTTACCCCAAGTTCATAACAAAAAACCCTCAGTTCCTCATTAAAATGATCTCTTCTATCAACTGAACCAAATCTGTGATTTTCCTGTCCTCTATCCCTCCATCAATGAAGAGCAGAGAGGCATTTGAATGGCCTGCAAGCATTAGATACAGAAAGAAACACAAATCTGCATTTTAACATTATAGTATATGTTGGGGGTTTTTTTCCACTAAAAAACCAAATTATTTAGGGCTGTGTTGTAGACATATCCTGTTTTCCATCCTTTCATTTCAACGGAGAAAGTCTCCTCTTGCTGGCAATCAGGCTGGTTTTACAGCAAGGCAATGCCACTGTCAGCACTGCTCAAACCAAACTCTCCACGTCTACCTCTGCCAGGAAGACAAGACAAAGAAAAAACATACACTCCCACCAGCCTATATGCTCATTTGGAAGAACATAAAGCATCTCTATACTCACATTTAAGTTAGTGTGGTTTTGAAAGCTTTACAAGTAATTGCACTTCCTCAACACAACTGCAGAGGAAGGATTTTCTGGGAAGCAGGAAATAACTGTAGCTGCTGGGCTCATCACATACCATTTGAAACAAGATCACTCTAGAAGCAGCCTTTTGCAGAGCAGATTTGTGCTGTGGCACAAGACCAAAAAGAGCATTCCTCCAGAGCACTGCATAAGGATATAAATCACCTTTCTATAGAGAAAGCATGGTTTGTTTTCAATCAATTGATACAACAAAGGCAAAGTGTCACGTTACAGCTAATTGTAGATAGCCTGGTCCACCCAAGCTCAACTCTTGCTGGCAACCAACTCAGGTACTTATATGACAAACTAACCTTTCACTTCTGCAACAGCCAATTTTTTAAAAAGCAGCATTCTGTTCTTCCACTGAAGGAATTAAAGTCTAAAGCTTTACATAGGTCACAAAGTTTCTTACCTTAATCTTCTGTTCATATTCTGCCAGTAAGGACTGGCTTGCTTGCAGTGTCTGGATTTGCTGACTTGCCTCTTGCCATTTCCTGTTAGATGAAGACACAAGAGGCACTTGAGCACCCAGAAATCAGGTACCAGAAACAACCAGAAGTTCCTGACAGAGTCAAACAGCACTAATAATGTTAGTCTTATATAACATTCTCTTTCAGTTTCACAGTCATATCATCTCCCTCTAATTTAAAGACAAAAATATCCCTTCATTTTAATAAAAAGATGTAGATTGAGAAAAATACAAAAATCAAGCCACTTTAACTCTGAAGACAACAAATATACAGAGTAAACAAAACTTCACAACTTTGAAATTGAAGAGTTGAAGTTAGCAAGCAAGGAAAAGCATACTCATAACTTTCAATTACCCCTCCACTATGATTTAAGGTTTGATATTTTTGTTCTGTTCAGCCCATAAAGTTCAGATCAGCCTTTCCCACCCACATGCCTTCTGTTAACTCTCCAACAGGAACAAGAAACAACACTGAGATTTAAAGCTCAAGTTTGTGGGGTATTTGCCTCAAGGTACAATTGAAGTTGCACCTCAGAGTTGGTTTCAAACAACAGTTACAACCTGCACACCCAGATCAAAGAACCCCTTTGAAGAGCAGAAATCAAACGCTGCTTAAAGTTTTCTGAGTGATGACAGCTGCACAAGACTGAAGTTCTGTTGCCTTTTTCTCCCTACAGTCATTCATCCCTTGCTTACTTTTTTTCAGCATCCAGATGCTCCATCAGTTCCTGCTTCTGAGAGTCTTGGCTTGTCATCTGCATCTCTTGGTTCATTATATTCCATTGCAGCTCTGATATTTTCCCTTTTAATACAGTGATTGTCTGAATTAATGGGGAAAAAAAAAAGCATAAACACACAAGGCTGTGACTCTTCAAGCTGGATATTACGGATGGTGATAGAAATAAATTTCTAACTAAAAAGTACTAACACACTCTTAGAAACAATCCCATACTCTTGCAAACCATCAGACCTGCAAACCTACCTCAAACAAAGGCAAGAGAAAATAATTTTTCACTTCCATTTGCAATCCAAATTGTCATATTACATTATCTCTTAAATGGGTGACCTCAAACTGGAATGAAAAATATCAAACTTTAAAGTGAGATGATTCTTTTTCTAAATATTTTAGCTCTAAAGAAAAGCTCACAGGTTTGTTTCCAATAGCTATTACTCAGCTCCCTGTAACAGAGAAAAAAGAGAAATATCTCAAAACATTACAGATGTAGGGTGTCTTCTAGACAGAGAGGTAGGGTTCTCATCTTGATACTGATGGAAATGGAAATAAAAGAACACAGACACAGAACTGCAGCACACATCTTTTGGGTGGGTTTAGTTTCTCTTATGTACCATCACTGTCTCCCTGATTTTAATCACTGATAATTGGAACATTAAATCTGATTAACTGCTTTATCACATAGCTACATTTCCAGTAACACCTAGGCAGGAGCAGGGCTTAAGCACTTAGTGGTTGCTGATCCACAACTGGTGCGGGAAACCAAATTAAACAGAAAAGTTACAAATTCTATAGCTGAACTTAACTATAATGATATCTGAGAAGACGGAGGGTTGAGAAGCAACCCTCATTCGGTCTGGGCATCCAAATAAACTGAAACTGTTACCCAAGCATTCATTCTGCAGTAGAATGCACTGGCATTTAAGACACTTCAGGAAGACACACTTTGTTCATAACGCTGGTCTCATCCACTCTACTGTTCTCCCTACTTCCATGAACACTTTCCCATATTATCTCCTCCATCACTGTCCCTTTCTTCACACTTCTGAACCCAGATGCTCTATGTTGCCTCACACTTTTTTTCTCCTTCTCCATATCAGCTTGTCTAAAAAAATCTCTTCTCCTTCTGACCTGCTCACTTGTGTCTCAGCTTGGTTTGGCTCTACACTTTGACAGAAAAGACACACACCACCAGGGTTTATTCATTTCCAGGTGATGAACATGGTGTTCCAGTTATTTTGTTTGAGGGCTTTTTTAATCAAAAAGGGCATTTTCAAGTCATAAGAACTGCAAAGTCACCTGAAGCTGTAGATGGGTTAAAAATTACTCTGTTCTTACTTCATTAGCTTCGGCTAATTTGCTCTCTTTCTCTTGCAGCTTTTCACTCATTATCTCCATGCTCTTCTTGTAAGATTTGTTCATTTCCATTTGTTCTTTCAGTTTATTTTCAGCCTCTGTTTCCCTTTCCTGGTACTGCTTTATGCGTGTGAGCAGCTCCTGGTTACGGTCAGCCTCTCGCTTGCCAAGGGAAAAAACACAAAGAGACATAAGAAGAAAGCAGCAGAAAGGTGAAGCCATTTTTCCTTCTTCTGTCTTCATCCCTCATTACCACAGTCACCAATGGTAATTGCTTCACCATGAAGCAAAGTTACTCAGACCACAGCTTTAACCTAGCAAGGACAAAAATCTGATGAGCAGCAACTCAATGGAATTACCCAGGGAAATGGAGCTGGAAAATTAAGAGACCAAATCTCCCAAATCTCTTACACTAAGACATGACTATAAGAATATAGACTTCACAGACTCCACCGCACACTCTCCAGCAGATCAAAGATGAAAACATTCCATCTCCAATGTAAAGCTGACCCATGCACAGCAAATTCACTTTCAGAAACTCAGATCTCAACAGCTGGGTTAATAAGACAAACTTCCCTCTGCAACTTCTGGAAATCAGGCCATTTAAAAGAAAATATTATCAACTAATACAGTAAATACTTTTGCAGTCTGACAACCTTTCATACACCATTTCAGTTTATTCCTACCACAAATTGATTAATACTTATTGAAAAAATGCATAGTAAATTGCTTTGCTAATCAAAGCAACTCGAGACATGGATTTGCATAGCAAGCAAGGATTATGCAAAGCAATGTGAGGTTCCTAAAACCTTTATCTGCATGACTTGGAAAAACACAGAATCTGAGCAGGGTAATTACCACAGTGCTGGATTAATGCTGCTCCCTTTTTTTGTACCAGTATTTCAAGAGTTTCTGTGACTGACTCAGCTATATTCCAGTTTGAACTCTTCCTGGCTTAATCCCACATCACCTGACTTCAGAGGAAGGAGGAATTTAGTCACTGACTCCCTATTTCACAACCACACACTAAATCTGTCACCCAGCATCCTCACAAAATACAACAAAACATACTCATCACTTTTTACAGATTTCTTTTTCGATAATCACACACATATAAGGCTTTTATTATGCTACAAAAGACACTGATCTACAGCTTATTTCAGTAACATCATTAAGCAAACATATGTGGGCAGAAAAGCAGAACCCAATAAAAGCTGTTAGTCCCTGAGTGAGGCTCACTGTTTTATCAGTGCAGGCTCTCTTGTGTGACACCGCATGGCTGGCACTGCTGCCATTCCAATTAATTACAATCACACAAACTAAATGCTTGCAATTGTGCCAGCAGAAGTTTAAACTCTTATAGGAGAAAAATAACTAAATACTTCTGGGAGAAACAAATAACAAATCCCTTTTGTTATTGCTACCCATGACAATTTTAGTGCTAAACTAACAGAGCCCAGTGATCAGATCATCAGTCTGTCAACCTAACGAGGCTTCACGTTCACACTCCGGTGTGCATTAGCAGGTTAGTGCAGTGCACAGAGAAGGTTAGTGCAGAACAGAGCAGTTCTGCAGACCTGTTGGTGCTGGCAACTTGACACCCACACCTGCAATAAATGCAAACACAGTAAATGTATTCCAGATTCATTGAAGTCCTGCTCTGAAGACAGTGTCCATTAGCAACTGGAGAACACCAGGCTTGCTCCTGGAGCACACCTTTCAGTTTAGTTTCACTCCAAAAAAGAGTAACTATACACATTCTGAGACAGTCCACTGCAAACCAAAGCACAGCACATGAGAAGTGGAGAGCACATCCCTGAACCAAACAAAAACACCACTGTAAATGCTCTCCATGTGTTCTGGCTTAGGCCAATGATGCCAAGCCATGTGCAGACATCCCCCTCACCTCATAGTTCCTGGCATTGGCATTAGCTGCCTTCTCCAGCTCGATACGAGCTCGTTTGTGGCTCAGCTCCATCTGCATCTTCTCCCGTTCCACCTGCAGCAGCTGGGATTTGGAGTGGATCTGCCCAGCTTGTTCTTCCAGCTGGCCAGTTCATGTGTGAAAAAGGACATTGCACACCATTAACAGCACAGCAATACCATCATGCCTCCCACCCTGTACTGCTCAGCTGACATTAACCTGCCATTTTACAAACTATCACCAAATTTGTGGTACTTCTCACACCAGCTGCAGATGGGGAAACCAAGAGTTCAACATCATGCTCAGAAACCCACATCAAACCAAGGTGAATTAGAAAGAAAGTAATTCCAGGTTCTTAAGTTGAAATTCCTTGATCAGTCTCTAGATGTAGTCTGAAAAAATCTACTTCTCTATCTAAGAAGTTAATTATGAACTCCCCAAGCCTCATAAAAGAGCAGCTAGCCAAGAAGCACAGATCATGCTCCCAATAAAACGTAACTGCTGAACAAAATAACAGGTTTTTCTACAACCTGTACAGCATCACACTTCATTTTTTCATTCAAATTATCTGAGAGAACAGACAATACTAACAGAATTCTTCAGGTCCTGGTGATGTACATCCAACACGCAGTTAATGGAAATTTAACCAGAGAGAGCCTCCTCCAACTACTGCTGCCACCAGAGATGTAGCACAGACAGAAAATGCTTAAATTTTTGTCAACATTCCAAATGCAAAGTAGATTATTAAAAAAAAAAAGGCTTATTTTGTACCTAGAGGCTGAAATAGAAATTATATTAAGATACAGAATAGAGAAACTTCATTCCAGCCTAATAAACAGTCCCTGGGATCTAAGATGTCAATTTACTTTATGCTTTATGAGACTGAAGCAACAGGAAAAAAAAGTAAATAACCCAGGTAGATAAAACAGAAGTGGATAAGAAAGCACAGCTGGTTTGCATATCAAAGCCACAGCACAATCCAGGCAAAGAAGCCCCTAAATCCTGAAAAAAGGTAACAAAGTGTCTTACTAGAAAAATGTTAAGATATAAAGCTCCTTTGTTCAGCAACATGAAAACAACTTATGATTTAATTTCCTGACCTGGTTCACAGATATAACTAGCGGGGAATAAATTCAAAGGACCTTTCTTAAACTTTTACAAAACAGAAATACATCTGTTTGACACTGAAAAAAAAAATTAAATACATTCTGGAAAAGATTCTGGAATGTTGACAGCAGGCTTCCTTTATTGAGTTTGTGTCAATTTCAGAACGTCAATTTCAGAAACAATGGTCAGATGCAACTGAAATTCTCAACTCCTGGAATCCAAAGGAGCGCACGATCACACTGAAGTGATACTCCAGGAATCACCAAGATGAGGACTCCTCACCTGCATCCTCTGCTGGTACTGCATCTGTAAGGAGCTTTGACATGATCCTGGTGTAGCCAGCCCAGGCACCCCCTCCATACGCTGTGAAATGAAGTTGTTGAGGGATCTCAGGGTGGAGAAGACAGTGGTATTATTTTCCAAGTCCTCCATGGCTCTGGAAATGGACAGAAAATTATGAGCAAAACATTCAGAGCAAGCTGCTCTGCTAAAGAGGGATCCATCACTGCCCTGAGGAAACACTGAACACAAGATCTCCCAGTTTACAGGGTAAAATCAATCTGCAAATCACTGCTGGGATCCACAGAAAACATGACCCCACCCAGGCTGAAGTCGTGAGTCTCTGAAATGAGAAAAAGATGCAAGGCAGCCTTTTCTTCTTTGACCAAACCAAACTCATTGTTCTTCCTTCTAACTTTTGAAGCTGATGGCAGCACAATTAACTCCAGAACAGCAGCAAATCCTTCCTGCTACACAATTTATTTCTGGTTTCCCAGAAGCACTTTGCACTCTAGTTTCCAGCAAGAAGTCTTCCCAAGTCCACTGATCACTTGTATAAGTGAAACTGTATCTCATTATTCATATTAAAGTTTTTGCAACTCTTCCTTCAAATTCAGAAGTGTATTAACTAAAAGGCCAAAGATAAATCAAGCCTGGAGCTCAGAAAAGCCTGCAAAGTTTCCCAGGAGATTTCAGGAAGCCTTAAGTGAGTCCCTCCAGTGACTGCACACTCCATAAATCCCCAGAAACACCGATAAAGGTTCAGGACCAGGAAAGGGAGTCACAACATCTACCACAAACAGAGGCTTGGGGCTATCTTCGGGCTCCTGCATTCTCGGGGTTACACAGCAGCTACTGTTTGGATTTACAGCACGAGGAGGAGCAGCGCAGAAGCAACAGATCTGCGAAAACACAAACTGAGCACTGGAGTACCCACTGCACCTGCCAACAGGTAGCTCCAGCAAGCCCGCTCTCAAACCTACTAACAACTAAGACGACACGCAGGTGTGTGACCCGGTTCGGAAAACCCCGCGGCCAAGGCTCCCTCGGGGCACCCTCGCCGGGCAGCGAACACCGACAGCGGCCGCGGCGGGCACGGGGCAGCTCCGGCACCGCGGGGTTCACCCGCACGATTCCCCCGGGGGGAGACCGGAGTGCGACAGGCGCGGCCGCAGCCTTGCCGCCCTCCCTCTCCCCTCGTCCTTCCCTCATCCCTCATCCCTCATCCCTCATCCCTCATCCCTCCCTCGCCCGCTCACCCGCCACGGCGCGCGCCCCGCTTGGATCTCCCTCCTCGCCCCGGCCACGGGATCTCGCGGGAACTCCGCGCCCGCCTCTCGCGAGAACGGCGGCGCCGGCAACCCGTAACGACGGGATTACGAGCGCAGCACTCCGCGCGCTACCGTAATGCCCCGACAAGGCGCTACGGTGCTCCCGGCTCAGCTCGGCCTGCTCCCCAAAAACGGCCTCCTGCCCCGGCAGGAATCTGTAAGCCGCCCCAAATTAGCTGTTTATGATGAGACAGGCCTGGGAGTCTTAGAAACAGCCTCTCGTATTATTCATGCCACAGTCAGCCTGATAGAAGTGCTATTTCATGTAAAAGTTGTCACTTTCAGATAAGGCAGCGGCTGAATTTATTTGTGCAAACAGATTTCCGGCAATTCAGTCATTCTCCCTAGCTGGATTTCAGGAACATCTTGTCTTTTCACCTGAAATATGAGAAATACCACTGGTCACACCTAAAACATGACTGAAGACACTGGGGAGATGATGTGCATGGCAATGACCCAGTGCCGCTGCCACTGAGTGGATTTGAGCGCCAGGAAGCAGCAATTCCTAAATATAACCTGTGTCTGTAGGAAAGGCAGCAGAGCCACGGGGCTGAACGTTCCCGAGTCAGCCGTGCCTCTCACATGGCTCTGCTACACATCCCACATGAGGATGCACATCCTGATGTGCACAGAAATACCTTCTATTTTTACATGTGCTAATAAATTGCGCCAGCTTCTAAAAGGCACGGAATTGGCTCAAACTCCCCTTGCTCTTCCCTCACATTCTGACAATCACCTTTATGGTCAGTCTCATGTATGACAGCATTAACAGTGCAACAATTTTCAAGCACACATTAAAAACACATATAATCAGCGTTTTATTTTCATTTCCACTACTCCAGCCCCAGAGGTTGCCTTTTGGACTATTCCTCTCCATTCCAAACCATTTCGTCCACAGGTATTTAAAAAGCCTGATGGACTTCAAGAAGAGTAGCAAATTTTCCCAGGGTCTTAACGGTGGGATTTTTCTTTAAACACCCACTAAATTCAGATTTCCAATCAATGTCTGAGAATCTGCAGTTCTTGACTTTCATTTCCCCCTGTACAGCCTTGCCAAGTAATAAGATTCCGCAGAGTCCTTCCGGCTGGCCTGAGGCTTTATAGTTCTCACATCCCAGAACTGTCCCTTCAGTCTGTTTTGCAGAAGACGGGCCTCAGATCCATCCCAGAATTTACAGAGCATCGTTCCTTTCGGCTTTAAAATGCTTTGGCATATATTCAGAAGGCCTAAACACAGACTGATCAGCTTCTGATGATCCAGTTCTTTAATGCCTGTCGCGTTGGGTGCCATGTCACTCAGGATGACATCTGCCTTCCCTAAGGGAAGCAGGCTCTGGATCGTCCTCAGTGCGCTGGGGTCTGCGATGTCAGTCTCCGACAGGAAAACCGCTCCTTCCAGAGGAGAAATCCGCAGGAGGTCAACGCCAAGCACGAAGCCGGTGGGGACAGCAGGATCTGCAAGGATGAATGACACAGGGAACACTCAGGGTGGCTGCAAAAACCTGCACCTGCATGAGCTCTGTGCCAGTCAATAAACAAAACCCATCACCTGCCACAGCTGCCTTCTCGTCCCCTGGCAGTTTGCTGGGTGCATCTGCGTGGAGGGTTGGCCATAAGCTCATCCGTTCAAGACATGAAAACTCAGCTAGTCTGGATAAGCAAGGGGGATTTTTCTTGGTTTTCTGCTGCTCCTTCAAGGCTGACAGTCCAGAAATCCTGAGCAATGGTGCAGATTATAGCACCTTATCTTGTAAATATTAATGGCTTCACCCACATAAACCATGCACAGTGGTTGCTTCGACTTTTCAAGAAGGGAAATAATATTCCAGATAAGCCAAGGTAATTGCTGGAGGTCACACCTTTTTCAGGTGTAGATGAAGGGATCTTCCCCATAACAGCTAATCAGAATACTAGCACCACATGGTATGTTTTATTTCATAAACACAATTTCTCCAGACCATAAGATTTACTAGGCTCACCCCTTAATGTTTTTATCAGTGACTCTGTCACTTGCCAGTACCCATGTTCTCTCCCCATACTGTTACCATCATACTATTTCCTAGATTTCATAGTATTTAGATTCCATAGTATTTCACAGATCTCTCACACACTTCACGAGCAGTATCATCCCCATCTTGCCTGCCAAAAAACTGCACTTACCAGTACCTAAAGCATTGACCCTCTCTACAGCAACCTGGCTCCAAGCACCAGGTGCTGCTCCACAGTCGAGAACAGAAAGTCCTGGACGAAGAACACAGAGCTTGTTATCAATTTCCAGCAACTTGAAGGCACTTCGGCAACGGTAATGCTGCTGCTTCGACGCCTTGACAAAGGGATCCTTCAAGTGCCGCTCCAACCACCTCTGCTCAGTTCCAGTCTTCCTCAGAAACCTCACCGTGGTGTGCAGGCATCTGCTCATCCAACGCCAACAGCTGCCGGGAAGAGAGGCGAGTCAACCAGTTAGTACATAACCACTCTGTATTTCGAAAGTCTCTATAATAATTAGTTCCAGCCACTACAGGCAGCCCGGGGAGGGTGTGGAGTCTCCCTGGCTGGAGACATTCGAAACATAGCTGGACACGTTCCTCTGTCACCTGCTCCAAGTGATCCTGCCTTGGCAGGGAGGTTGGGCTAGATGGTCTCCAGAGGTCCCTTCCAGCCCAAACCATTCTAATTCCAAAGAGAAGCCTCCAAATTTGAGATTTTTGGCACCTTTACTTATCAGGTCCAACCACAACAGCAGCGTCAGGTTTTGGATGAGGCCTCACGTGTCATCCTGAGCTAAGGGGGAAAAGAGACCCCACTCCAGCTTCTGCTCTGATGTTTTAAGGACACGACATGGCAGAGTGATCCCAGTACGGTCCTGTGCTGCCTCAGCGGGGCTGGCGGCCTCCGTGAGCCCCTCGGAGGAACGGGGAGATGCCCGAGCTCCTGCAGGCTCCAAGCAGAGCAACCAAACAGCCACGGCCCGGGCCAGGGCACAACGGCCGCACGGCATTTCCAGCAACCGCAAACCCCAAACGCACATTAACCCATTCCCGAAGGAAACTCCAGGCACCGGCACTAACGACACCCTCCCATCCCCCGGGTGGGCGCCGCGATCGTCTCAGCAGCCCCGCCACGCACCTGCCCGCGGCAATGGCAGCTCGCCCCGAGCCCGCCATGGCCGCCTCAGCCCGCCCCGCCACGCCTCCCTTCACGGCGGCCGCGGGCGGGGCGGCGGCGGCGCGGGAAGAGCCGGGACGGGCCGCGGCTGAGGGGGACACCGAGAGAGCCGTGAGTGTGGGGCTGAGGAGCGCGGGGACAGCGACAGGGGCGCAGGGTGACACCGAGAGAGCCGTGAGTGTGGGGCTGAGGAGTGCGGGGACAGCGACGGGGGCGCAGGGGGGTGAGGGATTTGGGATGGGCATCGCATTTTTGGGGAAGGGGCGCTGCGAGTCAAAAGATTCGGGGAGGGGATGCTGAGGGCGATAAGGGATTTAGGGAGGGAGTTTAGGAGGAACAAGGATTTGGGGAGAGGGATAAGAGGTTTGGGGAGGGGTTTCTGGGGGCTCGAAGATTCGGGGAGGAGGTGTTGAGGGTGGTCGAAGAATCTGGGGGGGGGGCAAGGATTTGCGGAGGGGATCAAAGATTTGAGGAAGAGGTGCTGGGAGTCAGGGATTCTGGGAGAGGGTGTTAAGGGTGGTCAGGATTCGGGGAGGGGGTTTTGGGGGGAACAAAGATTTGGGACGGGGGGATCAAACTTTGGGAGGGGAGTGCTGAAGTAGCAGGAAAGCAATGATCAGTGGGAGCGTTAGAGAAGTAGGTATTGGGAGAGGCACTGGGAGACCGAGGCGTTAGGGTCCGGGCATTGGAGAGGGGTGCTGGGTGCTTCGGGGGTGAGGGGCTCTGTGCACCCCCCGGGTCTCCTCTGAGGGGTGCCGGGGTGCCCGCCTCGTCCCTCACCCAGGAGCCATGTACACGTCCAGACTCTTCACCCTCGTCCTGGTGGTGCAGCCGTCCCGTGTCCTCCTGGGCATGAAGAAGCGCGGGTTCGGCGCCGGGCTGTGGAACGGTTTCGGGGGGAAGGTACAGCCCGGGGAGAGCATCGAGGAAGCTGCCCGCAGGTGAGGGATGGGCCGGCACCCCGGGGACAGGTATGGGGGCACGGGTGAAGGTGTTGGACCATCGGCAGTGGGCTGCAGGTGGAGGTACCACGGTCATCCGGTCAGTGACACCCGCGTGTTACCCACCACTGCAGTCAGGAGCCACCTGCTCCACAGGTGATGAGAGATCATGCACATGTACATGCATCTTTAACTGCCATCCAATCTGTGAGCAACTGGAACTTCCTGTGTCCTCCCTCCCATCTCCCGGACTCTGATCTAAACTGAGTCTGTGAGTGGTGGGTGGAGGTTCTTGCACTCTTCAGAGAGGTGCAGGGTTTAATTTTGGCTATGTAGCAGACCTACAGCTAGTTTAAATAATAAGCCAAATTGCTTATTGTTTAAATTTTGAAGCTGTTGAACAGATGCCACCTTCCAGTAGCATTTTTAGTACTGCATGAAAACATAGCCACAAAATAGCAGGAATTCTTAGGGGGCCCTTATAAAAAGCCCTGTAGAAATTTATTATTTGATTGTATGGTGACTTTTTTAAGTGCTAATGCTGAGTCGGGGAATTGAATTTCATCAGTAAAAAGGCACAGTGTAATTTTTGAAACCTTTGGTACCGATTTCTTGTAGTTCTTTCATCTGTCTGGTCATTAAAACAAAGTAACAGATCACAGCTAAATTGCTAAACTCCTCTAAAAATTAGGTACCTTGTTCTTTACATGAGTGTTGCTGATACAAAGCCACACTTTGCCATCTCCTCGGTTTCTCATACGTGCCCAAAACTGCCCTTGCACCTGCAGGAAGATTGATGATGGTGTGCTCAGCTGGTACCCAGCAGCCTCTGCCCTCAACAGCCTCCACAGCTGTGCCAGCACAACCACCCGGGCTCTGTGGTGAGCTGGGCCCGGGGACAGAAGGGTTTCTGTGCAGGTGTGCTATTACCGATGGCCTGGTTCCTACGGTATATCACCGTGTCCTGCAGCCATAGGGAGGAGGAGGAGAGAAGATCCAGCGGGCAGGAATTGTGCAGCAAGATTTATTCATTTAATTACTTTACAAACTCTTTTATAGACTTTTTTTCTTCATAGTCTAATTGGACAAAGGACCAGCCACCCCTTGGGGGTGATTGGCTAAAATCCTAAAAGATCCATTGTCAAAATATTTTTCTACTATACCATAAACAAGACTTTTCAAGGTTGCAGGTGGCTTGGTTGTTTACATTCCCTGCTACCTCTTCTGTGAGAGAGAAAAGTCTCTCACGGACTTAGAAAATAGTAAGAAAATCCTCGCTAGCAGCATTTTTGTACCTACAGTGTGCTCCCACCAGCACATGGCCTTAATGTACCTGACACTTCATCATGGCTTTTTGTGTAATTTGTCATCTCTGAGTGGAGGGAGGGACTTAAGTTTTGTCACTTAACACTTGCTAGGCTTACACTGCCACTGACTGTGGGGTAAATCTAATGGTTTCATGTAGCATTGGATTTCCTGGGTGTGTGTTCACCTGTGCTGGCCCCGAGTTTGACACCAGAACTTCTGTTCACACAAGACATCAAGTGCTAAAATTTTCATCAATCCCAAAGCAATGTGCCACAGCACAGCCAGCACCTGCTGCTGGGGACTGTCCCCATCCCTTCACCTGCAGTTTACTCCAGAATGACACAACCAGTTCCTGCTGAGGTCAGCTGGGCAGGAAGCTGTCCCCAGAGCCAGGACCAGCTGGACATACTGGCCACCTTTCTGGCTGGAGCACCGCTGGTGCAGTGCTGCCTCAGGGCACAGCTCTCCTGCAGGAAGCATCACACAGTCCAAATCAAACTTCCCTTGTACCACCTCTGCTCTGCCCTGGGAGCTGAGGTATGAGGCTGTGGTTCCACATCGCTCTGTCTCAGCTGGGTTGGCAGAGGCAGCAGGTGTGAAGTGTCCTCTCAGCACAGGTAGTTAAATATTAAGCCAAAACATGAACAAAAGTTCCCAGTACCAGTAAGGTTTCCATCCTCTGCTGGGTACAGCACATTCCCACGAGCACCTGGGCAGCTCCTCAGCGGCACATCTTGTAAGGGGAGCATTTAGTGAATGAGTTATTTCTAATTTGCCACCTGTAATGTTTCCACTTGCTACACATAGAGCCAAGCAGCTGATGGATAAATTGCCTGGTGAACTGTAGCAGTGTTGTGCTTTGTTGTTCAATTATCAGTGCCTGTAAAAGGAAGCTTTTAGAGTCATTGCTGGAAGACTGCCTCTATTTTAGACATAGATAGCTTCTCAGAAAATAAAATTAGCCAAGATATTAAGTTGAATTATAATTTTGAAAGATGGGATCCATAAAATCAATGCCAAAGAAAGCTGGAGCCTTAAAATCATTTCCATTACACTTTAAAATTGTTGTTACTGCCAAATAGGCAACTGCATTAATTATTAACTTTAACTAAAGACGTTTCAGAGTATTCCTTATTTTTGTACATTACAAAAACCATGACTGACTTCAAGCTGTGCTGCTTCTGTTAGAGGGAGGTAAAATAAAAAAACCCTGAGCATGGAGCATGAAGAGAGGTAATAATGAATGTGCTTCAAGTAGCTGTGCGTGGTGGTGTGTGGAAAAGAGCTGGCACAGCTCTCCAAGTGCTCTTAAAAGTCTTGCCTTCTGGCCTCTTGTTATGCTCAATGTACTTCCAAGGAGCGGAAAGGCAAAGTTTGCACAATTGCTTTGTGTTTTTTACACTGCATTTGAATGGGAACCGGAATTCTCAACGTTCTGTGTCCAAGTGGTGTTATGGAGTGTGTAATTTAAGTAAGCCTCAGTTTGCCTCAGAAGTAGCTGATTGTGTAGCAAGTGTAGATGTTCTTTCTGGTGTTCGTGACCTGCTTCCCCACAATTGTAAGATTTAGCTTGAAGTTGGCAAAGCCTTGTTCCTGTCTAAATGAAGTGTATCTTGGAGTTCTGAAGCCACACCTAGCTACAGTAATATTGCTTCATATACCCACTTCTCGCTCACCTCAGAAAAGATCTGCATATTGCAAGGACTGTAAATTATACTAAATTATCCATTTTCCTGAATCTTCCCTTTCCAACCTAGACCGTTTTCCTACTAGGCTCAGGAACCTGAAATAACACACAGTCCCATCTGACCTGGCTCCCCTTTGGTGTAGTAGACTCGTGGCTTGGTGCAGGTCAGAACCCTGCTTTGTTGTACAGGTGCAGCTTTCACCTTTGGTGTGCTGGAAGGGTTTTGAATGTGTGAGTAAAGCTAATGACTGCATTTTTGTTCTCCCACTGCTCACTTTCATGGAAAGAAGTCTTTTTCTTGTGCAGGGAGCTCTTGGAGGAGAGTGGACTGACTGTGGACACCTTGCAGAAGATGGGGCAGATCACATTTGAATTTGTAGGCAACTCTGAGCTCATGGACGTTCACATTTTCCGGGCAGATCACTTTCATGGAGAGCCAACAGAAAGTGAGGGTAAGTGACTGGTGGGGGGGAAGGAAGGATGTGCATGCTCTTCTGAGACAGCATTGCTCTTATGAAATGGAGAACTATTCATGCTAAAATGCCTCCCAGAAGGAAGGCAGCTGGGCTGTAGGGGGAAGCTGCTTGTTGACCAATATTACAGTGTAGGCAGCAAAAATCCATGAGGAAGTCCCACGTGCAAAGTTCTTTTGTTTTCTGCCACCAGAAATGCGGCCCCAGTGGTTTCAGCTGGACGAGGTGCCATTCCATCACATGTGGCCGGATGACAGCTATTGGTTTCCCCTGGTGCTTCAGAGAAAGTTGTTTCGTGGCTATTTTAAGTTCCAGGGACAAGACACCATCCTGGAGCACAGCCTGAAAGAAGTGGAGGAAGTTTAAGAAAGCAGAAGCATTCAGCCCATGTGCTACTGCCCACATTGGGCTACAGCACCCTGAGTATGACTTATGAGGGTCTCCTTGCTCAGCTCTCCAGGAAAGGAGACGTATTTTCCAGGTCAGTGGGAAGTAAGGAGATTAAGGGCGTTTCTTAAAGCAGAAATAAAAGTAACAAGATTTTCCATGCTGTGAAGTCCCTGGCTGTGGTAGGCTTGAGTGATTATGTGATTGCAACTATTAAAAATTTAAGTGTTAACCCTTTTTAGTGGCTTAAGCTTTTCCTTCATGTTGGAAATTTTTTTTTTATTATTATTATTATTAAAAATATTTTTTCAGTAAAGCATGTGTTGTTCTGTTGTAATGGTGCTGTAAAAGTCTTTTCAAAAGTTCAGACCAGAGATTCCTTCAGGATTCTCCAGCTGAACGCAGTGTGAGGTTGCAGGAATTAAGAAAACACAAGTCAGAGGTAGATGTACAGCCCTGGCTCAGCCCAGCTTTCACTGTTGCAGCTCCTGCTGTGAAGTCAAATTATTTGAGCATTTCAGGTAAAAATATGCTGAACAAATTCAACTTTCAGCAAGTCCCTGTTGCAAAGCACCATCCCCTAGGGCTGCACACTCTGTTCCAGGGCAGGAGCAGGTGACTGCTCAGCACTGATGTCAGCCCAGCTCACTGTGGTGGGCAGCAAAGTTTAATCCAACCGTGCCAGAAATAACACATCACATATGTAACTTCTTACACAAGTTTTGGTTTTTTTTCTTTTTTTCAAACACTTTTACAGACATATAACACTTACAGATAGAATCTTGGAATGTCATGTAGGATCTGTAAACATTTCCAGTCTACCAGCTGTAGTAATAGTTCTTTAATTCCTGCATTTGGATAAAGTGCTTCATACATAAGGCTATTTGAGCAAAGCAAAGATACAGGATATTCCAGGCAGGCAAAATTCACACCCTCTGAACTATGTTTGTTTCTTGTCTCCCTCCAGCAGTTTTGAAAAATTTATACCACTCAAAAACGTCCTTCTTCATCTGCTCAGCAAGCCACAGCTCAGACTTAGGAGGATGAATTAATACCTTAAAACCTTACTTTTCCTTTTGTGCTGCACACTTGAGTTATTTACAGAGGTTTTGATACCCACCTCTGCTTCTGACCTGGCAGTGAGGGTTCCTGGCTGCTCTAACAGAGAGAATGGCTTGGAGCAAACAGAATAAGCACAAAAGGACAGGCAGCTTTTACAGAGTGTAGGACCTTACTGCATGGTAGGAAAGGGAATGACTGGCAGCCAATACCTGTTAAATACCTTGGTTTATTTCATGGTGGAAACTGTAAATTGCTATGTGAGAGACAGCACGTGACAATCACACAGAATTACCTTCTGTTCCTCCAGGAGTTTGGGTAGGAAAAGAACAAGCGTGGCTCAGGCTTGCACTTCTCTGTTATCCCCTGTCTGCAGTCAGGTGAGTCCTTTCAGGAAGATGCTTTCCCCCAGCCCTGATTTTTAGCTCATGTCAAAGAGCTGGGATGTTACTGCTCCTGTTGCTGTGAGACTGGCACAGTTTAAGTTCTGTCCCCAGCTGGTGATCTTTGTTTTTTAGTAAACAGCACAAACTGAAGAGTGTAAATTAGCCTGTTACAAATTCCAGGAATTACACCCTTGCATGGTCAAAGGAGAGTTAAAAGCACTGGAATGCAGCAAGGCACTATTGAACATGTTACAACTTAAGAGGAGCAATTTGCCAGGAAGATGGAAGGAGAGCGAAAGAAGGATCAAAGATTTAAGGTATTGTAAATAGAGTTTTGAGCCTTTCAACACGTGATACTGACAAAAAGCTTGGATATTCCCACTTCACAGCTCAAAGCGGAGAAGCCCTCAGGAGTGAGAAAACATAGAGCCCTTTTCAGAGAACAATTTTCAGGCAGTCAGCCTTTCAGGGTCTCAGGTGTTCACTACCCTGGTACCTCCAGGACCGCTCTGACACTGAAGGCTTTTCTACCGTCACTCCTTTGAACACATGAAAGTTCCCCAACTCAAGCACACACAGAAAAGCTTCCATTCACAAAAGCACATTAACATTTTGGCACTACATCTTACAGGAGCATCAGATCTCAGGTAGGCAGCACACACTCCTCAATTAGTCTGGTTTGGTTAGCGTTTACTGCAGAAGGCAAGAGCACGGAGGTAACTACAAGTGTTTTCCCCAACTTGGCTAGGGCGGGCAGACAGCTGAAGTCAGCTTGATGGATCCTTGGAGTCCCTGCTGCTTCACTCTGGAGGAAGGAAGGTGTGCTTGATGCTGCCCTCTAAGTCTGGCAGATCCATAAACTGAACATAACAAAGACAGTAAGGAAATCCCTCACACATTGAGGTAAACAAACAGTGCTATTTGCACACTGACCAGTCCCCCAGAAGAAAGGTTTGCAAACTAAGGGTTGCATGAAATAGTGTCTACATGTGTCTAGGAATGAGACAGAAGCTTGACAGTCCAGTATGAAATGAACTCTGAAAGTGCCAGCAGCTGGATCAGCTTTGAGAATACTGGGCCTCAGTTCTCAAATACTTGGTGAACAGAGTAAATGCAAAACAAGAAAAGCCCACCTCCAAAACTCTCCTCAAAGACACAAGGGCTGACAATGGAGGAATGGGTGTTTCTCAAAACAATGTAATTCCAGTTTCTTTATAGGTCCTGTGGTGCGTCTCTATCATTGTTACAGTCTCTGCACTTGGACTGTAGAATTTGTGCTTGAAGGAGAACAGGAAAGAGGAGTTAGTCTAAAGCCCTAATGTTATTTTGATTTCACTTTTTCGGGGGTCGTTTTTCGATTTTAAATCAAGTTCAAAATTGTAATTTTTTTCTAAAAGTGAGAAGTGCAAAGTTCCATTCAGGCTAGTCATTTGCAACTGCTCCCATAGAACATTGCCCAGTCAAACAAATTACATATGAGACCCATCATAAATTATCAGATCTTGCCCCAAAACGTACAGTATTTTCTCAATTTCACTGTTCACCACATCAGGCAAACAAAGATAAATGAGGGAGGATGGGTGCTGAGACTAAGCCAGCCATAACCAGCCAGCACCTTCTGATAATGCCAGGAGTGAAGAGCATGGAAAAGTCTGGTAACACACTTTCCACACTTGAACCACAAACCATCTTCCTCATCAAGACAAGGTCAAGCAGAAAAACCTGTTGTGCCATGCTTGAGATGATACCTTCTTTGTAACTGGACTGTAGAAACATTTTCCTCCCCTGACAGTTTGTTTTGCAAGCAGAATTTCTTCTGCATCACTCAGGAAATCTCCCGGAGAGAATCAAATCTGTCACAGCCATTTGCAGTTCATCTGTCTCACTGGACAAGGCCCATGTGCAGGAGGAAAGTGAGTTAACATTTGAATTGCTGGAAAAAGCTCTTAATGTATTCTGTGCAGGTTGGCTACACACTGCTTTAAGGCCCAGCACTCAAGGAATTCACCCATACCGGTGTATTTACTCCATTTTGAGGAATGTGAGTAATGGTTATTCAGTCTCCTGAAACTGGGCAAATAACTTCTCTTGCTCCTAGCTGAAGAAACTAATCCAGAATTTCTACCTGGGCTAGGAAGAGTTTCATGTTGCACTGAATTTTCTAAATTAAAAAAAAAAAAAACCAACCAAAAGCAAAACAAAAAAGCTTTTGTGATTGGAGGATTTAAATATACTTCCTGATAATGGGGAAGTTCCCCAGTAGGAAAATATTGTAATGGTTCCAGTTTGACAGCAAGCACTCATCCTTGTTAACGTGCTTCCTTTTTTACCCATTCAAAGAAAATTCTAAGAAGCCAAGTCCAAATTCCCCTTTGGAAGCTATTTTGGCCCCAGAGAAGTCAGATTCAGGGAGTCCTGTTCACACAGTTTTGCTGCAGACATTTGCAGTTTGATTATCAGTTTCTCTGGAGGATGTGCACCATTTCCCCTGAGGTAACATAACATGCACATTCTCCCCCTTTGCCTCCCAAGGGAAAGTCACTGGAGATACAAAGTAGAGAACGTTTAGTCCCTTTATCACAGCCATAAACTGATCTGAAAACCCCATTACCAAGGGCTGTGGTGTTTTTAGAGATGAGAACTTTCACTTAATTGTCTGCTCTCCTTCACAAACAAACACACTGCAATGCTACCTGCAGCCAGGAAGAATGACAGTAACATCCTGATAATACTGAATTTTTGCTAAAGAACTTTATCAGCACTGTGTTCCAGCCTGCTGGTGTAACAGGATACTTCTGATATTACACCAAAGAAAACACCAGCCTTTGGTCAGCAGCTCTCCAACAGACCTAAACAGCTACTCGCCAGATGGAGGTCAGAACCTCCAGAAGAAATAAACAAGCTACCTTATAGCTGTTCTGCTCCTGTAGTACGAGTGGTTTACATTTAAGGAGTGTTTTAGTCAATTAGTTTCTCATTTATGCCAGGCAAACTCCTCTGAGTTCCTGAACCCAGTTGTCTTTGGCCCCAAACTGAAAAATACGAGCAAGTCCCCAGGCTGCCCTGAAACCATGAAGGGAAACACACTGACAATACATCCATCCAGCACCATCAGGAAAATCCCTGTCACACAGCAGCACTGACCCCTGCCCAGCTGGGTTACAAAATCCAACCACTTCATTAATTTTGTGCTGAAGTCTAGCAGTAAGAAATCAAATCCAGATACCTACAATGGGATGGGGGATGGCTTTCAGCTTTCCTTATGCACACACATCCCTAACACAGGCCCTCCAAGACATAAAAGGCAGTTTATCTCCACTACAAGCAAGTGCTTCAGCTATCCTGTTCATCTCAGCACTTCAGAGACATGCAGAGATGTGTCAGCACAGCTGCAGATAAACATGATTGGAGGACTGTTAGTACAAGATGCAGAGGCTTCAGCAACAACACTGCAGCACTTGCTGTGCCAGGCCATATCCCGATCCCATGAGGAGTATCTGCAGGATAATGAACATCAGCTCTGCCCCAGAGCATTGAAAAATTACAAAATTGTCTCTATATCCATATGTTCTGCCCCACATCCAGTCTGTCTAAATCAGAGAGCAGCTCAAAGCAGCAATATTAAAAAAAAATAAAAATAGCTGTTTGGAGGATTCATTGGAGGTAGAGGTCCCACCCCTTCGTTGACTGCCCTTCTTGCTCCATGTGGGATGCTCAGAACATTAATTGGAAAAGAAGTTTCCCTCTGGAGGTGACAATGGTGGAGTTGGCATACTGCTAGATCCCACGAAAAGGCAGCTCAACTTCGGCTTCAATTCATTCCAAACTTTACTCATCTGTGAGTGGAGAAGAAGAGAAAGCAGACATGACCACACAGCAGGTAACAATCTCACCACACGGAATTCTAGCAGCAGTCTCGGGTACTCAGAAGCACAACACAGATTTGCTGAAGTATTTTCAGGAAGTTCAGTGGACCCAGATTGCTCCTTTTAGACTGGTGCTACGTGCAGCTCCCTGAACATTTTCCTGAGCATGTATAGAAGGGAGATTTCTCTTCATCATATCCTTTCACTGAAGGGATGGAAGGGAGCTGAAGGAGAAGAGACTTTTCTAATATAACCAAAGCAAGAAAGTCTGTATATTGGGAATATTAAAGCCCATATTTAGGGTTTAACAAAAGGGAACTTCTGTGGTTTAGACCAAAACCCAGAAAGTTTTCTTGTCATAGAATTTCTGTGTAGCACAACAAAAAAACCAGATTAATCTAGCAAACACACATCATTCATTACAGAGTAGAAATTTAATGGTTGGGTCTTTTTCAACTACCCATAGGGTAGGGCCAGCTACAGATGAGAGAAGAAAAGATGAAAAAAACTTGCTGCAAGAAGATACTGTCCTTTAGAGGGGTTAGAGGCCAACCTTGATCCTCACCCCAAAGTGGAAAAACCTCAGGTAACTTTTCAAGTTATGAGAGAGCCCGGCTGCAAAGAGGATTACAGGATGAAGGCCAATGGGTGAAAACAAATCCATTCAAATTCTCATTCATATTTTGGGAAAAAGGACACAGTCCAGAACTCACCTCTTTGTGACCCTGAATCTGGGAGTTGACAAAGGCCCCCAAAATGTGAGATGTGAGAGGCAGGTAGATGTGGATGAGCTGTGTCTCCTGATGCAGGCAATACAGGGAGAAGTAATTCCGCAGCTCCATGGTTATGATCGCGTTTTCTTGCTGAAAGAAGAGGAACTCAGTGACCAGGAAGAGGGTGCCAAGCACTTACAGCAGGAGAAAATAGCATTCCTCCCCATACCAGTAATTCAAACACATACCAAAAACCTAAAACAGGCAGTTCCTGGACCGATTTGATACAACAGGAACCGCTCTCTCCTTCACGCAGACTGCTGCTTCCCACAGCTCCTGCAAATGATGTGCTGCCAGAGAGCCAGTAACAAGTGTTGAGGAAAACAAACACGTTTTCCATGTGGCACAGCGGGTAGCTCAGATTTCCCAAAGTACAGGCTACCCTTTCAATCCAAAAGCTCTCTGCAAATGTGACTGAGCTGGAGAGCAGCACCATTACAGAACCCAGTCCCACCCTTAGCTCTCCGAGGTGCCTGCTCTACCTCCACAATCCGAGACTCCAGTTGCTCCACTGATTCTGGTTCTTTGTTCTGTACAGTGGCACTCATCATCTGCTTCTTCATCATGCTGTACTTGTGCAATGCTCGCTGGTGCTTGTGCAATACCCCCTTCTCATGCCTTTCACACAGGTCCTTTATGGGAAAAGAAAACAACAGGTACATAGTGGGAGCCAAGAGTCAGCAAACACACAGCAAAGTACATCAGGAACACACACACAGTCACACTTTATGTCATTTCTATGCTGTAGATTTTTGCTCCTTTGCTTTCAAGAGGGTCAAAAAATGCTGGCAGTTAAGAATTTAAGAAACAAAACTGCTTGAACCCAGACCATTGAGCTTAAGAGGCAACCTGGGGCATCACTTCTGCCAACATTTTGGATCTTATCAGACCTCTTATCTTTTCTGACCTTCTCAGAATTAAGTGCTAGCAATTAATTAAAGTGCTGGCCCAATAGTGTCCTTCAATTTCAGTCCCAGCCTGAGAATGTCAGGAGAGGCTGCCACACAGTTGACCAAAAGATTAGTATTAACAAAATCCTTTCA
This sequence comes from Corvus hawaiiensis, assembly GCF_020740725.1. Classification (NCBI taxonomy): domain Eukaryota; kingdom Metazoa; phylum Chordata; class Aves; order Passeriformes; family Corvidae; genus Corvus; species Corvus hawaiiensis. Next base: position 4,701,831 of record NC_063228.1, read on the forward strand.
TTCATAACTGAACTCATGTCTCCATGAGCAAACCAGCAGCAATCTAGTTCACTGCTTAGACTCAAAAGCAGGCAAATCTAAAAACAAAAAGTTACCCGATCCATACAGTTTAACCACTCATATTTTTAAATTCCTTGCAAAATTTGCTCTTTGTCAAGTTCTCATCATCAGACGAGCTGATCAGTAAGGCTACAGAGCTCCCTATGGCCAACAGCCACTCCCCTCCCTCTGCCAGATGCCCAGTTTGCCTCTGAACTGGCCTCACTAACAGTTTTCCATCCAGTTGGCGTTACACCCTCTAAAGAGCACAAGCTTGCTCTAAACAACTTTCTTGTTGGCAGAAGAACAGCAGAGCTCACTTTATAGGACTGGAGTAAATCCAGGAAAAGGTTCAACTTCTCCACCACATCATTCTCTTCCTGTTTACCCTAGAAAACAAGGGAAAAAGTACATTTTACGTAAGCCTGGCATCACAGCCCTTCACCCCACCACACAGGCTCTCACTGCACTCTCCAGGGCACATCGGCGCTTACACAACCGCATCAAAAATCTCTCTGATGGCACTGGAGTGTTTGGTCTTCAGTGTGCAGAACAAAGACCTGACTGAGGCAGGAACAGCTTTTCCAACTGACTGATCATTAGAACAAGAGGAGTTGGTTTCACAGGCCTGCGTGTCAGTCCTTTCAGCACACTCTGCCTGGAATTCCTTGCTCTTGCAGATCCTCCAATCTTTCATCTTCCCTTCCTACAAGATAACTAATCCATTAAAACTCTGAATACCTGCATGGTCCCCATAATGGTTCGTGCATCAGAAGGCAGAGATGAGACACCAAGACAAATTTCACTACCAGTTTTATTATTTTACAAAATACTCTTTTCTTCCTGTATCAATAGAGCTCTCTGGAGCGTAAACTCTGGAGAAAGAGACGTGGCCTGACTGATCTACAAAAGCACGCTGAGTGTTTTAACACAATGCAATGAAGAGCACTGAAGACAAAAGTATTACTTTGCCTTTGCAGACTGTCGTGTTCTCACATTATTCTGACAGTCATTACCACACTGTACACTTGGACAGGAACGTGGTGCTTCTGTCTGAATGACTCTCATGTAATGTTTAAGTACATGAATGTGAAAATTTGATTCAGAAGTAAGTTATTCTGGGTTCTCTGTAGCAGATTAATAAGATGGAACACAGCACTTTTGGACAGCTCACTCTAGTAGTGAGCTTAACGTGTGCAGTAACCATTTAAAATTACGAAAGAAAGCAGGTTTTTCCCTCCTTTCCCTTGCCTGTTACATTTTTTCCCCCATTAAACACAGTCCAGGTATTTCACACAAGCTTGAACAAGCAGGCTAGTAGTTGAGGATGTGAGCTTGGACTACAATCTCCCTCTTAACTCTTGAAGGGCTTATGTCTACAGAGCTCATGATTAAAGATGAAATTCAAGGATGAAATTCATGTTACAAAAAGAAACAAAAAAAAGTAAAGAACTCACCTGCTGCACAGCCTTATCTGCCAGAAGTGCAAATTCAACAGACAGACCCTTCAAGGCTTGTTTCAGAGTCCCCCATGCGTTGTTGTTCAAAGCAGCCCAGGAAGGAAGTGGGGTAGTGTCTGAGCCCAGAGCACTGGAAGGAGATAAGCAATGGTCACATCTAGGAGACAAATCCCACTCAGTAGATAAAACTTATTTGCAGAGAGCAGTTCAGAGTTTCAAATCAGTCTTAACAGCTCACAGTGCTGAGCTACTACTGTCCCATCCTAATGCAGTTAACTGTGCACATACTGGGGAGAGAGACAATAACACAAGTACCTGAATGTGAAGGTATTTCTGTTTTCTTTCCTCACACTCGAGGGAATGCAGCCTTAGTGGAAAGCGTGCATTTCCTCCTTTCATAGAAGGAAAATTGATCATGTCCTACAGCATGCACTGAAATACCCATTTTTACCAGACCATTTGCAGGTAAACTTGACAACAGTTTTGAGTTCTAAACCAACAGTAGAAACGTTCACATCAGCAAACCCTGTTCCTCCCAACCTACCTTAGCTCCTTCCCAAATATGAGGAGGTCAGAGGCATTATCGATGGCTCGGGAAGCGATCCTCTCCGCACGGTCCCGGAGCTTATAAAAGCTGTTATAAATATTCCTGATCAGCTCCCTGCTGGCAGCAAACTGGGCCTGAATGTCAGCTGGGAGGAAGTCCTGAAGGAGTACAGAGGGGTTACTGGTGGATAAATCAGAGGCACACCACAGTCTGCAGAAGGGGACAGGCTTCCCTCTTGTGCTCACTCCCTCATGCTGTGCTCTAACAACTCTGCAGAGATCAGCTTCCCATTTAGGTGTTCAAGTCAGATGTCACACGAATAGCCCTAATCTTCAGAAGCAGAAAGAGGTTCAGATACCCAGTGTAGACAGAGTTGCCAAAATCTGCAATTCTATTATGCAGTTAAAACAGGGTTTGTGAGGTTTCAAGCTTACAAGTTCTGATCTGATCCTACTGGTAACTCCCAGCCCAGTAAAGTCAAGCATGAACTGAAAGTTCAGCTTTTTTTTGACCAGTTTATCACTGGTAAAAGCCTGAATTAAGCTCCAGTTGCAAAATCTTCTGCAAGCATTGCAGGAACCTGAACAACAACTTGCTTTGAAATTGCTCAATGAACACAGTGGATGTGTACTTAAAACTTGTCATAGCACTAATCACTGGGATAAACAGATATATAGAGAACTTATAACTAACTTTTCCATAACAGTCCAAATTGCTCTCTCACAGGAAGAGGACAACAGACAGAATGAGGGCATGAGCACAAGGGAAAGACATCAGTCTAGATATTAACTTCTAAATTGTGCAATTTGTGCATTTGTTTGTTATGTAAGTACAAGGAATTACAGAGAAACATGTTCTGAGCAGGATTCACTGGTTAATCTTTATCATATTCGTGAGCCAGAATTTAGCTAGAAATATCAGGCCCTTAAGAGTCAAAAGTTTATTTGATCTATTCAGTAAAATTACAAGTCCTTCAAACTCTGGAAATAACTGTCTCCTACCTAAGGTCTCCATCATTGCACAAATGCCATAACTGAAGCACTTGGAGCAGAAAGCCATTTAAACCAGAATTACACATTGCAAGAAATTCATATACATACCTTGGCCTGGGTAGCTAATCTGCAAGTCACAAATTCATCTCCTACTCCCTGGACCAACTCCCTTAGCTTATTCTGTACATCCTGGAGAAAATACAGAATCAAATGAGCATGAAATAACTAAGCAACCCAAGGGCAGGTCACACAGGTCTCAGATACATTGCAGCAGTAAGGCACAACTCAGCAGACACAGCTTTACTCAGGTTAGGTTTAATTTAAGGAAAAGCATAATCTCTATTCCCCTAAGAACAGTTATAATTTTCAAAATACTACACTCCTGGCATTGAGTGAAATTACCTTCCACTTTCCACTGTGGAAACACCTACTGAGAGAAAATTCTCTTCATCACAGGGAGCAAACCCATGTAGGTTAACAGCAATTCTGAACGCTGTGCCCAGTGAGGCAGTTACAGCAAGATGTGCAAGCTCAGGACTATTGCTAACAAACACTCACTGAGCCACTGAAGGACAGAAAGAGTTTCAAGAGCACATCTTCTGAGAAAGGGGGATGTCGAGCCACCAGGTTTATGAAACGCTTCAGCGCTCTCCTCCTCGATTCTATGAACTCTCGATCAGCTGCAGGAAGAAACACGGAATTCCAATTAATGCATCTCACATTACACCTCAGAAAGAAAAAAGAAAGCACTGCAACAAAAACCAAAGAATGGTACCTATAGTCTGCCAGCTCCCAAAACCAGACCTTTTAGACTGACCACCCGAACAAATATTCCATCAAGCATTCTCTATCTCACCAGAATCCAGCATACACAGCCACATGTGGTTATTTCCACAGGGGGGGTCAGGGAGGAAGGAAAAACAACCAAGCCCAAGGCCTGAAACCTCCACTTACAAACTGTGGGCCTACAGAGATTCTTCTTCCTCTGAATCAATTCCACAGAGGATATCCCAGTCTGGTTGGGACTCCTGGGATCAGCATCTATCCTTTTCATGCAAGATGTCAAAAAGTACTTTGGAAGACTTGCACAGTAATCTGCAGTACATCCATCCAGAGTCTTGTCAAACTAAAAAAATTCTGCTCCTCTTGCTGAAACAGGAAGATTTTTAATCTAGCGATAACTGCAGTAAGGCAATAAATCAGAGTTCCTGGAGTTTTTCAGGAGCAATAAAAATAAAACCAAATATTAAAGAAAGCAGCATAGAAAGAAATTAAAGGAATGCTCTTATCCATGACAACACTCCTGTATCATGAAGCGTTACTACTCCTTTCCCTCAGTTTTAAGCTGGCAGTTTGCTGGCTCTGAGGACTCTCACAGGTGATCCTCACTACAGCACCACCCACCAATTCCTTTTTTTGCCGTTGGGGTTGCAGATCTTGATTTTGCTTTGCTCAAACTTAACCTACATGGATGTTTGTGAAGTCGTGTACACACTTCCCACAGGATCTGCCTCAGTTGGTTGCCATCCTCCAAATGAGCAGAGCAGGACATCCATCTCCATCTGACAGATGGAGGGGAGCAGACCCCCATTGGTGTAACTCAGCAGAGGAGCACACCAAGGACAAAGCACAGAGCTTTGTCCATCCAGCTCTGGGACTTGGAGGCTCCAAGAGTCACACATCTGTACTAATCCATCAAATCCTGTGTCCTGCAATACCATTTGTCAGTCCATTAATCTACTCAGAAACAAGAACTACCCATTCCCTTTCCTTTTTCCTGTTTGCAGTTTCCATTAGGCCCACTTCCACAGCTCTTCTATATGCAGTCACTGGACTAAAGGCAATCAGCACACTCTGCCTCATCACAGCTTTGCACTGTATTAGAACTGTTCTCCTAGCATAGTTTGGGAACTAATCCTATCATTTTTTTTCCCTAAAGTTATGATATGTGTGGGAAGAAATGCACTGGTGAATGCAGGGAAATATCAACACACCAGCAGTGCAAGGAAATAACAGTTCCTGACAAGTGATAGATATCGGGAGCTTCTTTCAAGCATCCTTTCTCCACTGAGATTAATCAGAGACGGTATCTTTGCTCACAGGTGTTGCATGAGGTGGAAATTCTGGCTGAGAACACTGAATCAGGTTAAATTCAATACATGGGTTTCACACCCCTAAAAAAAGCTTTCACAGTTCACGTTCCATCATAAGAATATATGACCATTGAAGCTTTTCAGGGGTATGATTTTGCTTTGCTCCAGTTCACTATATACCCTGCTCTGCTCACTGTTTACCAATTCTGCTTTACTGGAGCAGTACATGGACTCCTCAATTGAAATCAATTATTTATTGAAACATAGTGAGCTTAGCACCATGGGCAGGAGAGAAGACACTGAAAAGCTTGTTCTTGCACAGATAAAGTATTAAACAAGACAGAATTCTATACAGTTATGCAACATTCGAAATAATACATGCTTAAAAACAGCGTCAATATTTGAGATTAATGAAAAATGTTCCTGAAGGAGCTTTGATATGCTTTCTGTCTTGGGATACTTCTTGGTTTCTAGTCTAACACCTGAAGTATACTTGAATGATCTGACACTGGTTCCATTTAGGTTGGACAAGAACTTTTAAGGTCACTGAATCCAGCTGTTAAACTAACACTGCCACGTCCACCACTAAACAATGATCATCATGACCCGTTTTTCTAAGAAGCAATACCTGCAATTCTGCCATGCTCTTGTGTAGAATTACACCTAAAATCTTACTAAGAAAAATCATTAGATACTGAAATTCCACAGGAAGAAACCCCACTGACGTTTCGCATTAATACCTCAGCTGTAGGAATTTCTAGGACGGCAATCATTCACCCCTCCAAATTGTGTATTGTAACCTCAAAGTTGTTGTCTGAGCCAAGCAGACCCCAAGACTTTCAATCTTTTAAACACTTCTTTTCAACAGTATCACCTTGATTGCGCTTGCACCGTGAAGCAAAACCCCTCCAGTGAGAAATGAAGATGCAGTTTTACCTCCCAGCATCCTCTTTGGGGGCAGTGCTGGCACCATGCGATAGGGGAACTTCTGCAGCAGCATCTCGTGGAACACCACGAAATCGTTGTATCGTCTGTACACGGAGCACTTGAATCTCTGCAGGGAAGGAAGGGGGAGGGTAACTCAATACACACCTTAGACAGCAGCACTTGCACAATTTTTTTGTGCTGCCAATACAATTTCTTCACTAGCTCAAAACAGTTTGAAATATCCAGCTACCTACACCAATTTGTCACAAAACCATTCCGTTTTCATTGTCATACACCTGCTTTTGTACAGAGCTCAGGTTTCAAGCAAGTGAACTTGCAGACCATCCTTCACACCCAGGCCAGGAAGGCCCAGTGCTACTGCATTAAAATTGAGCCAACACAACTGATCTACACCAAACCAGCATCACCCAGCACATCTTAACCACTCAAGACCTTGCCAGCAGAAACTGCAAAGGCATTCTTAAGAGCATACATTCTCACCAAGCCCAAAACTTGTTCACATTACCTTGCTGGAAACCTCATATTCCACATGTTTCAGAAAAAGGCCCTTCTTCTCAGGTATAAGCTCCACCTGTACACTATCCTTGCTCAATAGCTCTTGTAGGGTGTGGGAAAGCAGCAGTGGATTTCCCTGGGGCGTCTGCATTAGAAACTGTTCTGGTTCCCTTGGTTCATTTACTGGAGGCTTTGCCAAATCTAGAAGACAAAAAGGGAAAAAAACAGTAGACCTGATAAGATATAGTAAAAGAAGTAGCTTTAAAATATTCTGTTCCTTTGCTTGGTGCTCCCAGAATGGTGCAACACAACCAGAAGCCCAGCCAGGCCACTCCCCCAGGAGGTTATGCTGCTTCACACACGTTCCCAACCCCGGTACCTCCCTGCTCACAATACCCAGGAGCACCACCAATTATATCGAGTCAGAGAGACATCTTCACTAAGCAAAGAATCACAGGCCAAATTTGTTCTGTGAATCAGCTAAGAGGCCTGCATTTCCTGTCTGTCCAGCTCCCACCACAGCAGGATCTGCCAAAATGAACGAAACCCTTGCTCAGCACTTTTGGATCCTGCCTAGAACAACTCATGGAAGGAAAGAAAAAATGTGTCGTTTTACTGCGCTGCAGAAATTTATTCCATTAATTTTGCATATCATGACAAAGGAAGGAGACACTTCATTTGACATAATTTTCTTAAACTCTATGACAGCGTGCTACAGTGAGTGTGAACTACAATAATTTACTATGTCAACATACTTAAGTTCCAAAGCAGAGGGAAAAGGTTCCTAATAAGTGCTACCAACCCAACAATTCCCCAGTCACAGCCAGCTGTGGCAAAATCTTCAAATTTACCTATTCTATTCCACTGCTGGTAGTTGGAAAACAAACAGCTTTTAACAGTGAATTTGACCACAGCTGGGCAGCTTTGGACAGTAACTGATTCTGCAGAAGAGAAAAAAGATGGGTCTCAAGAATGTGGCCCCAGAGGACAAATGACATCAAAGAAGGGGCAAAGCTGATGACTCAGTGCTCTCTTATTAAGTGCTTGACTGCAGTTTATTGTCTCAACCTGACTTTATAACTACATCTATTATGTGACTGTAAACTAAGCTTACATTGTTTTTCAAAGCAAACCTTTCTTTTCCACCCATTCCACACATAGGAAACAGTGTGAAAAATGAGGGTACAACCCTGAAATCTATTCACCCCATACCTGATTTCTGCTCTCCAGGCTGGAGCAGGTGGGTTGCTTCCTCTCTATAAGAGGCATATTGTGAACAAGCTCTTTTGCAAAGCAAGTCAAATCCACTTACGAAAGATACCTGAAAAGCCAGGTAGGATTCATTATCCCTTCCTTGCCATTGTGCAGAAGTTCTTAAATATATCTGCAATTTTGAGAACACGGACAGTAACGCTACAGAAGCAAGCAGTATTTCTTTAAGCTTTGATACATAGTTCAAAAAGTTGCTAACTGCGTAACAGATTAACTCAGGGAAGATAAGAAGTCATATCCTTAACTTGAAAGCCCTGACCTCCTCCTGATAAGGATTTCCCACCTGCTCCTTCATGTGCCCTAGGCCCTGATAAACGGGAAAAACAAGCAATCTTTAATTCCTCAGATCTATGACTTCGTAACAGCCACTTTGCTATTTGTTCTATAAAATGGCTTAATGAAACCAAACCAAATCCAGGACAAATGACCTTATCCCACATGCCTCGTCAGGCTTCAGATTCCTGCTAATGTGACTCAGAGAAGCAAGTCTTAACACCTCTGTTTTAATAGACTAATATATCACCTGCTAACCCCACCTATGTAGCAGCTCCTAAAAATTTCCAGCTACCTGCCAGCAATTTGCAGTTAAATAATGCAAACTAATTCAATGTTGACATGGGATGCTGCTGGATGAAGTGATAACATCTGTAGAGCACAAGGCATCCTGGATATCCTGGATAGAGCAGCAGTTCTCTGGGTGTCCACTGTAATTCTTGGGTTTAACTGCTCAAGACACATCAGTGAAATGCAACAAGACACAGCAGATGCTGTTACTCCTCCAGCGCACACACACATCCCTACACAGAATTCCAGAGCCTTCAGTGATGCCCAGCCACTGGCCAACATTGCAGAGGCCCCTCCCAAGGAGGGCTACTCAAAATGCACCCTGACTACTTCCCCAAACAGTGCCAATCTGTACTAACACAACATCTCCTCCTGCCTATTGATTCACTGTCTCTGCTTCCCATCTTTCTGCTGGAAAACCAACAGCACAAACTGGTCCCTGAACTGGGGCTCAACACTGTCTGGTAAACTACTGAAACCCCAAGGGCAAGAGATAGGTACGAGGAGAAAAGGGTATAGGGTGAACATGAAACCATCAGTGTTTCATCTGTGAGTCCCAGAACCAAACTGATGCTGAGGACTCTCAAGTTCATTACAGATCTGAACCCCATTGCCCAGTAAGACATCTACAGAGTGATGCCCCACCAAGCAAGACTCCACATTCCTTTGACAATTCAGCCACGTTGCTCTTTTCTAGGTAATTCTTCCCCAGTTTTCAATCAAGTTACTCTCTAAATTTGCTTTCTAAAATTCACCTACGGGAAATGCCTTCTCTTTATCAGCAGTTCACACTCCTGGCTCTCCCTGAAATATTCTGTAGCTTCTTTACATCTCAACCTTGTCTAAATGTGTGAAATCACACAAACCAGACAACCATGCAAACAAGTTTGAATAATTACTGTTTAATTAATAACCTCAGCATGTCTGGTATCAACAAGACAGTTACTCAGAGTGAATCTACACCCACAAACACTGGTCTGAGAACACAATAAAATGACTTTGGAACAGCTGTTAACCTGCTTTTAGGAACTGTTTATCATGGCATTAACACTAACCCTACAGAGCAATATATACTGGAGCTATTCTTCAGCCCATTTTTCATTTTACTTACTAAAGAGCCTTTTTGGGAACAGCCTCCAGAGCCCTGGCCAGGAATGGTGGATAATGGTGGGAACTCATTGGTACAAGCTCCTGTGTTCAGCCAGTCAAAGGATTTACATGCATTGTAACAGAACACTTAGAGCTTCCCATCACGAACTCTCTGCTGGAGAGCAGCTAATTCTGAAAACGTTCCCTTTGGTTTCAGCAGATCATTATCTAGTAAAGCTTATATAGAGAGAGCAGCAAGTGGATACAGAAACGCGGTATGGAATGGTCCCCTGGAACACTGGGAAGCAGACAAAATAAAAATCAGCTTTTTCCTACAAGCTAAGCTTTTGCTACAGCAGTTTCCCAATCTGTTGCCAATAAGATATCAGGAAGTGGCCTGGTACAACTGAAAACAAGTTGATATAAAAGTTAAAAATAATACATAAACATATACATATGCAAACAAGAAGAACTAAAAGTTTGAAGAAGCATTCAAAGCATGGCCCAATTTTTGTTTGGTCGTAAAAGAAAACAGCTATGAAAACACTGCATAATACTTTTTCTTTTTTTTTTCTTTTTGGTAACGTGTCAGGCAGCCTTTGGAATGAAGGGAGTTGAGAAACTTACCCAGAAAACAACTGCAATAGAAAATCTCTCTACTTCATACCATGTGTTTCACCCTTTAGTTAGTGCTCAACGTTCATTACTCCACTGAAACAACGGGGCAGCAATCTGCCCTCCAGAGTTACCAGTTTCCCCCATCCAAATTTCCAAAATCATGCATTTATTTATGAAAGCCAGAGCAGCATTCCAAGTACTTGGATAGCTGCACAGAGGTTTTACATGCGAGTAAGCACATACAGTAGAGCAATGCCAGGGCCGGAAGCACAGGTGGTAAATCACAAGACTGATTTCCCTTCCCTGTTTAAGCTCTGTCAATCAAATTTGGAGGCCTCATCTCCATTTTACAGATGGCTGATGCTACCAACTCTTTATTACACCAGGTGCTAATCAGATAAATTTATTAGACATGCTTAAGTAGATGGTGCCACAGAATTAGTTGCTACATTAGTAGCATATTTTCTAGAAGGAGAAAGGAGCCTGTAAGGAAGCAAAACCTTCAGGAAAAACAGCTAAGATCTCTCCTCCATCATCACAGGCCACAGCTGTGTGGAGCAGAGGGGATCTGACCCACAGGAAATGCAAGGGAATGTGAAAACTGACTGGTTTTGTACACAGATACCTCAGATTTCTCCCTGGAAAAAAGGAGGGCTCCACTACCAACTCCTGGGCCAAGAATACTAAAGCAGCAATGTAAATAGCATTCATCAGCATTTCCCTTTCCTTTCTGTCTTCTCATGAGAAGCCTGAGGAATTATGAAAATGCCTTTCCCCCTTATTGTGTCAGACACATTCCTCCATGATTCCAGAATCCAGTGTCCACATCAGCCTCCCTGAAAGCTGGTGCAGATTTCAACTACAAAATAAAATATATTCCTGTCTTACTTTTTCTTTTTTAAAAATATTACATAATTTGAAATCCCCTAAAAAAGCAAAGAACAAGAGAAGTCCCCCCCAAAAAAAGCAAAAAACCTTTGTTCCTATTAAAGGCTTAACATATTTTTTGAGACAACTGCACTCAACTTGTTTGTTTTGAAGAACTTAAAACCATGCAGTTCTTATTTTAAAAAAAGAAAAGCAAAAGAATCAGTCTAACAAAGCCAAGTGCTGCACAGCTGTGAGTTCAACACAGAAGGCAGGTCTGTATTTCTTACTGGGTATAAGAAAAGTTATCATACTTAGCTTCACTCTAATTAAGAGTCTCCTTCCTCCTCCTTCCCAACAATTCCCTTGTAAATACAAGCTACCCAATGCCAAAATGAGACAAAATAGCACACACACTATCATAAAATTAGATGTTGAGAAACAGGCTCCAACGTTTTTTCTCCTTAAAAAAAACCAAAACACCACCACCACAGCTTTCTCAGTGCAGATGACAAGTATGTACCCTGCACTAGTTAGCCTGGGTTTTCTGGGGGTTTTTTCTTTGGCTAGGTTTTTATATTTCCCTTTGTTTTTGAGGTGTTGCGGGTAGTTTGGTTTTGGTTTGGGGGTTTTTTTCCAAGTAAGTTCAAGATTGTTATTCAGCACTTGGTGCTCTTAGAGATGAAACAGAGAAGTTATGCCACAACTCAAAAATAGATGAGACTATTGAAGCTTTATTTAGTAATAATTAAAAAGCACCTGAATTTCTGCAGTCCCCTGCAGCTGTAGGCCGCTTAGCTCCTTCTCAAACTACCACAATCCCATACTCCAGCAGAAAAAAACTCCAACACTAATTTATCTCATGCCAATGTCACACAGATTTACTGTGTGTAAAGAGCTAACCCTAAGCCTAGCGCCCTGTTCTTTTAACTGTGCTGTTAGATCATCAACTGATTCATCTGATTTCCCAAGTCTGGGAACTGAAGGGACACATTCCATTCACAAGCCAGCCATGAGCCACAGTCCCCAGCCGAAGCAAACACAATAAAGTGAGATGGAGCTACTTTGAAGAAATAACAGGATTAGCAGAGAAAAATCCATCGAGGAATGTGCCCAAAGATTACAGAGACAAAAAGTCAAATGCTCACTAGGGCTGGTTCTCAGCACCCAGTGGATGACTGCAAAGCTATCATTTTTCACAAAGAGGTTGGAAGTGTAAAAATTCACACCCAAAAATGTAACCCAGCAAGCAATAACCCAAACAACTACTCCTGGAAACTTTCGCAAGGACATTTTAGCCTGACTACAAAACTGGCAAGTTTCCACAGCCAACTGTCCCTACAGAGGTCAAGAATATCCCATGAAAATAAATAGTTTATCTTTGTTTTGCCTCTCATCTTCCTTACACGTTTCTCACCCTCCTGATTATGCTGGGGAAAAAACTTGACGTTAGCATTTAAGCATTAAAAAATGGCATTGCCACTCCAGACACTACAGCCTCCCAATGGTCTTTTCACACACTTTATAGTAAGAACAAGCTCACTCACATCCCAAATCCTGTTGAAAAGCAATCATTAAACCACTCCTCCTTTTGTACCAATGTCACATGTCTGGAACTGGTACATTTTTCTCCATCAACCTGCACCAACCGATAAAACTTGAAGACTGTGGGAGAAATCAGCGGTCATGTGCAAATTACACTGTCTGTAACCTGCACAGCCCTCCCACGGGCTGCACACACAGTTAAAAGGTTTACCATCAGAAGAAAAAGAGACACCTCGCTCCCTGCACAGCCAACACACCTGGATTAGCTCCCTGCAATTGCTGGAACACAGACACACATGGAAGTAAAAGCAAAAGGGAAAAAAAATCAATAAAAGCCACTCTGCAAAATTTACTTCAACATATTGGATATTATCCTTTTTTCTTTTCTCTTTGATTGTATTAAAGTAGTTTGAACTCTGCAAAATCAAATAGACAGCATTTGTAGGTGGTCTCTTAGGGGGCATCAATGATATCTATCAGGACTCTCCATTACTCTGCATATTTCATTCCTCCCAAAATACTCACTGATAAGCTGCTGATCTCCAAAAGAATTACATATGGGTGTGAAACTTCAAAGATCTCTGAACCTGCATCATGATGCTAGAAATAAAGACATTGCTGCATTCACAGCAATGTTTTTCTTTAACTAAAATCATTATATACCCTCTCTCAGTGTTCATCATAAAATCTTTGCCAAAGAAAACCAAGTTTTCTAAAGAAGTCTGAGTAGATCAGAAAGGTACAGAAGCACCATCACCAGAAGTTAATCAGTTCAAGAATACTTGGAGACAACGTTTTATCTCTATAAGGCTCCTGAAGCAGATGGTAAACCCATAACAGACATACCTGAGCAAGCTCTCTCTTTGGTACAGTAGGACATTTTTTCCACAAAGGCTGCTGTTCAATATGTTACATCAGTCCTGGACAGAAATATTCCAAAATAATTTATTTATAAGCATTATCTGCATCAGGAGCATCACAGGCCTAACAAAAGCACACTCACAGTGGATCTTGAATATAATCCAACCAAACCATTTTTCCCTGCATTAAGCTTACCTACTCATATTTCTTTCCAAAGTGAGCAAAAAAAAAAAAAAATACTATGCACAGATCAAGTACAACACTTCAGCCACTTCGAAGAGAACTTTAGAGAACACTCTGAAAGTGTTAAGGAGTATAACACGTTATTCCCTCAATTCACCCAGGAGCTCCCTCCATCTCTCATTTCGCAACAAGCGCTGGCAGTATTTGGCTACAAGTTTCTTCATCCCAGAGCCAGCTGCACGCTCCTAGAACTGCAGCGTTAGGAGCTGGTGCTTTCCCCGCTGGATGTGCCGCTGGCTCGGCTCGGAGCGGAGGCACAGGGACCGCCCGTGCCGCTGCCCACTGACCCGCTGCGGAACGGCTCCAACGTGCCCCGAGTCCACCTCGGCGGGCGGGGAGCAGGCACGGAATAAAGTCCGTCCAGCACGCAGGGAGCGCTCGGCCGCGTGACTCCCCACGGGAGAAGTTCTGGACCGCGCCCCGTGCCCGCGTCCAGCCCACAGAAGGGCTACGGGGAGCTGACCGCCTGCGGCCACCGGGGCGGCCACCGGGGCGGCCACCGGGGCGACCTCCCGCCGCCCGGCCGGGCAGGTAACCCCAGCGGCCCGGGCACCGCCAGCGCTGCCGCTCCTTCCCCCCGCGGAGCGCAGCGCACGGGGAGCGACCCCCGCCGCCCCCGAACGGCACCGGCGCGGCCCGGCCGTGGGCAGCCACCGTGGGCGGGCCGGGGCCAGCGGGGTCCCGCTGCCCCGGGGAAAGAGGGGAAGGCGGCGGCGCTTCCCCGCAGGTTTCAGCGGGGAGCGCGGCCCCGATCCCGGCGCGGAGCCCCGTCCGCTCCCCGAGGGGCGGCCGGCGCGGCCCCGCCACCCGCATCCCCCGTACCTGCGGCCGTGCCCGCGCCCGCCGTGCCCGCGGGCGGCTCGCCGTCCATCGCGGCCGCGGTCATGTGAGGCCGGGGCGGCCGCCCTCCCCTTCCTCCGCAGCGCCCGCCTGTCAGCACGGGCGGGGCGGGCGGGCAGAGCCGCCTCCCGCGGGGCCGGGGGCGAGGGGCGCGGGGTGCGCGGTGCCCGCGGCGCGGCGGCTCCGCCCGGGCCCTGCTCCGCGGGGACGTGTCAAATTGCAGCGCTCGGGACAGCGCTGCGCGATCGCGGCCCCGGTCAGGCAGCACCCCCGGCTCTGGGGCTGCCCGCAGCGTGCGGCGCGCTCGGACAGGCTCCGGCAGGGACAGCGAGCCGTCCCCGCCGCTGGACGGGATCGCTCCGAGCGCCTCCGAACCCTTCGGATTAAAAACACATCCCTCAAATATCTTAAAGCGTGTAAGAAGTGACCGGCTCCTGGGCTTAATACAGGATTACTCCGAAATAGAGCTGCTTTATCTTTTTAAATCTGAAGAGGATGGTTGTTGTGAACTTCAGGGAGGCTTTCTTGTGCACTAGGAAAAGTACATAGACTGTTGAGGCTTTTACTTTGGGTTTCCAGTCACACAGTCACAGGATCAGTCGGGCTGGAAAAGAGCTCTGAAATCATCGAGTCCAACCTATGACCAAACACCACCTTGTCACCCAGACCAGGGCACTGAGTGCCACGTCTGCTCTATCCTTAAAGACTTCCAGGAACGGTGACTCCCCCACCTTGCCGGACAGCCTATTCCAATGTCTAATCACCCTTTCTGTGAAGAAATCCCTCCTGATGTCCAACCTAAACCTCCCCTGGCACAGCCTGAGACTGTGCCCTCTCATCAGATTAATTACTCCAAGTCAATTTTGGTATATTTTATTTAACTGAGTTCCTTTCCCCATGGCATTTCTGCTGCCATCTAGACAATTAATCAAGTTTCCTATGCCCAATAATTCTTTGTATTTTGCATGCATCTGGATTTTTGGTAAATTTGGTAGAAATGAACACTAAGCTATTCAGAAAAGCACAGAAATATGAACATTTGAAATGCAAATACACTTTTCAAAACTGCATAAAAATAAGAACTGCATGTATGAGCACCTCTCATTTTATTAGTGATTTTTTTTCCCACTTCCTGTACTTTATTAATCAGGAATGATATAGTTGACAGTGGTGAAAAATAAGGCACCTGTTTTGTACAGTGATTTTCCTGAAAACAGCATCAGAGAAGAAAAAATCTTGATAGATTGTGGACCTCCAGATTGAGATGTTACAATCCATAATAATGCTTTATGTTTTCCATGTCCAAAGTATGGGATGCATTCACTAATTAATGTTCCTGATATTTCTTAATCACGGGAAGCTAAATAGTCACCTCCACTGTACGCAGAGAGAACTAAACCAGAGAATTGTGAAGTGAGAGTTATTTTAGGGGTAATTGTGACCATAATGCACGCCTTTGCTACAAAGATGTGAATGAGTCGAGTGATTCTCCTTTTCCTCCTCTCTCAGTGCTATTTCAGCTCAGTCCCCAGGAGCGTGGGTGCAGACGAAAGCTGTGTATAAAATTAAAAAAGCATGGCATTATTTCAGCTGAGAGGCCCTTCAAATCGTGTTTGTACAGCAGCCGAGCAGAGTTCTGCGTGCTCAGCACTTCTGAACACCACAGGATTTTTCGCCTATATAGCATTTTTTGAGAAAATGAATGGAGGAATCAACATGTTCTCATTTAGCTATAGATTTTTGATTGGTCTGTACTTAAGCTAATAGCATAACTATTTATTTGGTATAAATAAGATATTCTCAACTGAAGATTGCTTTGGAGTCTTGAAGAAAAATACTGTGAAAAATAATTCAATTGCAGAAATCATTTTTGAACAGGGCCAGAAAGAGTCTGCCTGACATAAGTTATTGAACACTTCTGTATTTGCTGTAACTGCAGCAAAAGCTTCTGGAAAACCTTCAGCATAAAGAAACAATAAACACTAAAGAAAAAAAAAAAGAGCACATATCATAGAATCACAGAATGGTTTGGGTTGGAAGGGGCCTTAAAGATCATCTTGCTACAGCCCCCTGCCATGGGCAGGGACACCTTCCACTATCCCAGGTTGCTCCAAACCCTGTCCAACCTGGCCTTGGGCACTTCCAGGGCTGGGGCAGCCACAGCTTCGATGGGCAGCCTGTGCCAGGGCCTCCCCACCCTCACAGGGAACAATTTATTCTCTAATCTAAACCTACTCTCTTTCGATTTAAAGCCATTCCTCTTTGTAAGTAGTCTCTCTCCATCTTTCTTGCAGGCCCCTTCAGGTACTGAAAGGCCACAGTTAGGTCACCCCAAAACCTTCTCTTCTCCAGACTGAACAATCCCAATTCTCTCAGCCTTTCCTCCAGGAGAGCTGCTCCATCCCTCTGATCATCTTAGTGGCCTCCTCTGGACTTGTTCCAAGAGGTCCATGTCCTTCCTGTGCTGGGACCCCAGAGCTGGATGCAGGACTCCAGCTGGGTCTCACCAGAGCAGGGCAGAGGGGCCAAAGCAGCAGGTTCCAGGTGACAAAAGCAATGCAAAAATAGGTCCCTACCCGAGGCTCTGCCTCACAATGTGTCATTCCAGGCACGTCCTGTCAGGATTAGATGAAATTTCATACAAGAACTTGCTTACTCCTTCAGAATTCAGTTTAGGAAACAGAGCTGTCAGCTTCACTATTCTCAGATCACCTGCATGCAATGAAATTCATGAGGCTCGGCCGGTTGGAGAGTTGTGTTATAAAAAGCCATTCCTGCTAGATTTCTTCCCCCAGATTTCCCATTGATTAGGAGTTTTGCATGTGGAGTACTTAAAGAAACAGGCTTCAGCTGCCAGTGCTGAAATCTTTGATTTTAAAAGATGTTCCACTCTCCCTCAGATTGCTGAGTAAGGACTGGAAGAAAAAGAATAGCACTGTGATAAGACAGGGACTGAGGGGAAATTTCAACAGAGAAAGGAAAGGGAAAAGGAAGGAAGGAAGAGCAGATAAATCAAGAGTTGCTGAACAGTACAGGAAAGTACAAAGAGCAGCACGTGCAATGTCAGGGAAAGGAGAATCCAATGTTCAGATCCACTGTTTAACCAAAGTGGCTGGAAAAGTGCAAACAGGAAGAACGGTAATTGCAGAAATTGCACATTCCAACAATACAGACAACTGCGGGAGTGGTGAAACAAGAGCAGCACAGACCTCACACACACTCCTGGAAGAGCCATGGAATAGCTGGGACCATGGATTGAACTGCAGCCATGTCCTGCCTCACATTTGGAAAATATGTGGTTGTGATGGCAGGAAACAGCAATTTCTGTTCACTTTAGTGTCAGTGCTGGTGCTGACTGGGAAGTCAGAGTCTGGTCAGCTACCATGATATAATGAGGGGCAAAAATAGCTGCACAAAGTGCCACTCGTCATTTCCATTCGTTCGAGCTGTCTGAGGCTTCAGTAGGGAATGGACACGCTCAGCCAACGAAATTGGAGTTCGGATGCCATCGTGTGACTCCCTGAAAAATTACACAACTGGCGTGTCTGCCTTAGTTTCTTAAACATCTTAGTTTGTCAAAACATGGAAGATACTGCAATATAAAACAAGGTTTAGTTTTAAAATGCCATGTACAGTACCTGCTCTGCTCTTTTTTTTTTTTATGCCGGCATTTTTATTGTTTGTTGTGACGATTGATTAAAAGTACTAGGATATAAAAATAAAACCAGAAGCTCTACTCAAAATTCACGTGTTCGTCTCTTAGGCGGGCACAGATTATTGAGATCTTTTTCCTCTAAAATTGACGCCTCAAGATGGTATCCGATGCAAATTCCAAGTTTACTGAGCCACTTCGAATATACTGTATTAGCACATATGCTGGGAAAAGTGACACTACCACACATTTTTCATCCACCTGAGGTGCCCGGGACAGAATGCAGCGCTTCAATCGGTAACGCGGGGTCAGATCTCTCAGGTCAGTCATGCTGGTAAACAGCGTGACAGATGGGAGCCTTATCAATTTAGAAACCACTTTAAAATCATGCTAAGACGCCCGGACTGTAAACGGTGACCCCTCAGATCACCATCCTTCGGTGTATCCAGCTGCACCGGGAGGTCACCACCCCTTGAAGGCCTCTCCCGCCAACCGGGCCAGGCAGAAATGCCGCGGCATGGCCACTGTCACCTTGTATGTCACGAAAAATGTCGTTTAAAACCCACAAAGGTCATTATGGGACTAAAACAGCGCTCAGAAGCTGCCCGGCCACGGCCGCCGCCAGCATCCCCACAGCCCCGACGCCGCCGCCCCGCCCGGCTGATGTGGCGCTGCCGCCGGGCCGTACCACACAGTCCCGCCGCCGCGGGGGTGCGCTGACCCGCCGCCCTCGCCGCGCCCGGGCACAACCGCGTCGGTGACAGCTCAGCACCGCGAGCCTCCCCCTCTACATCAGCTTGGTAGCGCCCACGCGCGCGCCGACTGCCTTCGGGCGAACTCATGGTGAAAGATTGTAGGGGGGTAGTAGGGTGAGTTTCGCGCCAGTGCGCTGTCCTGTCACCGCCTGCCCAGCGCTGGGCTGCGACACACATCCAGGGAAGTTTCACATGGCGTCAGCACAGTTAAATGTAATGGCGCTCCCCGAAAAATGGTTCGGTCGGACCCCACCTCAGTAGAATGGAAGGCGGCGCCATCTTGGGCTCAACCACAGCAGTCACGAAATAGGGGTGTCAAGAGTGCAGTGGGGTGAGAAGGTGGCGAAGCCGCCACTGGCTGAGCAAGACAGGGCTGGTAAAGGCGGCGGAATCGCTTGTGTATGGAGCGGAGAGAAGGCGGCGGCGGGCAGGAGCGGCGGCGGGGACAGGGATCCCCCCTCTCGCTCTGAGCGCGTTGGTAGGAGCCGGCGCGCGCGGGCCGCTGGGCCTGGCGCACATGGCCCGGCCGTAGGAGCCGCCCCGCCCCTCCCCCGCCTTTCCCCGCCGCGCTCCGGACGGGACCGGGACCGAGCACCGAGACCCCGCAGCGAGCACAGGGCACCGCGTACCGCGCCGAGACCCGGACACCGAGACCCGGGCACCGCAGCCGGTCCCGGGCACCGCCGCCGGCCCATGCAGGACACCGAGGAGAGCCCCGCGGCCGCCGCGCCGCCCGGCGCGCAGGGCCCCGCCGAGGAGCTGGAGCACACGGACGCGGTCCCGCCGCCCGCGGAGTCGCCGCAGCAGCGGGAGGAGCAGGAGGAAGACGACAAGGAAGATGAGGAGGCGGAAGGAGGAGGGGAGTCCGGAGCGCCGCCGGGGCGCCCCGAGCCGCCGCCGCCCGCTGCCGCCGAGGAGCCCGAGCAGCCGCTCCCCGAGCCGCAGCCGCCCTCTGGCCGCGAGAGCCCCGTGAAGGCCGAGCCCGAGCCCGGCTCTGAGGCCGGGGCCGAGCCCGCGGCGGAGCCCAAGTCCGAGCCGCCGGCCGAGGCCGAGCCCGGCGCGGCGCAGGAGAACGGGGAGGCCGCGCCTGCCGTCCCGGCCGAGCCCGAGGATGAGATTTCCTTCAGCGACCCCGAGGACTTCGTGGACGACATCAGCGACGAAGGTGCGGGACGGGAGCAGCCGCGGGAGCGCTGCGGGGGCCCCGGCGTTGCCCGGAGCCGGGGGAGCCCGTGGGGAGTCGGGGCCAGGCCGGGGAACGCTGTGCCCCGAGTCCCGCGGGCCCCGCAGCGCCTCTGCCCTGGTGCTGGGCCGCTCCAGATGCTGAGTGCGCGTCTGCATCGTAGCTGTGCTTCATAAATGATCTTTTCTCTGAGTTGTCTCTGCACCGCACAACGCTGCTGTTATAATATCTACTGTTAAAGTGGTTCTAAAATCGCTGTTACACCTCAGATGTGGGCTGCCCTCACAGAGTGGAATCATCAGCTCGTCTCCCTTCCCTTTGCCTCCATTAGTTAAACTCAGCTGTAGAAACAGAAGTTTTAAGTGGCTGACGTGGTCGTTACAAACTAGGTTTCATCGTTCTGGTTTTTTTCGTGCACCCAGGATGAAATCCGTAGGTAAATAGGGTTTGAGAAGAGTTACTGCTCATGAAGAAGTGATGTTGGTACTTTGTGACAAGAAAATAGGGAAAAATCGGTTTTGGCAGTTAAAAATGTCAGCCCAGGCTCTTCTAAAAGTAGTGGATATTGACGGCCTTAAAATGGCAAAGCTGTTGTGTAACTGCACAGATAATAAAGGTTTATGGGTGGGCTCGTCATACAGAAGTTAGAACCGTAATTTAGTGGTTTTTAGATGGGGCTTTCTGGATAAATGTTCTTAGCTTTTGAATAGCAAAAGTACTTGTTTCCCCCATTATTTGTTCAGCATTTGTGCTGTTGTAGGGTTTCTTGTGCAGGTATTCTGTGTGTTGTAGGGTCTGTTGCACGTATCAAAACTGGAAAGATGTTTCTAAAGCACAGGACTGTAAATCAGCCAGTTATCTCCACTGGCTGTGAAATACAGGTAATACAGGTGCATTCTTGTGTTTCAGTCCTTTGTTTAGTTTAATAAAACAGCAGCCAAATATCCTAGATTAAGGAAGTGTTTGCTGTTCTCAGTTTAGCAGTCTGTGTAACAGCTCTTTGAACTTTTGCATTTGTTTCTTAAGGAGACTTTGGCAAAATTGCCTTGGAGTTGGATTCTTTTTGCTAAGTGCTTGCTTAATACATTTTGTCTACATCTAGGATTGTTGTTTTGTTTCTTCTTAGAAACTGGGCATGTTTTCCATCCCTGCCTATTTTATTGTTAATTAATTTGGTGAACTTCTCGGCTGTATGAAATCCAGTATTAGTGGCTGAATTACAGCGTTTAAGTTTAGTCCCTCTTGCTGGTCTGACTTTCTATCTGTGTGTATTGCTTCTTGAGCTTCCTTATTCCTTTCCCATTATTCTGGTGCCCTTCCCAAGGAGAAAAGCAGTCCAGTGTGACCAAGTCAAGGTTCTTTCAGTGCTCATCACAACACAGATCTTCAGGAACACCTGTGAGATGGACCAGCTTTAGGACTGGAACATCTCGGATCTTTTACTGCCACTTTTTTCCCCCTGAGTGGTGGTGGCATGGAAGAACAGCTGATCCGAGTTAAAGCAGGAGAAGGGATGGACAACCACTTAGGTACCAGTGAAGCTTTAGTTCAGATAATGACAGTGGTCCTTAAAATACTGCCAGCTGAAGATAGCCCTGTACCCACCACACCCTGCTTCCCTTCTGGCTGCAGTAGGAGCTTGCTGAACCAGCTTCTTAGTCTTTGAAGATTCCTTTGGTCACAGTTTTGAATTTAAGGGCACAGCGTGGGAATTTGTCTTCAGTCTGTTACAGTTTTGATTCAGTGCAGGGTGTTGCATTCCTGCCCAGGAATCTAAACATGCATTCCTTGGCCTGTCTGTAGGCCTACAGAGTCTTTGGTGAGAAGTGATTATGAAAAAAATAACTAAAAGAGCCTTAAAATTACCCTTTTGTGTTTTACTTTAGTTTTCTCCTTTCGCTTGTAGACTCCTGTGGAAATGTCCTTGTGGGGCATGCCTTCATTTTATATATT
This sequence comes from Corvus hawaiiensis, assembly GCF_020740725.1. Lineage (NCBI taxonomy): Eukaryota > Metazoa > Chordata > Aves > Passeriformes > Corvidae > Corvus > Corvus hawaiiensis. The sequence continues at coordinate 4,723,847 of NC_063228.1, forward strand.
TTATATTGTTATTTGTAGTTCTTACATGCACATGGAGATCATCTTTATGAGTGATAAATACTACAAACAACAATATTCTGTGGATGCTACATAATCTTGGTGGTAATGGACTAAACATTTGTGAAGCACATTGCCCCAGACCTGTGGGAAGCTTCATGTGTAATAACCTGTAGAAGCTTAAAGTTGTAGAAAGCAACTTTTTAGTAGTTTGAAATTCAAAGTAAGCATATTTCTCATATTTCTTCATTGCTGGAGATCTTTCCAATGATGTTCCTGGGCAGAAAAATTTCTTGAATTACAAAACCATCAAATATCTAATGTCTTTAAAATATTAGCATATACAACACCTTTTTCCTAGTCTGTGCATGCTATAGGTAGTCTGACTGTCCAGATTTTATCTAATTCAAAAGTATGGTGGTGTGAACTTATTTTTTGTGTGGCTTTGTATTTTATTGTGATCTTCATGTAAGCTTAAAACTTACTGCAGATACTCAGGAATTAATATGTTTGAGGAATATCCAGTGTGAAAAGATGTGTGCTTGTCTTCACAAAGCTTAAATATGGCTTTAAGTGTCTTGCCTTAGACCTTCATTTTTGTGCTTAATTAAAAGTTTAGATGGAGTGTGAGTTCTAAACATAATTATAGTGATGCTGAGACATGCAGAGCTGCCAGTATGGTGGGTAGTTTTGAATTATGCTGAAACTCGTGTAATTTGGGAGGGAGGTACAGGTTACATTTATTTTTATCAAAGTCATCTGGTTATAATTTGAGCAAGAGGACTGGTCAGAGGTCAGGTAATAAATCATGCATTTGTCTGTGCTATTGTCAGTTTTGAGGACTTCCTGAGCCAGTTTCATCTCCTAAAAAAAGCTGATAGTGCAAGTGTTGATGACCTCAGTGTGTGAAGGATTTTTTTAAAGAAAGACTTTGAGAGTTGGGTGCCTAAAGTTTGCCATGAAACCACATAATCCTGTCACTTAGCCAGGAAGTGCTGTTGGGATGTTGTGCATTCACTTCAGTTGTTTTTTTGACAGAAGGTTCATTCACTATCAAGTCTCTTAAATGATTCTTGAAATTTCCTGAAATGTGAAGTCTCTCTGTTCTCTTACTTTCACTGTTCTTTACACCTTTGTCTTTCTCCTCCTTGATGTGACCAGTGCCTTAATTTCCTGTCTGTCTTGTCTTTGCAGAACTGCTTGGTGACATCCTGAAAGATCAGCCACAGGAAGCAGATGGAATAGACTCGGTGATTGTTGTGGATAATGTACCCCAGGTTGGACCAGACCGACTGGAGAAACTGAAGAACGTCATCCACAAAATATTTTCCAAGTTTGGTAAAATTATCAATGAATTTTATCCGGAAGCAGATGGAAAAACAAAAGGGTAAGTCATGGTAACTCCAACTGGAAAAAGGATTGAAACACAGCTCTGGCTTACCCTTGATTGTTAGTGTCAATACTTTATGGCCAGTTTTTAGGGTGACCTCATAGTCCTTACCATCAGCTTCTTCTACCTCAGCCTGTGCAGTCCTGACATCAGTCTCAGTGACAAACAAGTTCCTGAGGGAACTGAGAACCTTAACAGCTCATTAGGCTCCATAGTAGAGTGTGGTGGGGATTAATTATGGAAACAGTTTAGCTGGGTTTGGAGACAAATGTCTATGCAGTACGACATGAGTTTTTTCTCAGTTTTCTGCTATGGTTAGTCAGTAAGTGAAAGGTCTTCTTGAGTTAAAAACCTGGTAGCAGTGGATGTGTTCATTGCAAAATAGACTGTCGGTGTCTGTAACAAATATTCCTAATATTGGAGGAATCCATAGTTTAGAAGGCATAAAAACATCAAGTTTTCTGGAGTGGAGGGATTATTGATTCTATAAGGTCAGTGTGAGAAGCATGAGAAAATTATTCTCTCTGTTTATCTCTCTCTGAGACACTGTCTGATGGTGTTCAGGATACCATTAGTTTTGAGTCTGCTGGGCTCCGAGGTAGCTTGGATTAAGTGGCCAGAAGGAAGCTGAGTTGTGTAATTGTAAAACAAGAGTGATGCTTTGAGATGCGTGTGACAGCAAGTTACCATTCCTAAACATGACCTGTTACTGGGAAGAGCTGTGGATGTAACCTGCCTGTTCCTGGCTCTCACTGTTGTCATGGTTGTGCTGAACTTGTAGTCACCACTGGATCTGGCCCATTTCAGAAAGGATATCAGATTAATTGAGGTCAGGCCCAGACAGTTAAAATCTGTGTGAGCCTGTGGCCAGAATGGAGATTAATTGCTATTTACCCTAATTGGTTAGGGACAAGACAAGAAGTTATCTTGTAGATGCACTGTACTGAATTCTTAATTCATCCCCATTTTTTCTTCTTTATTATGAGCCTGTTTTGTAGTCAGCAGTGTCTTCTACTTTGGTTTTCCTTCCTTGTAGGTACATCTTCCTGGAGTACATGTCCCCCTCTCATGCCGTGGATGCCGTGAAGAACGCAGATGGATACAAACTGGATAAGCAACACACTTTCAGAGTCAACCTCTTCACAGACTTTGATAAGTGAGTGCAGCAGTTGTGTGTTATCTGTAGATTTGGGGATTCTAATCCAGAGTGCCTGTATGGAGTGTAACCAACCAAATTGTTCTTTCAGGTACATGACAATCAGTGATGAATGGGAAATCCCTGAGAAACAGCCATTTAAGGATTTGGTAAGGAATTTTTTGAAAAGCAGAAAGAATATTCAGCTTAATATTCAGTGGTTACTTCATTGCTGGAATATCCATATAAAAATAGAAATGATGTGTTAATGGTGGTGTAAATAGCAGTGCTGATCACATGCTCCTGTTCCTTCATGCTCACCATCATGAAGTGATGGGAGGAACTCAGTGCTTCTGTTTAATAGTTACACATAGTGTAAAGCTTAATTTACTCCTGTTATTTAAGAGTAAATAATAATTTTGCACAAGTCGTTTAAAAACAGATTTTCAAAAGCATCTTTTTATATATTCTTAATTGTTTGAGGCAAACTTTGGTGTTTGTTACCAGTTGGTTTGTAAATAGTCTGGTGGAAGAAAGGATAGTTTGTTTTTTCTTTGAAAACCAAATACCAAGTGATTTCTTGTTTAAAATAAATATTAAACATCATCAAACCATCTTGAAGGTCCACCTGTTCATGGTGTGCTCTCAGCCTCCAGCAAGTGGAATTGTTTAATTTCACTTCAAAAACTTGTTTGCAGTGGTAAGACCCCAAAGTTACATTCTCTGGTAAGACCAACTTCCACCTGCCAGGTAGATACTAATTTGTGGAACTTACTGTCTTAGTCTTTGACTCACTAATAGTCCTTTTGCTCTGTTTTTCTCAGGGGAATCTCCGATACTGGTTGGAAGACCCTGACTGTAGGGATCAGTACAGTGTCATCTTTGAGTCAGGAGACCGGACATCCATTTTCTGGAATGACATCAAGGAACCTGTTCAAATTGAGGACAGAGCAGTGAGTGTCCTGGAAGTGCTGGAGATTGCAGATACACTGCCAGTCTCCTTCATTTTATGACATTGCAGCTTTTTTAATTTAAAAAAAAAAAAATCTTTCTCCCATTGCTGAAATAATTTTTTCTTCCTTGTGAAGAGTGGTGAAATCACATCCTTTAGAATTAAATTTAGCTGCTTAGGTAAGAGAACTGTGGAGTGAACTTTTTGGAGTTTATGGTGGTGGTTGGGTTTTTTTTAAACTGGTTTATGATACCCATTAGTTTCCTTCATCTCTCTGTTATAGGTGATTCAGAAAGACCTGAGAATGCAAAGTCAGAGTTTGAGGAGCGCTAGTCATTCGAGCTGAATATGTGCTTATGTTTGTTGCTTCAGATGACTCCTTGCTTTTGTGCTGACCACAGAGGTGTTAAAGAGGAATAGCTGGTTTGGTAATGGCATAAAAGAGGGAGAGTTAGTCTCCCTGCCTGCTGCAGGCACTGGACTTGCTGGGAACTGTTAGGACCCAGGAGCATTTTCCTTAATAACCACTGTGCATTACAGTAGAAGGAGGTTGGCTCTGGGATGGTGAGAATATTTGCTCATCACCATGGTCTCAGGATGTGGTCTGTATTGCTGAGACCTCTGTAACTTAGCTGAAGGTCCAGAGCTGTGTTGTTCAGAAAGTTGAAATACTTACCCTTACTTCTGAGAAGAGTATGTTCTTACCAAGGCTGAAAGAAGGAAACCCAGGCCATTAGGTGGGTTTAATTGTTACTACACAAAAGATGTCACTGTACCTGAAAAACATCTTTGGTGATCTGTAAGTTGGAAAGGTCTTAACTGAGAGTTTTCAACCTGAAGAATAGGTACTGTATGTTATGTGCATGAAATTAAACTCCACAATTATCACAGATCCTGAGATGTTCCCTTAGTAAAGGGATTTACAAAATGTGCTGCTACAAGCCATGCATTAATTCTTTCCCTTTCAGGAACACAGAATGAAATTAAGCTTTTATGTGTACTTTTTTTTAAAATCCAGAGGTGGACAGAGACCTATGTCCGTTGGTCTCCCAAAGGCACCTACCTGGCTACGTTCCACCAGAGAGGCATCGCTCTGTGGGGTGGAGAGAAGTTCAAACAGATTCAAAGGTTTAGTCACCAAGGAGTGCAGCTTATTGACTTCTCACCCTGTGAAAGGTACAGAGCATGACATTGGTTTGGGCTGAGGGGTCAAAAGCATGAGGCATGAATAGCATCCTCCAATTCTGGAGTGCTGAAATTAATTCCTGAAGATTTCTTGAACATTAAGGAGCTCTGGAGAGAAGGATAAAGTAATTTCAGGACTGAGATACATTTTCTGTTGATGGTTTTCAAGTAACATATTTGGAAGCAGTTGGGTTTTATGCTTTATTGTAGGGAAGAGATTATTTACCAATGGAGAAATCCAGCATCCCTGTAGTTTGGGTTGGATAAGGTCAATGATTTATGTTTGGTTCAAAACCAGTGCTATTCTCACGTCAAAACTATATAATAGGTAACAGTGTATTTGTCGAGTTCCCCTGCCTTGTAACATCAATATGGAAAGACTTGCACATAAATCTAGAATCTTTTTAGCCAGAGGGATATCAGGGAAGCTTTCTCCTCCTTTATCATCCTGTTCTTATTTTTCTCTCTCCTGAAAAATCTCATTAGAGAAACTTTTGTTTCAAAGTGCCTGGTATTTAAATACTACTTGGGTGAAAGGCTGCTGGTACTGACATACTAGATGAAGTTTCAATAGTGAAATGGCTTCTTTCTTTTGTAGGTATTTAGTGACCTTCAGCCCTTTGATGGACACACAGGATGACCCTCAGGCTATCATCATCTGGGATATTCTGACTGGCCAAAAGAAGAGAGGATTCCACTGTGAAAACTCAGCTCATTGGCCTATTTTTAAGTAGGTTGAAAAACAGAATTAGAGAGTTGTAGTCCCAGACTTCATTTAGTAAAAAGGCAGTTCCAATTTAATGGCTTTTTTTCTTGCTTAGATGGAGTCATGATGGTAAATTCTTTGCTCGAATGACTTCAGATACCCTCAGCATCTATGAAACACCTGTAAGTTCTTGCAGGGTTTTTTTGCATAATAATGAGAGTAGAAAGTATGTGTTGAAATACAAGAATGTTACTAACTTGAAAATTCATCCTTTTCTCATCTTTTAGTCTATGGGTTTGTTGGACAAAAAGAGCTTGAAAATCAATGGGATAAGGTGAGTCTATTCCCTTGTAATCATAACTGTGCTCTTTAGCTGGAATCCTTTAGTCTGGGGATTTGTTATGGTGAGAGGAATCTTTAGACTGTTGACTAGAGCAAACAGCCTTACATGTTGAGTTGATCAAATTAGAGAAAGTGGCAAAAAGAAATGGAAAACTCTCCATTTGTTGATGAATACACTTGGTAGGTTCTGTGCTTTGAAATCCTCTTTGTGGTACTGCTTAATCCAGGGTCTATCTTGGGAGTCCTGTTCCTTGTCTACAAAGGAACCACACTGGAATGCAGTTAGTTAGGGAATATCTCCCTAACAAGGGTTGTGCTGGCTCAGTGCAGTGTGCTGTGTCTGCACAAGACACACTGACTCCTCTGAGAGTTTTAAAAATAATCTCTATAAAGCAGCAAGAAAATCAAGTGTACCCAGGTGCAAGAAGATGGTCTCCGTGGTAATTTAATAGGGGGGGGTTTTGGCTCATTTTTTCCTAGATCTTTGGCATTTATTCTATGTGTAATCCCTGCTTTTTGGTGAGATATACTGATTGGATAACATTGGTGATATAGCAAAGTTAAATAGCTGCTTAAAGATCTGTTTTGGTATCATTATTAAATTGCCCTCAGTTATGTGTCTGTGCCTGTCTTTATTATTGAGAGTTGATCTTTGTCTGCAACATTCAGATACAATGAGGAAAGTGGTTTCTGCTTGTAGCATCTCTAACTAAAAATTAAAACGGCATATTTTTAACTTTGTTCCTGTAGAGATTTCTCATGGTCTCCAGGTGGTAACATAATTGCTTTCTGGGTGCCTGAGGACAAAGACATCCCAGCAAGAGTGACTTTGATGCAGCTGCCTTCTAGACAAGAAATTCGTGTGCGGAATTTGTTCAACGTAGTAGATTGTAAACTGCACTGGCAGAAGAACGGGGACTACCTGTGTGTGAAGGTAGACAGGACTCCCAAAGGCACACAGGTACATGGATTCTGATTTTACTGGTAAAATTTGGTTCTGTCTCATGCTTCCTTTTCTTACAGTACTGCCTTTCAGTAGAGGCAGTGTAAATTATATCAAGTCAAAGCTATTTTTAATTTTTTCCATTTGAATTTGAAGCATGTGGAAAGCAAAATGTATGTAATGTTTGCATCCAGGATTTGCTTTGACTTTAGTGGCCTCTTGGTCTCTGAGAGGTCTATGCCTCACCTCTTCTCCTGCTCAGAATTAAGCAGCTGCTGAACAAGATGTAGGTCAAGCTGTGTAATGTGCCACATGTTCATCTGTCTTAATTAAATTTTATAACAGTCTGAAAAAAAATAGATGCTTTTGTACAATTCTGAAGTTATTCTTCATCAGAACAAATTTGGGATGTTTTTTATAAGGAGGCATATTGTATTTATTTGCTGTCATTAAAGGAATAAACCTTGACTCACTCTCATCCTGTGTCCTAACAGGCTAATTATGGAGTTGTCCTTCTATGCCTAGTGATAAAATTATTTACTCTGCTGTTTTTGTGCTGGATAACAAGCTGGTTTTGGCCTTTACAGGGAGTAGTGACCAACTTTGAAATATTCCGCATGAGAGAGAAACAGGTGCCAGTGGATGTGGTGGAAATGAAAGGTAATGCCACGTAGTTCCTTACTTTTGAGCTTGAACTTTTTTGTATAGATCCTTGTGTTTTCCTTACAAATTCTTGTTGGCATGTGACATAATTAGGACTTCCACTCTTTGGAAAAGAGCTGGATTGTTAATGTTCCAGAATGTCTCATGTAAAAATGAGAAATCAAAACTTCTGGTGCTTTTCATGCTTGTGACTGACTTGGAAGATGACAGAAGTGAAAATGTGTTATTAATAAAGATGGTAGGGCTGACAATGAGTGTATTTTGTAGAAGATGGAAGACTTAGAGCTATAGTTAGAAACACTTCCCCTAACTCCCTGCAATTGCCCTATCAACCTATGCTTTAAAATAAAGTCTGTTAACTGATGGGTTCTCTCTCTTCAGTATCTTAGTTTTCTTTGGTAGCTAAAGAAAATCAGAGGTTTGTATTGTCCTTTAACAGAGTTTTGGCTCCTCTTGTTACAGAAAGCATTATAGCCTTTGCTTGGGAACCAAATGGAAGCAAGTTTGCTGTGTTGCATGGAGAAACTCCACGAATTTCAGTTTCCTTTTACCATGTTAAAAACAACGGGAAAATAGAACTCATAAGTAAGTGAAAAACAAGTGAAAAGTGCAGATGATAAGGATTTTGCATGGTAGAAGATGCAGTAAACTCAAAATTGTGGCTGTTTGTGATGTCTTGTGAGAAATTGGTGGGGCTGATGCTTGCAAGGTAATTGATGGCATTGGACTGAGATCTCTTTCTGAATTTGCCATGTTTCTTTTCAGAAACATTTGACAAACAGCAGGCAAACACGATATTCTGGAGTCCCCAGGGGCAGTTTGTAGTGTTGGCTGGCCTCAGAAGGTGAGTGTTGCACAGGTTGCTGAACAGCACCACATTCATTTTAAGGAGGAAAAGAACTACTGTATCTCACCAAGAAGTGTTTGGTGTCCCTGTGAATGTTGATTGCAGTAATCCTGATAGAGCTGTGCAAAAGCAAAGGCAGAGCAGATATGCAACTTCATGATGTAGCTTAGTCCTTTGCAGCTTTCATTTCCTATTTTTGCCACATCAGATGAGGAGTGCATTTTTCAACAGAAAAGTGGATATTTAGAAACACCTTTCAGCTGTTCAAGTTAAATACTGACTGAGCCAATCCAGTTTGGACATGTATGTGGCTCTTGTGATGCATTTGTTGTCAATCTAATGCCCTTTCATGGGCAGTGCCTGTTAATGACAGTGCTGCTTTGTGAAAGAATTGTCAAGAAAGTTGCACTTTAGAGCAAGTGAAAATGATTGTTATTAACTAGTCAAGTAATACTTGCTTTCACATGCTTTCAAACAAGCACTGCTGTTCATCTTAGTGGATGAATTATTTCTTTAATCTTTTCTTCACTACTCTGTCTAAGCATATGATTGTTCAACTTTGGCTGTAGCTTGCCTAGAGCATGTTTTTACTGTAACTTTAACCCATTTTATTTGTATTCTTAAGGGTCACTGAACATGGAAACAAAAGTGTCATTCTTACGGGGTGTTTTGTTTTTATCCACCACGTTGCTTTCCAGCCACAGAGACTGGTACCAACCTGTCTCGTGGCTGCTGTGGGAATTTGTTTGTAATGAGGATTTGTAGAGATGCAGCTTGTGAAATGCTTTTAAAACCCCAGGCTGTGCTGGTGTGTAAAGCAATGTCTTGTTTTGCCTGTGCAGCATGAATGGTGCCTTAGCATTTGTTGACACGTCCGACTGCACCATGATGAACATCGCGGAGCACTACACGGCCTCGGATGTGGAGTGGGACCCCACGGGCAGATACATTGTCACCTCTGTGTCTTGGTGGAGCCACAAGGTACTGATGCACCTCTTTTCCCCACCCCCGCTTGCTCTTCCAGTGGTACTGGAAAGGACTTTTGATTAGGAAGAGAAAACGAACGCCTGTCACTGGTCAAATGACTTAACCTGCACCGCAGTTTTAAACATTAATTTCTGAGGACTCCAGTGTTAAGTTAAAGCTTATCTTGGCTGAGCTGGTGCACTGCTCTTCCAGGTGGACAATGCATATTGGTTATGGACCTTCCAAGGCCGTCTGCTTCAGAAAAACAACAAAGACAGGTTCTGTCAGCTGCTCTGGAGACCACGACCAGCTACCCTGCTCAGCGAGGATCAGATAAAGGTAGGGTATTCCGGGGCCTTTGTGCTGGCATGGATTTGGTGTATCAAGCATACTTGGTTTGCTTCCTCCTCTTGAGGATGAGGCTTGTTACACAACTGCCTTTTGCCCTGAATGTGTGAATGAACACGTTGCTGTGTGAGACCTCATTTCTGGGAATGTCTCCAGATATTAACTGTATTGTAAGCTCAAAGTAGAAATGGTCACCAGTTGTTCTTACAGTTAGGGTATGATGAAAGGGTATAAAGAAGAGTAAGATTGAATTTTTTTGTTCAGACTTTGCTAGTTGTGTGTGTACAGAAGCACTTATATGATCTATAAGCCAGGAAGAGCAAAATTATAGTGAAGGGAAATTGCCTACCAGAGAGATGTTCTTCAGAAAGGCATAGCCTGCTTAGGCCTGCCAAAGGAGTTCTTAGAGAAGATGGTGGTTGTAATTGCTAGTCTGATACTCCAGTTGAAATAAAATTTCCTGTTTCACAGCAAATTAAGAAGGACCTGAAGAAATACTCCAAGATATTTGAGCAGAAGGATCGCCTGAGCCAGTCCAAAGCTTCAAAGGCAAGACACTTTTGAAATACATTATAGATTAAACTCTTGTAGCTTATCCTTAGTTGGCAGTGGTGATAGGTAAATTACATTTCCTGTATCGCAAGTGTTCATTTGAATCCAGATGGTTAGAATTAGTCCAGTGGGTAGTTCAGAGAGGTGCTGCTGTAAAGAGTCTGGAGAGGAACTGGTGTTACCTCATTAAGCAAAGGTGGTAAAATTTTGGAGTTCTCAGTGTGTTGCTGCATTAGCCAGAGTTTAAAATCAGAAAAGCTCTTTCAATTAAAAAAAAAAACCTCACCAAAACAGCATTTTGATTACAGAAGAGAATCTTTTTTCCTCTGAATCAGTAGAAGGTGTTTCTGAGAACAAAGCTTGCTCGCTAAGGAATGCCTGGCGTGCGGGTTTGGTTCCGTGGGAGGTTTAACCCCTTCCTGCCCCCGCAGGAGCTGGTGGAGCGGCGGCGCACGATGATGGAGGAGTTCAGGAAGTACCGCAAGATGGCGCAAGAGCTGTACATGGAGCAGCGCAACGAGCGCCTGGAGCTGCGCGGGGGTGAGGCTCGGGGCTGGGCAAAACCACCGAGAAACGCCTCCTTTGGGGCCTCATCCTCTCCTCTCCTCCCTCTGCTTCCTGCTGAAGCCAGTCCTGTGTTCCCTGCAGTTTTTTTGTACTTTTTATCTTGAATCATGACAGGATTTAAGGGGGAGAAAAAAGGCATTGGCTTGACCTTAGGAGAAAACTGTAGTGGGAGACAGTAATGCCTGAATAAATTTTGCATGTACTTGTTATGATTTAAAGTACCAAATACCTCTTGTTTCACTGCTGCTCTAAGGAATGTTTCTGCCAAGAGCATCAAATCATTCCATTGCTGCCTTGTTTGATGGGTTCAGTGCTGATGTTTTCTCCATTGCAGGGGTCGACACAGATGAGCTGGACAGCAATGTTGATGACTGGGAGGAGGAGACTGTGGAATTTTTTATCAATGAAGAAATTATTACCCTTGCAGAACCAGAGTAATAATAAAACTGTGGTAAGATAGCTCTCAGTAGAGAGAAACTTTTCTGTCAACTATTGCTATAGAGCTGATAATTTGCTTGAGAGAGTTAGGTCTGTCTGTAGCATTGGTGAATGTGTTGTTCTCTGAATTGTTGTTTGGGGTTTTTTTGTGGCTAGAGGAGACGAAAGCTTTTTTTAAAAAGTAATTGCAGACAGTCGGATTTGTGAGTTGTACTGAGCAGAGTACTGTGTATGTCCTTTCTGGCCAGAGAGATCAAACCCACAGCAGAGTCAGGGTCAGCCTCTGAACACAGCGTATTGCAGAAGCTGTAGGTTCTGTCTGTAGAAGGAATTGTAGTTAGTATGAGATAGGAATTTTGCCTTTTGGAAGATTTGAATGTTAGTCCAAGACTAGGCAGAGTTTAAATACTGTATTAAAGATTATGCAGCATTTATCTGTAGGCTGATAAAATTTTGAGATGATGTTTAAATATCTACATGAAGTCAGATATTGTTTTCTAGAAAAGCTGGGTAGGGTTCAGGTAGTGGCAGATTTTTGTGTACTGACTGTCATGGCTTGTTGCTGAAATATTTTATTTAATTTGGTGTTTTTCCCAGTTCCTTCTTTTGAATTCATATATTTTATGTTGGCGATGGAGGCTACTCCCAGCCCCTGCTGTGGAAAATGTCTTTTAGGGAGCTTGACGTTGTATTAAGGAGGAAAAATACCTTGATAGTGAAGACACAGGATTTAAAACTTGCAGTGGGTTTGTGCTCTGTCACGTTTAGGATCTCACTTAAGGAAGAGGGAGGGGAGACTGGAAATACACACCTGTAAGTCACCCTGCAGTTCTTCAGCCTCCAGATGTCTGGAGAGCTCAGGTGCAACACGTGCCTCTGGGAGCTGTAGAAAAATAACAAGCTTGATACCTTTGACTGTCTTTGGGTCTGGCTTATCTGTGTTCCATACATGGGAGATCTTTTTATGGAAGGAAGAGGGAGAGAAGCTGCTTACTGTATGGATTTAAACCACATGAGTTTAGGAAGAGGTGAAACACAAGCTGGTGTAGCCTTTCACCAGCTCAGCTGCTGAGGTTGAGCTGTTTGTATAAAATACAGTAGCTAACTCACCTCTTTTTTTTGTTTTTTGCAGCTCCACCAGATCTCGTGCTGAAAAGAAGTTTGTTTTCCGAAAGCCTATAACAACTTTGGAATTCTTAATCCATATTCTTGCACTCTGGAAGGGTGGATGCACCAGATTTTCTCCATTCTGACACATTGTAGTGCCTTTAAGTCTGGCTGCCTGCTGCAGTGAGATACTGGAAAGGCGCTGCTTTTAAATTTATATTCTTTTTTTTTTTTTTCCTAGGGTTTGACTATTATTTTTTTCTTTTTAAATCCACTACTACCAGTATTTACTTCCAGATTCCCGTGCAGTCCTTGCCAGCTGGCAGTTTTTGCCTCTTGCCAGTGAGGTGAGATTCACCAGTGCACCCCTGTCTCACACACACGATGTTTGGGTTCCAGGGCTCTCTCTGTGTCCCAAGGGCATGGACAGGTGTTCGTTTGGGTTGGGGAAAAGTCACCAGAACCATTTTTCGTATGATGTGTTTTAGTGTGCTGAAGCAGCACTACAGCGGGCTATACCCTCCTCCTTTCAGATTGTGAAAGGATGTCTCCCTCAAAGAGCTGAATATGGAAATAAAAGCAGACCTATACTAAAACCAGGCTGGCTTCGTGTCGTTTGTAGGGAATCTTTCCCTGAATGATCAACGTCAAACAGCACCCAGTAATAAGAGTGTGTTTGCTGTATTGCCTTAATGGTTCCTTTGGATTTTTTTCAAATCTTGGTTCCTCATGGCCCTTCTGGCTTTGTGTTGTGGTTGGTTTGTTGTTTACAATATGGTACAGCTCATTAATCTGTCACATTGGCCTGTTCATGGTGGTGGAGTGACTAGAAAATGACTGGATTCTTAAACCATTTGCAAACTGATAAAAGCCTCAGGAATTTTTGGACCTGTGTCTTGTTAGTTAGAAATGTTAGAAAATTGCAGACTTCTAGAACAGTGCTCTGTCCACATGCCTTTTGCTCCCTCTTGCAGTACCTGGTTCCATTTCCAAAGACCTCCAAGCTCAGCAGGAAGAACTGTACTCAGAGCTGGTGCAGCAGCATATTCATATTTATATATTTATATTTAATATTTATATGTAGAACTGGATCTTGTCAGAGCAGTCAGTGAGAGAGGTTGGCCTGTTCCTTGCCCTTGGAGAATGAGGATGTTCCTCTCTTCTGGACTGGGCAGGGAAATTGCCAAGGTGAGCACTCTTGACTGGCTTTCCTTAAGCCCAGGGCTCACTTGTACAGCAGGGTGGGACAGCTCTGGAGTGGGAAGCCCTCTGGGCACAGGACAGCCCCACTCAGCTGCAGGTGGCCAAGGTACAGGGATGTTCTCAGCACTTCCTTTTTCATAGGTAAATTTACTGTGATGGCCAGTGCACAAATGCCTCAATTAACTCCCATGTCCTCTTCACCAGGAAGTTTTCAAAATTATTTTCCTGTAAATGGTACTTAGTGTCAACAATTCACTCTTTAACCAGCATGTGTTGTTTTTCCGAAAGTCTGTATTAATTTCCAGTTTTCTGCATTTGTTCATTCATAATCCATATAGACAGGTACATAGTTGATTAAAGTTTACTCCACAGTATTCCCCAGCCTCATTTCTCAACTGGACTGGAAAGAAATACTTTCTAGAAAAACAGTGCAGAAGAATTTACAGCACAACAAAGTTCTCCAGTGATTGTGGAATGGTTTGGATTGGAAAGGATGTTAAAGCTCATCTCATTCCACCCCCTGCTGTGGGCAGGGACACCTTCCACTATCCCACCATCCAGCCTGGTCTTGGACGTTTCCAGAGCTGGGGCAGCCACAGCTTCTGTGGACAACCTGAGCCAGGGCCTCTTCACCCTCATGGTAAAGAGTGATGGCTTGAACTTGAATAGCAGGAATCATTTTTATGACCCTTTGGTTGTGAAGAGCTGACTTCTCAACCATTTTCTAAGTCACAAATTGAGTTGACAGGTTTTCTTCTCCTGTCTCCGTGCAATGAAGGTTTAATAGGCGACTGTGTTTTATTCCTGGCTCTTTTCAAAGTAATGAGATGTAATTCCAATGTTGAGTAAATTGAGTTCTCTTACAAGATGCTTCTCTGAGGTGCAGATCATCAGTGGAGGAAAAAAACAACATAAAAATTGCATCCAGAATTGTTCCTGCAGCATCTCTGGAAGCTGATGAGATCTTGACCAGCAGTTCAGGCCTTTTCTCATCTAACACCAGCATTTCTGACATCACTCCCTTCAATTACTTCATCTTTTCTCTTGTGCTTCTTACTTCAAATGCTTTTTGCAAGTTATGTGCTACTGAAATTGCTTTATGGGAATGTATTTGGTAAATTATCCTCTTTGCCATATCTTGGAATAGCACTGGGAGGTGGAGTAGGGAGGGAGGCTCCTCCTGTTGCATTGAATCCATCTGTGTAGCTTCGAGTTCTCTGCCACTGCTTCTCAGCCTGTGCCTTTGTAAGGGCTTCAGAAGGATGGTCAAAGCAGAAGCAGGTTTGTAGGTACTGGCTAAAGCTATGTAGGGTGGGGAAAAAAGGCTTCCCACAACACTTGAACCTCCACTGAGTGCCCTTGAGGGTCCAGAATTTGGGTGGGAAAGGAAACAAACCTTAAGCATTAAGATAGTATCTCTCCTTAGTTTTGTTAAAGTATTGTATTAAGTATTTTTAATGAGTGTTCTTAAATAGCAGGATTAACTGGACTAATTCATATAATCCTAGGCTAGTCTTCACTCTGTCTTTATTTTGAATTTGTAGTAAATATTCTCGTGACCTTTTAACCATCTACAGCCCTTAATGCAAACTTCACAGAACAAATTTTAGTCACTTGCTCTACTAAGTTTTAACTTCTTAAATTCTAATATTTTTTAATTAAGCCTTGCTGTAACTTTTATGAGGTTTGACTCCTTTACTGTCAATAAAAAATGAATACAAAGGGTGATCTCCTTGTGGCTTTTTTAATGGGTTGTTGTAATGTATGGACTCCTGGTGTTCCTGGGCTTTCTGGTCCAATGGGAGGGAAAAAAACAGACTTGCACTATCCATGCATGATTTAAAGCAGTTGTGGGTAAGTAATCTGCAGAGAAAAATGTGCAGTGGGGTAGGTGAGGCGGGGTTACTTGGCAGGTGGTGGTGGTGTCCCCCTTGGACGGTGATCCTCATTGTCCCCATCTCTTTGGGACCTGAGTGACAGATTCACAATAAGCAGCCAAAAGCAGCTGGGATTAAAGGCCTGCCGGAGTCCTCACAATTCCTGCAGGGCCTCAGCATCTCTGTGTTGATCTCAGTAAGAGGAATGCTTTGAAAATGTAATCCTCTCCCAAGTTTTAACCTTCAACCCCGTGCCTCTCAGTTAAACTGAAGCATTGCTCTCAGTGTGCTGAAACAGGATTGGGGCAGACACAGAAACCTCTGCTCTAACTGGAATCGCATAAAATAAAGTCAATAATATGTGGAATACCTTACATTCCTCTCTAATGCAAGGAAAAGCCTTAGTACTTGGTGTGACCTGGCTCCACATGCTGCTCATTGGGGTTTGTTTTCTTACCCTCAGGGGCTGGGGCTCCCAGATGCAGTGATTAACTGGACCATTTTGGAGTTCAAGGCTGTCCAAGAGACTTGCATGATCCCCTCCACCTCCTGTAGAATTTGGGATTATGGTGTACAGGATAGTATTTTTAAATGCTTTTAAGAGATGTGGGAATGAGCTGCTCATAGCAGTGTCCCTCTGCCCTGTTTAGGGAGCTGATGAAACTGCAATTAACTTAATTCTTGTGAATATTAAAAGCTGTCCAAAGCTAAGGAGCTCACCTGGTACCCTGACATGTTCACAGCGAAGAAATGTTCCTTTGCTGCTGCCAGAACTACTCAAAACTGTCTATTACAGTGCTTGAGACTGGGAGCTGTTGGTGAAACCCTCATTTAATTGGTACATGGCTTGTTATTGTGCAGATAAATCTGGTTCCTATAGAAACTACTTGCTTGTGACTGGTGAGGCTGTAGAAAAAGTCTGTTTTGCTAAGTGCTTGCTGGGTACAGCATCATTTCTGTGCATTATGAAATGTTTTAGCAGCATCAGCTCTTCTGCCAGGAGCTGTAAAGGGGATGTCACTGTGTTTTATGAAAGTGAAACAGTCATGGAAAGGTGAAAATAGAATTTTTTAAATCTCTCTTATTATGTGAGGTCCCAAAGGAGTTCTTTAGTGGGATTTCAAACAAACCCTCTGCCAGGCACACAGGTTTGGGACCATGCCACTCACCCACAGTGAGGGCCAGAGCAGGACCCCAGCTTCAGGGGGCCCAATTAACCCCACAGCAGGATTTCCTCTGGGGCTTCATCTGTAGGTTAAACAGGCTCAAATACACGTGCTCTTGTCTGTTATTAATGCTGACAAATAGGTTGTGCCATTGTGTTTTAAATCTTTGAGTCAAATTATGTCTATGTTTCAAACAGAGCAGAGTGTTTCTGACTGATTGAGTTGTGGCACAAGGCACTGGCACTTAATTGCTACTTTATAATCACTCCAGTCCTGTGATGAATTCCAGATGAATTCCAGCTCCCAAGGAACCCTGGGGGACCTGCACAGATTAGGGCCAACTTGCTCCGATCTGGTTGAACAGGCTCATAATGATTGCTACCTGGGATTAAACAAAATGGGTACTTAGTGAAATGCAATTCCCTTTCTTTGTAATGGATAACTTTAATCGGTGTTTTAGGAACACCAGGGGAATCTGTAATTGTGCTCAGCCCTACTACTGTGGGTACCATGGTCCCAGACCTCCGAAGGCTCCTGCTGGCTGCAGCAATGTCACGGCTGAGTTCACTCTGCCACCTTCCCTGTCAATCAGTCAGAGTCCTGCTGTGTTAGAGACAGAAACAGAGGCAGAGGGAGGAAGAGTTTGTCAAGATAAAAGTGCAAATCATGGGAGAATGAACTGGTTTAAACTTTATGAACTTCATTAAACTCTCTGGGCTTTAAAGCTTTAATGTTTTGAGTTTGATCAGCAGAAGAGATGCAGCAAGAAGCTGTGACTGTGGCTGGTGCTTGCCCAGAACTGAGCCCTGCTGCAGGGAGCTCTGGGTGGCCTCAGCACACAAAAGCCACCTGTGTCCGTGTGTTCAGGTGACCCTTTGCCCTCAGTGGTGCTGAGACTCGCTGCCTGCAGAGCGGGAGAGCAGGTGAGCTGGGGGGCTGCCTGTGCCTGGGTGTGGGTGAGCTCTGGGGCTGTGCCTGCGTGTAGGTGAGCCCCTGTGATGGGCACCAGGGACTCTGCTGGGTACCCCATGGGCCACCATGAGCCTCTGGCTCTTCTGCTTCATGTGCAAGCACTTGCTTTCGAATCCTGCAAAACTCCTGCCTTTCCTGAGACACAGCAGGGATGCAGCTTCCTGTGCAATGGAACGTCTTTCTTTCCAGTTCTGCATCTTCCACCTCTTGCTCACCTCTCTACAAGGCAGGAATTGCAGGAGGCTCTGCTTACCTCTTCTACATTGCTACATCTATTTGCATATTTTTATTGTGCCCTCATTATTTACCTTCATTTTTGATGTAAATCCCATTATTTTTTATTGTACTTCAGCTGATCTTTCTCTGAACCCTTCCTGAACACACACTAATTCTGTAATATATCTTGTCTCCACACAGTAGTCACATGATAGCAGCCCTCAGAAGCAGAGTGAGAATGAATCTCTCTTTCCCCTTTATAGATTACAAATGCAATTTTTGTTTAGCACTTTACCTGTGAAACATCCTTTTTTTTTTTTTTCCTACTTTAAAGCAGCCATTAATCTCACAAGGATATCAGCTTTATTTTTATACAGCTTATTCAGACTTGCATCGTCTTCCCCAAGATCTATTTTCTCTAATGGAAATCTGGGAAGGAAATGTGCATTACATTAGTCTGAGTAACTTCTGTCTATGAGAATGCTTTTCTCTTAATAATGCAAATAACTGTAATTATGGAAGCAAATTAATTGACTGGGCAGTCAAAGTACTTAAATTTCCTGGTGTATTTTGATTTGCATTCATGTTCCCTGCTATTTTTACTCCCAGCTGAACTCATTTAGAACTGCTTCCGTCTGCTTATTAATCCTAACTCAAAATTGACTTTGCTTGTGGCTTGTTATACTTTAATGCCTCCATGAAACAGCAGAAGATTTGTGCTTTTAGAATACTGCTGGTTAGACAAGCCCCAGATTGGAAGAGGAGGACTCTTGGACACATGCATACACTGTGTGAGCAAAATTTGGCTGTTACATGAGCTCAGTAAGAGGGGCCTGAAAGTGTTACAGCGCAAATTTCTCAAGGAAACAGGCTGACCTCATTCTCCAGGCACTGCTCCTGCCTGTCACACTTGCCTGTGCACGATTATGTGTCAGTCTGTCTTATGCAGGCAAATGCTGCCACCAAGGACAAACCAGGAGTTCCCTTTGGAGTTTGTTCTTGTGTTGCTTCAGGTTTTAAGGCCTGAACTGGACCAGTGAAAATGAAAGAATTAAAACAACAACAACAACAACAAAATAAGTCTGGTAATTGAAAACTTGCATATCAAAGAGATACTTGTTAGACACTTAGAATTCAGCAGGAAATGCAAAAGAAAAATAAATCCCGAGGTTCTGAAGTTTCTTGAACCCCACAGGCACCTGTCCTGGACACTTGTCTCTCTCCTGGGGCACCAGTGGGGTTATTCTGTCAGTCTATGCTCTAATTGCTTATCTAATGATCTGTTTACCTGAGAGAGCATTAAAGCTGCTCTGGAGAAGGAGGCACAGGGTTCTCTGTCCTTCCCTTGAGCATCTCCTTGGGAGCCCACTCTGTGGAGGGGGAAGAAACTCATTCTCCACAGTAACTACACATTGTGATAATCATGTATTACATAAAGTTCTAAAGGACTGAAATGGAACAGAACCAGTTCTGTAACCTGCTGCAGCTCCTTTCTCACCTTTGCTTTTTTCCTTACTAAAAGCCAGACATGGAATGAAGTTTCTGTCCTTGAGCAATGCAGATATTTCCCTCAGTCCTTCTGCACAAAAAGGCTTCAGGCAATTTTGCTGCTGAGGAATGTAACTATTTTCTTTCAGAACTCCTCTGTCTGAATCTTAGCTGAAAATTGAGGTAAGAGGTGCTGTCCCTCCCTCCCTGCCTGCCCAGGGTCTGTTGTGTTCCTGCAGGCACCACTCTTACCCAACGCCAGCGACCATTTCGCTGCTCAACGGCCCTTTCAAGGATTTTGCAGTGCCTCAAATTGCAGAAGTTGCTACACCAGTTGCAAAACCCAGTCTGTCGGCC
This sequence comes from Corvus hawaiiensis, assembly GCF_020740725.1. Classification (NCBI taxonomy): domain Eukaryota; kingdom Metazoa; phylum Chordata; class Aves; order Passeriformes; family Corvidae; genus Corvus; species Corvus hawaiiensis. The sequence continues at coordinate 4,743,264 of NC_063228.1, forward strand.
TCAGCCCTGTGTGTGTGAGTGTTTTCCAGGCAAAGCTGTAGTGCAGCATTCCTCTGGCCGAGGGATGGTGCTGTGAGGAATCCCGACAGGCTCTGAACCAAACCCAGACCTAACGGTTCTCTGTCTGCCTTTATCCCATACCAGAGGGTGGTCCTGATGGATCCAAGCCAAGATCCAGATGACATCTTGTGAGCTAACAGATCTGAGGAAAAACATTTGTATTTGACATGGTTTTTGATCACACAGCAACCCAGGTAACAGCCTTCCATTTGTTTTTTAAAGGCTTAACCTTAGAATTGTTTTCCCTGCTTAGATAAATGTTTTTTGGCAGGTGAACAGAACTGCACAGCCCAGAGGCCACTTGTCACCCAGATAAAAGGTGACAGTGCTGAAGGTGAGAGGGCTGTGAAGGTTTTCCTTTTACCAGAGAAGTGGGGGAGATGTGTGGTGTTCATTCTGCCTCTTCCTCCCCCACTGGCCCTCCCCAGGTGTAACACACCTGAGCAGCGGTGAAGAGCTTTGTCTCCCAACTCTCTGGTGCATGAGGTCACTGTCATGTTGTTGGCTCTGTTGCTCACACAGCTTTTCCTTGTGTCCTGTGGTTTTACAGGCTCGTGAAGGGAGCTCTGGTGCCCTCACTGAGCCATGTTTTGCAGACGGAGGAAAGGTGCACTGGGAGGATTTAATCAGCGCCTGCATTTTATGATCACCACGATGTGACTGCAGCCTTGCTTCTCACAGCAGTTCAGTCACCTGTGTTCTCTTTCACATCAAACTTCACCCTTGTATGCCATCTAAGACATTTTTGGAAGCTCAGTGGCACTTCTCAATGAAGGAAAGGTCAGGGAGTGAATTTACTCCCTTCTTCAGCAGACACAAAAACCCCAAAGCATTTCATGTTCAGAGTCCAATAAAATAATCATATTGAAAGATATTTCTTTCAGTAGGCTCCTTCATCTTGCCTGCCTTTAGAAAATCCAAAAAACCTCTGTGCTTTTCTGCTCATTCTGATGATGTATCAGAATCCAAACAGCTTGTGAATCCTTCCAAAGCCCAGGAAATTTAGTGAGAAAATCACAGGGAATGTAATTAGGTATAGATCATTCGGACAGCTGTTGTGCCTGACCAAAAGCTTGTGCTTTTTTTGACTGAATTAGGAGGAAGTATATGTGTCCACAACAAAAAGCCTGACAGAAGGAGTCATTTCTGGCTACAGCGCAACCATTTTTGCATATGGTCCAACAGGTAAAGTAGTCCCTGTAGCTGTACTGCTCCAGATGACCAAAATATAGCTGTAAAAACCAGAAATATAGAGACAATTAAGTGCTTATTGTGAGGACAAGGGTGAAGAATTATAGTGCCATTCTCATTGGGAAGTATGGACCTCACTTAAATGCTAAAGTAACAGTGAAGCTGCCGTGTTTGAAAAGTCACTTAACTGAGGTAGAATTCAGTAGAGACAAATCTTCCAATTAGAAAGGAGGAGGTGATAAGGGCATCTGTGCGATGCTGGAGGCTGATCTCAGGAGAATAGATGTAGCTGTAGAAAGCATTTATAGACTACAGCTCTAGCTCTGAACACCTAGGTGAGCAGTTAACCTACACGGCTGCCCATCTGCCAGTCCTCTTGTCAACCTGTTTGGATGGCACACACAGTCTCTCTCCTCAGGCAGTGTCACTGTGGGGTGAGACACTGGAGTAACTGGAGGAAATTATGAGGTGAAGGACAAAATCAACAGGAAGCCAAGCATCATTTGTTGCGGAAACTTGCTCACATGGTACTTGGGCTTTGATGCTGCTCTCTATGTCTTTAACAGGAACAGGAAAGACCTGTTCATTTCTGCCTCTTGGAGGATTAAGAAAGGAGCTTCTCTATGGTTAAAGAAATTCTGTAGATGTGGGTCGTACATCCCTAAGCTCACAGGTGACCAGTGAGTTTTTAAATTAACTTAATGCCTTTGAATGTTTCATCCCTTCTATAAGATTTGGCTGAAATTGGACAATAAATTTTTTGGGGCAGGAGGAAGGAGGAGTGAGAGTGACTGTGTGCTGTCATAAGTTGTGTCTCCCTTAGGAAATCAGAAAGGTTGCAGGCACGCTCTTCGCCACGCTGGTTATTTTATGGATACTTTACAACCTCATTTATGAACCTTGCCTCAAGCCTTGGTGCTGAGCTCTCACTGGTGCTGCATGACAGATGTGTTTTCTAGAGGATAGTGGGAAGGAGGAGAGATGGAGGGAAAGGCAGGCTCCTTTCGTGAGCAGAATTGAGCAGCTGCCAGTGCATTTGTGTAAATTGCGATTTTCTTGCAAAAATTCTTCTTTTGTAGCAAGTTAATTACTTATTGATTTTACTGTTGATGGAGAGAGGGCCTAATGAATGGTCTTTTACCAGCACTTCCTTCACTCCTAATTGGGATTCTCCACCAGAATCTCAATGAACTGCAGGGTACTCAGCCACAGTGGTTGCCCCTGAACAATAAAACCCTGTCACATCCACATTAACCACATCAACATTGCATCTCTCCAGGACTCCTTAGGGGGCAACAGCAGGACTGTTATGATTGGACACATCAGCCCAGCCAGTTCCTCCTTTGAAGAATCTCAAATGACCTTGATCTATGCCTATCGAGCAAAAACCAGTGAGACGCAGGTACCAGAGCAAACAATTCCTGAGGAGGTGGGGCTTAGAGAATTGGTGAGGGTGGGGAGGCCCTGGCACAGGTAGCCCACAGAAGCTGTGGCTGCCCCAGCCCTGGAAGTGTCCATTGCCAGGCTGGACAGGGCTTGGAGCAATCTGGGATAGTGGAAGGTGTCCCTGCCCATGGAAAGGGGTGGAAAAAGATGGGCTTTAAGATTCCTTCCAACCCAAACCATTTTATGATTCTATGACTAAAATATTGCAAGTAGAAATAGAAAATGAAATGGGTGAAGAGAAAGCAAATTTCAGGAGGGGTAGAGGCTCAGTGTGAGTGAGAGAAGAAATGCAGAGGAAGGGAACAGTGGAAAGCAAATTGTGTGAGATGTAGATGAGAAATATGAAGGTGAAAAAAATGGGGCAGAATAATGGAAAGGGAGAGGATGATGTGCCAGGTATGGATCTGGGGAGACTGAGCAGCTGAGGGCAAGGGCTGAGAACCAGGAGAAGGAGAAAAGTGCAGTCAGCCCCAACCTCAGGGTTCTGCAAGGTAAAGTCAGGAGCTAGAACAGCTCTGGGGTTTCTGGAGGGAAGAGGACAGGAGAGGAGCTGTGTGTGGGAGTTGTGGTGGTGCTTATTGGGTCTCTCACACCTGGGGAAGCTGGCTCACGAATGCCTGCAGAGGAGCAGAGTGGGAAGCACAGTCCGATGGGCAGTGGAGGCAGACGGGGAGCTGAAGTTCTTTTTCTGCATGAGCCTCTCTCTGATGTACTGTGTGACTGGGGGTATTGCCCTTCTCAGCATCTTCCACAGCCTTAAAATGTCTTAAATTTCACAAACCTGCCCTTGAAAAGAGATTTGACATCAAATGCTGGCATTTGCTGTGGGGAGTCCTGTCTGTCACAGAGAGGTGACCGAGTTTGTAGCCTGCGTCGCTGCGGGCTCTGAGGCTGTGTCAGGACACCGAGTTCCACTCTATGGTCCATTGAATGTAATTAAAAAAAAGAAAAAAATAAAGAGACAGGCAAGGTGAAGATTTTAAAACACTGATTGTTCTGCCCCAGGGATTGTTCCTTTTGTCAGTGAATCTGGCAAGAAATGAATTAAAAATAGTCAAGTTCTCTGACAGACCAGACATGAGATACAATAGGCCTTGGCTACCAACAGCCAAGGTTATTTCTAGATAACAAGCACAGAAAACAGACACCTTTTTCCTTTCAGTGTATGCAAAGGCAGAAGAGATCTTCCTGCAATGCAGTTTCCCCTTCATATTCACAAAAGCATAGCAATGAGCCCTAGTTATTGCTAATAATGCACTCACAAAGCTGTATGAGAATTCTTCAGCACGTGATGAACTTGACAAGACTGCAGAAAGAAGCAGAGTCCTATTGAGGAGTGCCTTGTAACATGTGGCCTGGGCCCAGAATAGTTTTGGGGGAACTTCACAGAATTTCACCTGGACTGATGTCAGATCAGAAATGTCTTCTGCAGCAGAGAGGCACCAATGGCCTGAGGCACACAGCAGCCAAGTAATGAATACCTTGAGGGCACAGCTGATCGAGGCTTTCAGGGAGAAAACAGAGATGTGTCACTGCCAGATGGAGCTGGAAAACACCAACATTGAGCTGCAGGCACCTCCTAACAACTGCTGAGTGAGTCTCTCCCTAGCTTCCAGCATGACATATACTTGAATCTCCAAACTCACCAGGAGAAGCTATAGCTCCATAAGGCAACCAGCACATAGAGCATTGAGTTTAGGCTCAAGACTAAAGTATATATGGGAGATGTATGGACCTCTTTTGGTCCTAATTCTGAACTTGTGTTTTAAGGGAAAAACTGGGTGGAAGCACAGACTGGATTGGTCCTTCCCTGGTCCAGTCACTCAGCTCTTGTGAAGTGGTTTCCATTCAAAGGCAGTGCCTCTAGGCAGGATTCCATGCCAGAAAAAGCAGCAGCATCCTTTTCTTCTGGATAAACTTTTAAGTAGGTGTCAGTTCCCTATCACTAGTCACTCACCCAATGCCTCTGTAAATTTTATGGAATCATAGAATGGTTTGGGTTGGAAGGGACCTTAAAGATCATCTCATTCAAAACCCCTGCCACAGGCAGGGACACCCTTCATGATCCCAGGTTGCTCTAAGCCCCATCCAACGTGGCCTTGAACACTTCCAGAGATGGAACAGCCAGAGCTTCTCTGGGCAACCCTCACCCCCACCTCACCCTCACCACCCTCCCAGTAAGGAATTTCTTCCTAACATCTAATCTAACCCTGCCCTCTGTCTGTTTGAAGCCATTCCCCCATCCTGTCACTATATGCCCTTCTTAAAAGTTTTTTTCCATCTTTCTTGTAGACTCCCTTTGGGTACTGGACGTTCCGGTTCCTTAGGATTTAGGTCATTTATAGCTAAAAAATCTTTAGGACATCAAAGATATTCAACAAGTACCTGTGAATAGGCAGTAATTTGTGTTGGGGTATTCTTTCCATGAAAAGATCACATAGGAGGCAAAGGGAGGAAGGTAATTGTGTTCTTTTGTGTCATTTGCCCAGCTCCAGAGCAGTCTGGACTCATTAATTCTGCTGTTGTCATGGAAGAGGAGGCTGGACAGACACAATGAAAGGCTATGCATCACCTGAGCTATGTCACCGTCTCCCAGAAGTTCCTTTCTTCTTCTTCTTTTTTTTTTTTTCTGGCAGCTGGGAACCAGAGAAGGGTCAGGGTGCATGCAAGGATGATATGCCAGCAAAGGACGAAACACTGAGGAGGAAGACAGGGATGTCATGGATTCACCTGAACCTCAGGAAGTTACAGCAGCAAGAGAAGAGATCAACCAGCTGCTGGCAGAACAGTGCAGGATGGTGGCCCTGAAGGTGAGGAGGGGAAGGTGCCCTTGGGGTTGCCAGTCTGGCCTCTGCCTGGTGGGTGCTTGAGGGCAGGATGGCAGCAGCACAGCTCAGAGGTTCACGTGGATTTGTGCCAGCACCATAAAAGCTGTGGGGCACCTGACTGCTAAACACTTCAGGCTGCTGAAGGAAGCAGCTTAGGAACATTGATGTTTGCATCCTGCCTCTGTCCCTGTGGTTTTTAGGATGAGAGAAAAGCAGCCTCTGAACTTGTGCACCTATATGTAAGCTAATTCACAGAATCACAGAATATTCTGAGTTGAGAGGGACCCACAATGATCATTAAGTCCAATTCTTAAGTGAATGGCCCACACAGGGATCAAACCCACAGTCTTGGCATTATTAGCACCATGCTCTGACCAACTGAGCTAATTCTTCCCATGTTGAAGGTTTGCTGTGCACTGGTCGTTCAATGTGTTGGTAATTACTTTTAGTGATTATTTTTTGTGGTTAACATTTGAGAGTTCCTCTAGGCAAGGACTCTGCATCTGTATGTATCTGCCATGACTGAAATATGGTGGCTGGTAGTAAAACAAGCAAAATACAAAATTGTTTTTCTAGATTTTACTTTAATCTCAGCATGATGGAGACAGCAGAGAATTGTTCAGATGCCTTTGTTATCCCAAGAAGCTGAGCTGCCTTGGCAAACCCCTATGTTTTTCAGACAGAGCTGGAGCAGCACTTAGCAAATGCCAAAGAAAAAGCTTCTCAGATGGAGGAGTTTTTCCCCAGACAAATCACTACTGAAGATCAGCAGGAGGTGCTAAGTTTTCTCTGCAGGGCCCATGAGCTTCAGCTTGGCAATACAGAGCTGCAGGCAAATCCACTGTACAGGGAGAATCTATTGCGCCAGAAGGATTTTGTGATCCAGTAACTGCAGCAGCACATGCTACTCTGCAAAGAAATTATTCAGCAGCAGCAGATGCTGATAAAAGGTAAAGCGGCACCTTTGCTCCTGCTCTATCCTTATCTCCAAGCTTTGTTTTCTGATGGCAAACTGGAGAAAAATCCGTCCAGGAAACATTGCCTTGGATGTCATGACTCAGTTGTACTCAGCTGTTTCTCTAGGAGTCATTTTTAACTCTTCCTCCCTATCTCTGCTCCAGCCCAGAACATTCCTGTCCCAGAGACACTGGTGAGGTTATACTGCCTGCACCTCTCTGAGCTGGAGGAGGGGGTGCTGAGCTGCCTGCTGCTGCTACACTCAGTGACATCCAGCATGCTCAGGGTAAGGCAGAACAGCCTCTTGTGCTGGAAAATCCACCCTGTCCCATGATGTGGTGTCATGGCCATGGAATCACACACACCCAAAGCCTGGCTGGGTCCTGGTGCCACTCAAGAGCTCCACAGAGAGTTTGTTTTATGAACATGTTGTCTCTGGAGCTTCACTCAACAGAAAGGCAAAGGTGAGATGGCCAAACATGCAATGTCCCAAGTGACTGCTGAAGGAGACTCTTATTCAAAGGCCTCTGTGCACTCAGGGGGCACAGTTGTTCTGAGGCCTTCAGATCTTTCCCACCAGAAAGGAAAGGTGCTGCTGGCCCCTTTGTCTTAGGAAAACTTGAGTGTTTTGAAACAGTAAGGGGCTGCCAGGAAATTGCCAGTCTTCAGCAGGGAGTCCAAGCAGCAGCAGCATCTCCTGTTTATTATGATTGTCTAGAATGAACAGGGCACGGAATTGGGTTTCCCCTTGAATAATACACTTAATGTTAGTCATGCTGTTATATGAGAAATTAAACTACCCTGAGTGACCCTCTACAGGAGGGGAGCAAATAGCAGGTGGCTGGAACTCTGTAAAAGCACGAGGTATCAAGAGTGTCTTTGTAACACCGACTGAGAGCCTGGGGTAGAGAAGGGGCTTTATAGTGAAAAAAATCTGCTGAGGATCTCATTCTTCCCTCTTCCTGCAGCCCCACAACAGTCCTCCTCTGGATGTCAGTCAGCATCTGGATCCTAACAAAGATGAGATCAGAAAGGGTGTGCCTGGGAACACAAAGGATATTCCCTGGGCGGTGAATTTGACATTCCCTCCACCACCCTTGAGTCAGACTAGTACTCTTCCTTATTATTAGGCTTATTCTCTAGGGCATGGGGACCTGGCAGCTCTCAGCTAAGTCCACAAAGCTGGGAGATACCAAAGTGGAAGGACCTCTAGAAACTGAAATCTATTAGAAGAGTTTTTGGTATATTGCCCTTGCAAATCAGCTCTGTTTTAGCAGGAGCCTTCTCCCCAGAGAGGGCAATGGGACAGGTTTCCATTTGCCTCTGTTGCCAGGCAAGCTTTTAAACCAATAAAGTAGCCAAGATAGTGAGGATCAGGGGACAAAATGAATTCTGAAGTATTCCTTGCTGTGTTCTTTATCACCATGTTTACCAGCTTTCTGGCTTTCCTCACAGCTTGACAGCTCTCAGCTAGACATGTTTCATCTCTCCCTGTTGATAAAGGGTCTGTGCTTTCATCTGTTAACCTCTTGGCATATTCTGTTCACAGTGGCAGTTACAGATCATCTAAAATGACACTCTGTAGGAAGGATGGTCTCTGGATACCCATCTCAGCCCAACTTTCTCTGGTTTGCCAGAAAGTTCAGTCCAGCAGGTCAGTGTGGCAGGAACTGAATTCAAGGCATGTTTGCTGTGGAAAGCATCCTGCTCTTGTGATGGCAGAACATGCACAGCAGCTAAACCTAGTGTATGTGAGGAAGGTAAACCTTGGCAGGCAATAAAATCACTCCTAGAGTACTGGCCTTGGGTTTAAAATGTGGGAAATAGCTAAGAGGTCAAGGCTTAGCTGCCATCTCCAATTTAGACTCTCCCTCTGTGTGTCACCTGTGTCCAGTGTGTCCAGTGGAGTGATGGGAGTTGTAACTAGAGATGCACTGAGCAATCTGGTGTGAGGGCACTTGTGTTGACCAGGATGATCACCTCCTTTTGTGCCATTCACCGATGACTCTCTGGTGAAACTGATTTCATTCAGGACCCTGAAAACAGGAGGGAGACTTAGGAGCTCATCAGTTTCTTGTTCACTGGCTCATTTATTTTGTAGCCACAGCTCTGTATGGGAGATACACAGTCAAAATGGTTAACTTTTGATTTACAATGCTCTTATTTATTTTGGCTAGATATTAGTAACTCATACACAGCAAAATACTTTTAAACTGTGCTCTGTTCCCACTGTTTATAACAAAACGCTCCCTGCTTCCAACAGAGGGGACTCCACTCATGGTACTGCCAAAAGGCAAGGCTCCTGCAAGCACCACCCAGCACAGCAACACTGGTCATGTCAAAGGACAGGACCTACAGAAACAAGTGAGTGCATGAATATCAGATTGGCTCAGGAGGAACTGTGACACTCTTCAGCACTTGCTCTGGTGCAATCTGAACTGAAAGAGCTGTAAATGCAACACAAATGGTCCAGTTGTGAAATCAGTCACATGGGTAGAGGTTTTATAGCCAAGTTTTAAGCCTTTTTTCTTTGCAACAGATGACATGGGCAGTGTTCCAGAAGGAGTTCCACTCCATCTCCCTCTTAGCCAAAAATAACCTCTTAGGAAGAGAAAATAACATTTTCAGTGGTGTTCATAACCCCAGTCTAACCCACGTGTGAAGGACAAAATTTAATCTGAGTTAGCCACATGCCAACATACTGCCTTCCACTGAAGGTGTCACCTTGGGCTCTTCCTGAGGCAGCGATATGCAGATCCTTGGCCTTTGCCAAACTCACCCCTCCACAGCCTGTAGCAATCTATCTCCTCCCCATTTTGACTGGCAATGAGACTCAAATCAAGGTGTGAGAAACTTGACCGAGTTCTTCCTCTTCCCTCTCTTGTAGGGCCTGCAGATGGTGCCAGCAGTCGGCAAAAGCCACAGGCAGTCGCCCGTCTGGGGAGCCAGCCCAGGACTAAATAGAAGTCACCTGGGGAACAGGACTCTCTTTGGCCCCAAAGGATTGCAATTTCAAGACTGGTGGAAGTCGAGGAAGCAGATTCAAGAGTGTGCCTTAAAATGTATTTTAGCTTCTGTGTCGCGGTGTTGAAGAGCAGAGGGAAGGTGAGCAGGGAGGAGAGGAAGCTTATAAATTTTTCTGTATCCCTACTTGAAGTCTTTGCTCTGTACTGTGTGCTCTAGTTGTTGGCTTCAGTTTAAAACAAGTAGGGTGTTAACAGAGTCCAAGAGAAGAGGAAAACCTCCTTTTCCCAGCAGTGTCCATCTCCCAGAAGACGTCAGCATGGAGCCCAAGCCGCCTTTTTTTCCCAGGGCAAAAGCGTGGATGCCACCCGTGCATCCAAAAGGCTCCCTGACTATTAAAACCAAATGTAAATGCCTGAGAAATAGTTTCCTTGTTTTTTCCCTGTGTGTTGCTGTGAAGCTGGGAGGTGTACTGCATGTCTGGAATGCTGTTTGGGTGAGCAGATGTTTGGCTGTGAGAGCAGCCAAAGATTGCTCTAAGCTCTCTTCTCTCTACAGAGCATTTCAGATCTGACTGCAGACAGAGAGGCAGCAGTGGTGATAGGTGAAGACCCTGATAAGAATTACTAGCCCAGAGGTTAACTGTGGGAATGTGTTTTTCTTTTTGGAACAAGCATCTTCAGGTGGCAGCCTTCTCCATTAAGGGGCTTTTAAGATAATGCTGCAAATAAAATGGTTCTGGCAATTGCGTGGAATAATGACTCCTTGCCCCAAGCAGAAGTGACTTCCCTCCTCTAAGGTGACAATCTCGGGTAGGTTTGGGCATTTTTTTCAAATGGATGAAGAATCTTTTTTACAGCTGCAGCACTTGCAAAGAATTCTCCTATGTGCTGTTTCTCACTGGGTGACACTGTACACGCTCCTACTTCTCTATGCCTCTTGCTTTGTTGTTGGGAAGATGAGGGATAGCTCATTCCAGGGATGAGGAAGCACAATTACTTGTATTTATAAATGTCTTAAGCCCCTGAATTGGGGATGCAATCAATGCAAGGGTGTGAGAGGGTGTGGCAAGCAGCGGATTTTCGTTATGAAGCAGAAAGCAGCAGGAAGAAGTGTGACGGCGAAGTGGAAGGTCAGGATCACTTGTCCCTAGAGCTGACTCTTTTAGATTAATGAAGATATAAAAAAAGGACACACAGATAAAATAAGCACAGAATGTGTATAAGACAAACTTGTGCCAGCAGGTCCTGAGCCAAGACTGTATTTACAAGACCTCATGTGATCTGCAAACTCTGCGGGACCAAAAAAATGAAGGAAAACGAAGCTTTCCAAACATATACATCTCTGCTAAATACCTTTGGGCTGAATCACCAGGAAAAAGTTGCAGTGTTTGGAGCCATTTCAAGTGAGCTGAATTGAGCCGAATGCCTCAGTCTGAGGCTGCATGTCCAAAGGGGAAGTTTGTGTGACAAAGAGTTCTATAATTTGCCATGACTGTTGTGAAGAGTACAGAGCCACATGATGTTTAGACTTCTCTGTTTGTAAAATCTACATTTTAAGTCTGTTAATTTATGTAAAAGCTGGGGCTTGAAATGTTGGAGATGGAATCTGTAAATTATTACTTTTAGGTTTGATTACTGGAGATGAGGCTGCAGCCCATGTCTTGTGCAAAGTGGAACCTTGCTCACTTTCAGTGCTGGGCTAATGTTTTTTTGATTCACTTCTTACCAACCACAAATAACTAGAGAAGCAAAAGGAGCTTAAACTGTCCTGGGATTTTTCAGCAGCATTTTCTAGCCTTACTGTATCCAGTTATTTAGACTTTGCTCCTTATAATGACTGCTGGCCCCCCAAGCTTCCAGGACATTAAATACCCACACAGGGTTACGATGTGGTAACCTGTAATTAATTTAAAAGTGAGCTTTAGGTTAAATTTTTACAGAATCACAGAATTTTTAGGGTTGGACCTCTGAAGATCACCTAGGCAAACTCCCTGCCAAAGCAGTGCCACCTAAAGCAGGTGACACAGGAACGCGTCCAGGTGGGTTTGGGATGTCTGCAGCGAGGATAACTCCACACCCTCCCTGGCCACCCTGTTCCAGTGCTCCATGGACGCAGTTCTTCCACATGTTGAGGTGAATCTGGTGTTTTAGTTCCCGGCCATTTCCCCTTATGCTGCGAGAGCGTCAGGACTCCGGAGCGCCGTGCGGCGACGCCCCGGACCCGCCCCCCCGGGCTCCCTCAGGCGAGGGCGGGAGCGGGGCCGGGGCCGCCCCTGGCGGGAGGAGCGGCGCCTGCGCGGCCCCGCGGGGACCCCCGCGCGCGGCGTCTCGCGAGAGGCGGCGCCGGGGCCGCGGCGGGAGGAGGAGGAGGAGGAGGAGAACAAGAGAAGGAGAAGAAGGCGAAGGCTGCGCTGCCCGGGCGGGAGGTGAGCGCGGGGCCGGGCAGGGCTCGGGGGGTGCCCGAGGGGCCGGGCGGGGCTCGCTGAGGCGGTGCCGCCCCGGGGCTGGGCCAGCTCCCGGTTTATGAGCACGCCGTGGCCCCGCCTGTCCCTCCGCTCTCCCCGGTGCCAGGTTGGGCTCGGCTCCGGCGGGACGCGGGGCTGGGGCTGCGGGGGGGCTCTGAGGGACAGCTCCCCTTCTCCACACACGCGGCACCTTTCCGCGCTGCCGCCAGGCTGGATGCTCCCCAGGGAGCTGGGGGGTTTAGCCTGGATTAAAGGAGGACCGGGGCGACCTCATCGCTCTCTACAGCCACCTGGAAGGAGGTCGTAGGCAGGTGGGTGTCGGTCTTTTCTTCCAGGTAGCAAGAGCTAGAAGAAGAGGAAACGGCCTCAAGCTGAGCCAGGGAACGAGCTGTCCAGAGAGGTGGTGGTGTCACCGTCCTTGGAGGCAGATGTAGATGTGGCACTTGGGGTCACGGTTTGATGGTGGACCCGACAGCGTTAGGCTGATCGCGGGACTCGATCCTAGAGGTCTTTTCCAACCTTAATGGTTCTGTGCCTCCCTCCAGCCCCGGTGGTGGGCCTGAGGCTGGTGCAGCCCTGCCGGGTGCTCTGCAGCCGCTGCCGGGCTTGGCAGGGACCGAGGGATGAGCGGCTGCGAGAGCGATCCCGGGATGCAGCCGCCGCCCGACGGCACAGCCCGGCTTCCAGCGCTGCTCCGCAGGGATCCGGCCAAAACCGCTGTTATTCCAGCCTGAACTTCACGTGCAAAACTTCACTGCAGAGCTCAGGCTGAAAACTGTACCGGAACCAGGTGTTTGTATGGTAACTACAACCAGTGCGGGTGTCAGGGTTGGCACACAACAAATGTCCCCGGGTGCTGTTGGCCCAGGCTGCAGCACCGGGGCTGCCTGAGGTGCTTCCTGTGATTGTGAAGCCAGGGATGGTGCGTGTGCTGGAAGTTTGTGACAAAAGTAATGGATGAACAGGATGTGCTGTGTTTTGGGAGTTTCCTCCTGAAATTTCAGAAATTGTGACAACTTCCAAGTATGGATATTAAAAAAGAGGCAGCCAGTGCTGCCAAGCCTGTACAAGCGAGGCTTTGTGGCAGCGATGGGAGACAAGATGCTGGCAAACTGTAGATTAGAATGTTCTTTTGCTGGTGTCTAACATGTATGTGCTAAGTTGGGGTGCAACATGCAATGCATGTTTTTTAATTATGGTGTGCATTTATACTAATGTAAGTATTGATGTCATTAGATGGGTTGAAATTTCCTTGCTCTGCAACGGATGCTAGACTTTTGGGAGGCTGGGCAGAAACAGTGTGTTGAGTGATGGCCAAGTGCATGGAATTTGTTTCTTGGTACAGTCTGCTTTGACTGGTGGGTGTCCATTCTCCTGCACCTTTAGGAGATTAAATTGGTTCCACTTTTCTAGAGGTTACTGATTCCCTAAGCATAGCTGGTGTGTACCATGATATGTGAGTATGGAAGGTTGCATGGGTCCAGTGATTCCTGAAGAAGTGCCCCAAGGAAAAGTATCCCTTTGAATTTGGTGGGGGTTTTACATGTTTTTAAAAGTTCTTATTCCACTTTTTTCCATCTTCCTAAGCAGGCAAAATCCAAGTAAGCTGCCTAAAATCCTGTATCTTCTCATGTTAGAACAAGTGGGCACTGGAGGAGTTGAGTTGGTGCTTAGGGCAGGGGAAAACACAAAGCAAGAAGAGATGGGATCTGCACCCAAGACTTTGGAGGCACGTTTCTTTCAAAACCTTTGCTGTTCATAGAGAGGGCTTATTGTCCCCTGTGTCTGGCACATGCCTTTCTGTAAGCAGCCTTATTTTCTCTAGGGCTTACTGCTCCTGTAAGTAAGCTGGAGTTACTTTCTTTTGCAAAGACAGGCTGGAAGAGATTGTAATTGTTGCATAAAGCCAAGAGGAGAGGAAAAAAGAGACACAATTTACTTAAGCTCTTATCTGTCTTGAGAATAAACAGTTACAATTGGGCTGTGAAGTGGAAATAAAGTTTCCAAACCCCCGAGGAGTTGCATCTGCAATGGCTTTTGCAATAAGAGTGTTAGGGACACATCCCCCCTTTCTGGTGTTAAATGAGAGTTTGAGAGGTGGTTGTTTGACACAGCAGGGAGTTTGATATGTCATGGGACCAGTGACCTCAGACCTCAATGCCTTTCTTGGGCCTGGGATGGGGAGAAAAGTCCTTGGTTCACACCCAGGCCAGGTTCAGGTTGGAGATGGTCACAGGATGGCTGCTCAGGGAACTCTGTGGGATGATTATAGCACTTGGCCCACTTCCCGGTTTGCCAGCACCATGTCACAGAGGCAGCTTTGTGTGGATCCTGGTGCACGTTCCTGTTGGCTGGTGACTTTGGGTTGAACTTGAATGTAAATTCTTGGCTCTTTCTGGAAGCTTTTCCTTTTGATTCTGGCAAGGGGAGGACAGAGTCACGTTCCCTCTAATGTGCACAGAGACCTCTAATTTGTGCTTTCACTCTGGCATCCTTTATGAAGTGCTCAGGAAGGCGATGGGTCATAATCAATAGAGCAACTAGCAACTCCTGTTTTCTGCAGTGTTTTCCTCCTGAGGGGGAATTCAGCTGTCTTACTGCTCTTTTCCAGGGTTCCTCTCTGGCACTGGTAGAGTTAATAGAAGTGGAGTCTTTCTGATTCTGTGCTGCTCGCTGCTGTGTGTGTGTCTTGGAAAAACCAAACTCTCTGGCAGGCCTGCGTGCCGTGTCCTGGAAAGCAGGCTGGAGCCCTTGGGGTGCACTGGGTAAAGCTGCACTATGGGGTGGCTTTGACGAAGATCCCTCTTTCCATTTGCCCCAGGAATGTGAATGCCACACACAGTGTCCAGTCTGCCCCTGTTGCTGCTGCCAGGAGGGTGATCTGTCCATGCCTGCCTGGGACAGCTTTGCAGGAATGCTGGAAGGCTGCTGTGCTGCCCAGGGCTGTGGAAGCTGCTGGATATGGGGATAGCAGAAAAGGATGCTCCATGCAGCTTTCCAGGCTTGCTGCATTCCAGCCAGCCTAGAGGTCTCAAGCAGCGCTGGAAGCACAGCGTGGTGAGATTCTGTGCGCAGTGGGCACCCTATTCATCCAGAATAGGAAGCAGTCCCTGCCCTGAGCAGCTAAACGAGATCAAAAGCAAGAACAGATTTGGGCAAAACTCAAACCCGGGAGTGTGCCAAGCAGGAAGCTTGGCAGTGTCCCTCCATTATCTTCTGCTGCTGGACTCAGATGCTTGGTCTGAAGTGCTGACGCACATATGTAATTTGCCCCTTCTTTAGCTCTGTGCTGATTTCTCTGGGTGTTTCTTCTCAGATCTGCTCCATCCTCAGTCTTGACTAGCTAAACACAGAGAATTACTGCTGAGTAATACCTGCTTCTTGCTCTGCAGAGTGTAAAACATTATGTCTGCAGTTCCTCCAGCTCTTCTTCACAGGCAGAATAAGAACCTGGCTTCAGGAAAGGCGCTTTTTGGTGTTGCAGTGCAGAGCCTTGTGTTAGGCTACAGCTCTGCTGAATTTCTGGCTCTCCCTAATTCCAAATTGTAAATAAATATAACAGGGTGGAGAAACCATAAGCATTCAGATATGTGTTCTGTGTCTTGGGACAAGCTGACCTAACGCTTTGACATGTAACAGTAGCCAGTATTGTTCCTGTTTGTTACTAAATTCTTGTCTAATGCTTGAAATCTGGACTTCAGTTGTTAAAACCTGGCACCCCTGAGACACAAGCACAGCCATGCAGCGGACTTTTTACCAAGTCATTCACTGGAAGGCTGCAGTGAACTTCAGAGGTGCTGAGCACCTTTTCCCTGGGAATGACAGAGCTCAGCACTTTTGCATATCTGGACTCGAGTTCTTCTTCATCCCTGTGCAGGGTGGGGTTGGTGCTGTTTAAAGGTGGTGTGAATTGGCTGGAGAGCTACTTCTGTGTTTTCAGAAGAAGAGACACCCAGCCTTCGTTTAAAAAACTTTTCAGGGCAGCTTGCCCTGAAGTGGCTTTGTTTTCAGAGCTGATGTTTGCAGTATTTGTTCTGAAGTCATTGGAAAGATTTGGGATGTCTGTGGAAAGGGCAGCTCTTGTTTTTATCTGTAGGTCCTGCTCTGTGTTTATAATCAGAGCCTGGACTGTGCTTCGAGGGGAGGAGGACATTGGAGTAACTACTTGTAACTCCTCACTTTGCTGTGTTGTTCTTCCCTGGCTCTAGGCACTGGCTCCTTGCTGGCTTGGGGAGAGATCAAGGCTGGTTTGCCAGCCTGCCTCTGCATGGAGCTTTGGACCAGAAAACATGCAGCAGGGTGGGGAGGTGGGTCTTCCTTGAGGATCTTGCAGGAAGAAAGGGGCTGGGAATCACAGAAAGCAGACAGCAGTGAAAAGATGGGGCTGGTTGAAGCAGAAAAACCAAACCTGCTGCACCCCTCAGAACAGATGATCTGAGCTTCCCCTTTACCAGTGATTTCTCATCTGTCTTTGGTGATCAAGAGTTGTTCGTGTTGAGTGTGATGGAAATATAAATTACAGGTCCTGACTCAATGGTGTCTGGGCACGAACACAGACACAGCATCCTTAATCTCTGAAATCATTCAGTTAAAAGTAATCACTCCTTTAAATTTTTTTTGATGCATGGCTCTTATCAGGACTGTATCCCTTTGCGGGGGGTTGTAGGAAAACTGTTTGTGTAATCTTTCTTGCTGGAAAAATGAAATAGCTACCAAGAAAGGTTATGGAGATAACACCTACTGGGTTACACAGAGTAGATAAGATGGTCTGTTCAGGTCAGTGATGTTCTCTCAGCACAAACTTGCTTTAGCCACTGAGGCAACGGCATCTTCGGCCCTGTATCCGTAACTCCAATAAGGAATTTGTTGTCAGCACAGAGCACCTTCATGCAGAGATGAGACCACCGTGTGATACCACAAGCCGAAATCATGGATTGAGCCTTCTTTCTTCTTGTGTGTTAGATAGTGTAAAAATGAAGGAGGTCTGAAAAGTAATTGTCTCTGCATATTTTCTGTGTATGGTTGTATATTTTAATGCTCTCAAACTTACCTCTGTAAGCTCTAGGCCTGAAATGATTATATTTGACTAATTTTTTAAAATTTAAACAGAGCTTCTCTTGAAATCACCTAACTCAGAAACTTGAGGTTGATAAAAAGCCATGATTGCTATGAAACTGATGAAATTGCAACACATTATGTCTGCTTTTGGCCAGCCAGCTCTTTTCCACAGAGTCTCTATGGATACCTCAGACACTCACAGCTCTCCCCATGTGGAAATGGGGATGGTCAGCCCCACAAGTCTTGATTGTGACAGATCGTTCCCTTCATACCAGAAGGCTTAAGGGTTCAACTAACTTTTCTTTCCTCATACCTTTCCAGGCTCCTGCTCTGCAGCACCATGCTGGATCCCAAGCCTCGCTGTGCAAGCCGGAGGTGAATCCAGGTGAAAGCCAGCTACCACAGTAGGTGTCAGGATGACCAAAGCGCGGCTCCTCCGGCTGTCTGTGGTGCTGGTCTCCATCTTCATGATCCTCCTGATTATTGTGTACTGGGACAATGTGGGAACGGCACACTTCTACCTGCACACATCCTTCTCCAGACCCCGCTCTCCAGGAGCCATCGCGGCAGGTGAAGACTGGGAAACCTTGCCAGATGTAGATGAATTTTTGGCAAAGCTGCTTAGTTCGAGCCTGAAACAGAACAGCTCTATCCCCCGAAAGACAGAGCAGCTCCTCGTCCAGGGCTCCAACAAGCCCGTGGTAAGCAACTTGGAGGAGAACGTACGGGGCTATGACTGGTCTACACACAAGGACAGGAACAGCTTGGACCAAGAGAAGCTGCAGGTAGAGAGGCAGAGAACGTTGCGGGAGTTTTGCGCCAATTCCAGCTTCACTTTCCCCACCAAGGAGCGCTCCTTCGATGACATTCCAAACTACGAGCTCAACCACCTGATTGTGGATGACCGCCACGGCGTCATCTACTGCTACGTGCCCAAGGTGGCCTGCACCAACTGGAAACGTGTGATGATTGTGCTAAGTGAGAGCCTGCTGGACCAGGGGGTCCCCTACCGGAACCCTCTGGATATCCCCCGGGAACACGTCCACAACACCAGCACCCACTTGACATTCAACAAATTCTGGCGCCGCTACGGGAAGTTCTCCCGGCACCTGATGAAGATCAAGCTAAAGAAGTACACCAAGTTCCTCTTTGTACGAGACCCCTTTGTCCGCCTCATCTCCGCCTTCCGCAGCAAATTTGAGCTGGAGAATGAGGACTTCTACCGGCGTTTCGCCATCCCCATGCTAAAGCTCTACTCCAACCACACCAACGTCCCCACCTCCGTTAGCGAGGCCTTTGGGGCAGGCCTCAAAGTCTCTTTTTCTGACTTCATCCAGTACTTACTGGATCCCAGGACAGAGAAGATGGCCCCCTTCAATGAGCACTGGAGGCAGGTTTACCGTCTGTGCCACCCGTGCCAGATAGACTATGATTTCATCGGAAAGCTGGAGACGCTGGATGAGGATGCTGCTTATTTATTGCAGCTCCTCAAAGTGGACAGGCTGCTTCGCTTCCCACCCAGCTACCGGAACAGGACTGCCAGCAGCTGGGAAGATAACTGGTTTGCCAAAATCCCACTGGCTTGGAGGCAGCAGCTCTACAAGCTTTATGAAGCAGATTTTGTACTTTTTGGCTACCCCAAGCCAGAAAACTTGCTTAAAGACTGAAAGTGATTGGGTAGTGGGTGTGGGAGGGAACATCTGAAATACCAAAAATGTTTAAAGCCTCCTCATTTTTGCTCTTAACTCCCTTCCCAATGCAAGTTGGTACAATGGAATATATTTTTTCTACTGCTTCCCCTTACATTTTTGCAATAATGCCAGAGTCCAGGGTATTCCAGCCAGCTGCGCATATGCAAAAAATGCCATTTTTTTGGGTTATCATTTGTTTTCTGTTTTTTAAAATGTCCCCATACTTTGCAATGGGTCGCTGCCCTTGGTCACTCTGCCAATCGTGTCCTTCAGTAGCTTTTTATTAATACTTTTTAAAAATTAATATATTTAAGATATTTAAAACAAATCGTGTGTCGTGGCAAAGGAAGGGAAGGAATGAAAAAAAAAAAGTAAAAGAAAACCCCAAGAAATGATGTACCCGCCTCTGTGTGTTGTCTCAGGGCTGCTGTTTTGGAGGTCCAAAGTTTGCAGAGCACTTGGATCTCTCTGGGGGCTGGGATGCTGATGGTGCCAGGTCTGCTGGTGGTTGCTCCAAGCTGCACTTGAGGCAGTGGGATGGGTCAGTGCCTGACTCTGCCAAACAATCCCAGAAAAGCACCTGGAAGGACTCTGGTGACTCACTCTGCTCGCAGGTGGAGCATGACACCAGGGTCACAGGAAGGAAATGGCATTGGGAGAAGTGACAACAAGTCCTGTGGGCTGTTTTGGGGCATGCAAGTGGTCAACACAGCACCTCTGCACCGCCTGACCTTTTGGCAAAGTACTGTGGGACTCTGCTGTCCACAAAGCTGAGGTTCAGCCCCCTATACCTTGCTAGTGTGGAGCATTCCCATGACGTGTCCCGGTCCAGGATGGTGCTGCAGTTCTCAGGGGTTGTGGCCAGCCAGGGTGGGCAGAGTGTGCTCCTGGATGGGCAAGCTGGCCAGGCCCTGGTGGTGTGCTGCTCCATGTCCTGGTCACTGCCGCATGCAGTGCAGGTCCCTTGAGAACTGTGCTGTGTCCTCATCATCTCTGTGCACACTTTGAGGGGACGTGGCAGGGATGCAGACGCTTATCCCTGGGAGAGGAAGATCCAAAAGATTTCTTGCAATAAGCAGATGTCAAGGTGAACTCAAAGTTTTTCTGTTTTCAGCATTTCAGCTACTGCTTGTGACACCACATCCTCATCCACTGCCTTTCTGCTTATTCCAAATGGCTGATGCAGTTTTGATCATCTGCCTTGCTGGGACCTGCTGCAGGAGTGATGGTTCCCACTGTGCTGGGAGCATGTGGGCTGCTTCCCAAAGGAAATTAATGCCGTTAGAGACTTTTTGTGTCTCATCAGCTGAATCTGCTTCTAATTCGCTCTCTGAATTGCTCTGCAAAAACTGTTTGCTGAGCAGATTAGGCAGGCAACTCTTTCAGAGCTGAAATGCCTAATTATTTCCCTGGACTGTGGATGGTATCGGTGATTAAGCTCCAGGGTCAGGCCTTGGGAAACAGCTCTGTATTTTGGAGAGAGTTCTTTATATTGGCCTCAGTTTCTCTCCAAGGCCATCAGCAGGCGTGACTTTTCCTCTCTCTCTCTCCTCACTTCCCCAATTTCTGCACAAGTACATCTTGGCACTGCATGCTCTTCCTAACAAATATGCTGTATCAAGCTTTTTAACCTATAAATGAGAGGTAATTGCTGTTGTTATACTCAAAACAAAGAGTTTGTTTCTCATTGTATTCACACCAGTCTCCTGTAATTTCTGCAGAGATATTTGCAGTTTAAATGAGTCTGAAGCCATTGTCAGGGTCTTGGTGCTTAGCTCCTCATAGCTTGGGGAAAAAGGAAGTGCCTGTTTCTGAGTCATTATTTAAAACTAATAATAGAAAAGTGTTGATCTCTTCAATTTTTTTCCCCAGTTACCAGTTAATTGCTGCAAAACAGAAAGATGTAGAGTCTCGTCTCCTATAATGAGTAATCCCAGGAGTCTCTTGATTCCTGCTACATTTACATTTCTTCAGGGTGGGTTCATGTCGCTCTTCAAAAACACAGCATGGATGTTTTCATCTCTTGTCTTTTCAAAGTGTTTATTTTTTCCTCTTTTAATTTCCATGTAATTGATGTTTAGTATGTGCAGGCATGGGGGGCTGGGGCCGTAGTGCAGATGCCGTGCAAGCTTTCTCCCAGCTGCTTCCCCTGCACCTCTTGGTCTAATCCTCTCTCTTCCTGCCCCTCTTAGCAGTGCTTGGCTGCTGTACCCCAGTGCCACCCTGCAAACCAGCTGCTGCCTCCCCAGCCACACTTGTACTGTGATTCATGGCCATGGCAGTGAGGTCCTGGTTGTGCAATGGGCAGAAAAGGTGAAAAATGGCTGCAAAACACACCCAGCAGCTACTCCATGTGGTGTGAGAGTGTATCCTCTCCATGTGGCTGCCTTGTGGTTTAACAGCCGTAGAAGAAAAAGGTTTTTCCAAGGCTGCCTTCCCTTGCTGACACTGGCTAGACAGGGGAGACTTGGAACACACTGATTTCTCTTTCCACGTCCAAAGCTGGATGAAGTGAGTGAATTCCAGCTTTATGTGCTAACTACACCCTGCATCACACTGAGGTCCAAAACACCCCATGTGTGAGTCTGAGCAAGCTGCCTGCATCCCAATGGCTTCATCAGCCTCCCTGGGAGCTGCAGTCAGGGGAATGTACTGATGGCATGAGGCCACCGAGGGCCCTGTCTTCTCTACTTTCTCTCTTTCACCTCACCAAGTCCAGCCTTTATTGGTATCTCAGACATTTTAGTGCTTGCAGAACTGTCCCAAACCAACATGCTGGGTGCTCTTGGCTCTCTCCTCATTTTCCATTGCCACGCTTCAAAGCTCTTCCCGGGAGGAGCAGTAAAACTCCGACGGGGAGTGTTCATGTTGCAGTGGTTGGCTTCTGGATTCAAAATAACTTGGTCCTTGCTGCTCCTCCCTTTTGAAGCCCTTCTTCCCCACCCTGCCACCACTGTGAATGTATTGTTAAGAAGTCAAAGGGGATCCAGGCTATGCTGAGCTTTGTGGTAAGACCACTGAGTTGCCAGAACTGGGATGTAGCCTCTGGCTTTGGAAATGTGCATTTTTTGTGGGTTTCTTGCTCTGTTCTCATGATATGAAAGTGTGTATGTGCGGGGGAGAAGGACAAAGAGTTCAACCAGCCATGCTTCCGTCCTCCCTGGTTTCCTGAAGGAGTTGGAATTTACTGTTTGACAAATAATGGCAGGCAGAATGCATCCATGCTGGCCTGAAGTCAGAAGAGGGCTAAAAATCCTGGAATGTAGATGGTTATGATGCTAGTATCATTTTCATGAGGGGTGGAAAATGCTTTGAAGCAGGCTGTTTGTGTGTGAATAAACCTGGCTTTGTCATTGCATGTTCAGCCTGCAAAGCTGTGTCCTGTTCCCCTCTTGGCTTGCTTTTCCCTGGGGTTGACCACTTGGCCAAAGTCAGCACGGAGTCTCTAACGAGGCAGAACTGATGTGCAGATGCAAAAATAACCTGGGGTTTGACCAAGATGTTTCCAGCTGGGTAGAACTGAAACCAGCTTTAGTGCTTGCTCAGCATCGGAGCCAAAGTCTTTACACAACCATTGAACAGATTTGGTCCCTCGCTGTTTGATGCTGATTCTCTGGTGGAGTGGGATGCATGTGACCTGGCTTTGCAACCCCTGCGTCCTCCAGGAAAGGGCTGCCAGGTCTCAGAACTCCTTGCTTTTTGAGCAGTGATGTGACTTTGCCAGAGTAGGGGTGTCCTTAACGCATGGGTACCTTTGCATCTCAGTATTTTTTTGCCTTAACCCTTTAATTCACTTGTGTTTAGGGGGACAAAATTATCGAGCCATCACCTGCGGACAACATTCACCCCGGGACAACGTGTGAGATGAAGTGTTTTGGCTGTGTGTTTTGCATCCTTCAAGGTGGCACTGGGAGGATGGAGGGCAGGGGATGAATGGCAGCATTGAAAGGGTGGTGAAGAAAAGCCAGTTTGTTTCTTCTTACGTAAGCTGGACCTTCGCAGCGCCCGCGGGGGAAAGCCGGTGACTTGGCAGGGTGCTGCGGGGCTGTGGTGCACAGCGGTGCCAGGGAGGGTGTGGGGTGTGGTGGCTCAAAGTCGTGTTGCTTGAATTTAAGGGCTTGCCCACGCTGGTGTTGCTGAAAAACAATCTAGTCAAGGGGAAGAGGGATAAATAAAGCAGAATTTAACAAAGCCATTGATACCTGACTGTTTGGGAAAGAGATGGGGAGGGTGGGTGGTGCTGGCTCTGGAGCTGACACAGTGCAGCTCTTCTCTATCCTTGATTCAATCAAATTGGGGATCGAGCTCAGACTGTGCAGGCTGAGGTCTGTCCTTGCAGGAGCTGGGCAGCATTTGCCCTGGGGGCTGTGGGAGAGTGCCATGCCATGCTGGGAATGGTGTGGAAGAGCCCTGTGCTGGGATGAGAGCAGTGTGGGAGAGCCCCGTGCTGGGATGGCAGGGATGCTGGAGGGCACGGTGCTGGGACAGAAGGGATGCCGGTGAGCCCCGTGCTGGGATGGCAGGGATGCTGGAGGGCACGGTGCTGGGACAGAAGGGATGCCGGTGAGCCCCGTGCTGGGATGGCAGGGATGCTGGAGGGCACGGTGCTGGGACAGAAGGGATGCCGGTGAGCCCCGTGCTGGGATGGCAGGGATGCTGGAGGGCACGGTGCTGGGACAGAAGGGATGCCGGTGAGCCCCGTGCTGGGATGGCAGGGATGCTGGAGGGCACGGTGCTGGGACAGAAGGGATGCCGGTGAGCCCCGTGCTGGGATGGCAAGGATGCTGGAGAGCCCTCTGCCGAGACGAGAGCGATGCTGGAGAGCCCTGTGCCGGGACGGGAGCGATGCTCGGCAGCCGGCGGGGCTGGCTGAGCCTCTTCTCGCTGCTGTGTCTGGGCGAGGCTCCGCGGGAGCCGGGGAGCGCAGCATCTCCCCAGTGGCCCATTCTAAAACCCATTTTGTGTTCCTGGGCTCTGGCAGACGCCGCTGCCGCTCCCCCCGGCCTGGCTCCTGTGGCAGCAGGAGTCCGTCTCCTGCGCCCGCTGTCAGCAGCAGTTGCCATCACGGATGCCCTGCGAGGCGATGAGCAAAGCACAACCCAAACCCGCAGCGCGGTTCCTGCGCTCAGCAGGAGCTTTATTTGTGCAGCCTCTGCTGCAGGTGAGCCTGTCTCTGAGACTGGGAAATTAGTTGCTGCCACTGAATACTGAAGGCTCTGGAAAACCTCATGGAAGGAGGTGATTTTAAAAAAATACAGAACCATAGCATAATAGGCTAATCCTGAGTTGGAAGAGACCTGCAAGGATCCTCGAGTCCAACTCTTAGCCCTGCCCAGGACATCCTCAAGAGTCACACCAGAGGTGCTAATGGAGAATGCTGCAGTAATTTCAGCAGACTGCCCCAGAGGGGAAGCCGGGCAAGTAAATGTGGCTGTTCATCAGTCTTCTCTCACAATTTATACTTTAGGGGTATTGCCTTTTATATCTAGCTTTTCAGGTATTGGTGTCCTTGCCATCTGGGCCATGAGGTCTGGACCTGGTCCATTGCATTTGGAGATACACAATGACCTGCAGGCTGTGGTGGGATGCAGGGCAGCAGGAATTTCTCTTGCAAGGGTTGATGTGCACCCAGAGACTCACGCAATTGACCATGTTTTCCTCCTCAAACCATGAGACAGAGTAAAAGAGCATGTATTTCATTATCAGTGATGCTAATTGTAGCTGTGAGCCCTTTGGTCAGTTACTCAAGCGGCCTCCTGTTTGTCCTCTATAAAGGGGGAGTGGTACACCCCTGTTTTCTGGAGGGCTCCTGGTGTGAGCTGTGCCCACAGGAGGTCTGTAGCTCTCCAGGAGGAGCAGTGACCTGGGTGGGAGTGCTGGGATAGAGTGCTGGCAATGAAAGCCATGCAAAACTGCCTCAATCCAGACACGTTTTACCATGGGGTTGGTCTGGAAGCTGTTGGCATGAGAACTGAATTGATTCAAGAAGTACATATGCTTTGGAGAGCTCAAGTGCTCATACAGGTCTGTGAGCAAAACTCTGCTGCAGAAATGCAGAGGTCCCAGCTCACCATCCTGCTCTGCCCCTGGCTGGCTTCCAGAGGAAGAAGAGGCACAGAGTGTACCATCAATCTGAACAAAATGTCTTTCTTCATCTTGGGAAATGCTGGGCATTCTCGAGCAGAGTGTGCTCAGCCAGCTGAGATGCCGTTAGTGGAGCTGGCACTTTTCACCTAATGAGGGGGTTTGTAATTTTGTCTCAGATTCTCATCCTCAGACTGTGCCAGTATCAAAATACTCCCAGTCTTGCCCAAACCATGTGTTCAACAAATGAGGGAGACTTTTCCTGACCCACCAGGCAGCGCCTTCACGAATTCCATGTTTCATCCCCCAGGCAGATGGATCACACGCAGCTTTGGCAAAGCCACATTTTGTGGCAGAGAAGCTGCAGTTTCTGTATTTATTTCTCCGTCATTGTAGGAATTCAAAATGGATGGAACAAAATGCCATTGGGACTGACTCTTGTTTTGTTTGGACACTACACAGGTCTCTGTGGAAAACATGGGAGGAGTGCAAGGGACAGAGAAGAGCCAAGAAGATGTGTTAAAAAGGCAGTGGTGGCCAAAAAGGTGGTCAGCAGGCAGTGGAGCAGGGCTGGGGATGTGTTTCTGAAGGATAAAAAGGGTGGGGGGAGTGGAGGGCATCTCTCAACAAAATGGGGATTCTGTGGAGTGGGTAAATGCTGAGTGAGAGGGGCTGCTGAGAAGCCAGGTGCCATCTGCTGCAGCATGGAGTTCTGCCCTGTCTGCTTTTCCAGGGGGGAGTGGGGGCCAAAGTAGAGGAGAAAAGAAATAATTGAAAAATTAGGTGCTGAGACCTTATTGGAGTGAAGCAGGCAAAATTCAGCGGGTTCTGATACATGATGTGGGGACCAAATATCTGAAATTCCTGTGTCTCCATGAGTGCTGGTGGGGGTTGTGGACTCGGACCAAACAGTTGTTTAGAGCAAACTAAAAAGAGTGGTGGTCTAAGGTTCTGCTTGCCTGTGCTGGGGGAGGAAGGGTTGCAGCTCTACCAGCTGTCAGTCTCTGCAAGCAGGCAATGTCCACGGGGGGTGAAAGTGCCTGAGAGATGGTGCCAATGACCTTTCACATGTTATTGGGCACTTCTGTCTGTCTCCAGTTTTTCTTTCCCTCAACCTTTGCGTGCTTTATTGATTTCTGACTCTGTATATTTTTTGTCCTGGGTAAATCAGAAGTATTTGTCACCTAGAATGATCATGCTGAGAGGATAAAGCTTTTTACAAAGCCTTTGGTGACCTTTAGCTAATGGTAAATCAGTGAACTGAGTGTATATAAGCATTTCCCAAGTGCTGGGTGTTGTTGTGCCCAGTGGGAGACCCACCTTGGCATGACACAGCTACCCAGTAGTAGTCTGGGCATGCAGGTCTTTTGAATAAAGGTTCCTGCTTCAGGTCACGATGACCTAGATTTGTGTTTCTTGATTATCTTCCCTTGTATTTTATGTATTTTGAGTGTATGTGAAGTCAGGCGTCAGAACCAATCCACAGTCCTGAGCAGCTGAACACATCTGAAATGTTTAAACAAACACACATTTTTGATGGAGTGAAATACATGCAAGTGATGGCCGCCTGTTTTCTATCAGCAGAGGATCATTTTTGTGGTTACAATTAGTACGTTGCAATGGATTGTAGTTTCTAGGACGTTTCTCCTGATTAACTCAGTTTGTTCCTTAGTTCTCCCAAGCAAATCCCAGGAATGCTTGTGCTGTGCAGCCACCAGGGCGCCGAGGGTGTGGGACAGCCAAGCTCTGCTGGTGGCTGTGGATGTCCCTGGCTGTCCATCCCTGAGCCTGCTTGCTTTATTCCTGTTCTGGCTGCCCCCAGCAGCCAAAGAACAAATCCAGGCACAGCTGCACGTGCACCCTCCAGTTTCCACTGCGTGGATCCAGCCCCTGGTCAGCGGGGCTGGGAGCTAATCCCAAAATCATGGAATTGGGATTGTGTGGGGTTTCCCACTACTCTTTTAGATGCCTCAAGTCTGAACCTCGTGGATTTCTTGGATTCTCAAAATAGCATCAGGTTTCCCTCAAAGCCCTGCCAGCTGCAAAAAGAGAGAGAGTACAGCCCGTGGTGGGCAGTAAAGCTTGTAGTGTTATTCCACAGATACTCCCAGATAGAAGCAATTCTTGGATTGATTTTGCACCATACACACAGATTTTCCTGGGGAAAATCAGGGTGCCAGGAGTAGCCTGAAAACAAAAGCCCTTTGTAAGACCAGGACAAACTGTGTTTCTCTTCCACCACACAGCACCAGGTAGAGGCAGAGCAGCAGGATGAAGCTCCAGTGTGATGAAGGCCCTTCATGTACCAAAATTGGGTCAGTTTGGGACCAGGCCCTCAGCACAGCCGTGGCTCCAGGCCACAGCAAGATTTTTGGGTGCAAACCTGTTCAAAAGAAGAAGCACAGCATCTTTCATCAGCAAGTGTGAATGTGAATTCAAGATGTCAGGGCAGGTTCCAGATGCTGTTGCACTTTGCATTTATTAAATTTTTCAGAGCTTAGCAAAAGGTCAGTGTGCTTGGACACAGTTCCTGGCTTTTGAAAAGTCTGCAGGTTTGGGATTGGTGCTTTTTACTTTATTTTCAGTAGGAAAACTTCCTGCTTGCAAAGTTTGCCTTTGGAATTGAGATGCCAGTGAAAATCTAGCTGTTATTTTAGTCTAAAAAGACAATGAGGGACAAGTTTTTTTTTTGGGGGGAGGGGGGGAGAGTGGGTTTGGGTTATTTTTTCTCTCTGTCTTTGTTTTTTCCCCCAATATTCAGGAAAAAGCTTTCAGTATAGATTAGGCTGCTGCTGTCACTGTTAGCTGTTTTTCTCTGGCCATGCTGATTGGAAGGAAATTTCCAATACAGCCTAGTTGCCAGAAATGGATTCTTTGCTGGAACATTTTGGTTAAAATATTCTGACTTGCTCCTTGCAGGGATGCCACTTAGTGCAGGAACACCCAGCAATTGGCTGCCTCGTTCTTAACTCTGAGTTTGACTTTTTCTTTATTTTTGTTGGGGGTTTTTTTTGCTGGTATTTGCTTTGGACAAGCCTGTTCCCACACTCGGAGGTTGTGATGCCACAAGCAAGGTCTTTCTGTAGGATCCTTTCTTGGCCCTTCTAGAGATGTATGTTTTCCTGGGAGTGGAGTGCAGTGGCAGGAGGAATTCCATCAGGATGGAGTTAATTAGCTGGTGAAGGACCAACATGTGGGCAAGGTGTTGGAGGCAACCTGGGTTTTCTCTCATCTTCTGATCTTCTTGGATCAAAGTTGGGACTCACTGACCTTGGAGGTCTTTTCCAACAAAAATGGCTCTGTGATTCTCCTTTCTGGGAGTTATTAGACACTATATATTTGCCTCCAGGATCTCACGTGGTGCCTTCCGAGTAAAAATGGGGAAACTACACGTGTTTGGCTTGATCTGCCTGACCCTGGCAAGGCATTTCTGAGGCCATTGTGCTACTGCAGCTCCCTGCCTGCAGCTGCAAGGCTTGACAGCGTGGAGCCGAGGCATTGCTCTCCTCAGCCCTGCTCAGTCACCCACAGACAGCGGGAGCTGCACTGGGATCTGTTTTTCTTCTTTTCTTGTTTGGTCAAAAGCAACAGGGGATTTTTTTCCCCCCTGAAAGAACAGCAGTGTTTGGTTTGAGAAAGGATGAGGTCAAGAAGTGGCAGGAAAAGGCTGTCTCATTGTGTTTTAGGTTACTTGATTGCTTTTTTGCACCTGCACCAGGCTTCCACTGGTGAGAACTGGGGCTTCGCTGGGCTCCCAGGATGGTGCTGTCGCAGAGGAAACATCTTCCACTCTCCAGCCACATCCTGTGTTTTCCTTCTCACTCTGTCATCACTTTACAAAGTAAAATCCTGAGCTCACGTTGCACATTTACACAGCCATCCACCCTTGTGTTCCCGGCTGCTGTCAGGATGGGAAAGTGGCAGCCACCAGCAGCAAAGGGATTAACTGGCAGCTGATTTTAAGGGCTCTCTTCCCATTAAGGATGTACCTCTTGGTTTTCTCCAGTCTGTTCTCCACAAATAAAGAGAAATACTGCAAAATGAGAAGTGAAAGAATACAAAAGAAGAAGGGAAGAATAAAAGAATTTTGCAAATGAAAGGCTTGAGAAGAAAAAAATTTAAGAATTAAAAAGAGAGGAAGAAGGAAACAGAATTGATAGGTCACATTTCTAGGCTGTTTCAATAGCAGTGTAATTCAAATAAATTCCTGTGTGTGTGTTGGAACTGCCTTTGCATTGCCTTCCCCAAGATCAGAGACCACCAGGAATGCAATTGGGATGCAAGGCTGAGAGGCAAAGGATTTTCCATTCTTGGTTCTGCAAACGGGTCATGCTCTGACCTTCAGTGAGTCACTTATCTGCCTGCTGCCTCCAGTTTTACCAAGGTTACAACTACTGACTTGCTTCTATGGATTTGGAAACACTCTTGGGCCAAACAGATACAGAGAGTTACAAAGAACTCGTTTTAGGTTAATGGCTGCAACAATTAGATGGGATCAGTTCTTTCCCACCCTGGGCTGTGGTTGCATGTGAAGTTAAGCAAAGAGTTCAGCTGCTGCTGCAGCACCTGCAGGGAGGGACTGACCCATTAAAAATCTTATTTTGCTGGACACCTTGTTCAGAGGCTTTAGTTTATGCTAGTTACCCTTAATCTGAATCGTGTGTAGTTGATAGGCTGGAGGGCTGCAGTTGGATCCTTTCCTGCTGTGCTTTTCAGGGATGTGCAGTACGTGCCTTGTATTGGCTCCAGGGCACTGTGCACGAGATTTTGTGCATGCAATGGTCTCTGGATTCTAATAACTTATTGGGCAGCTCGATGGTGAGCTGACATTTGTCCAGTCCTATTGGCACCTCCACGGTTTTACTTTGACTTGGGAACCTGCAATGTGAAGCAGGCTTTTTCCCTGCCAATTAATTTTTTTCCTAGGGTGTTGGGTTTTTTTTCTTTTCCTATTTCTGCTCTGCCTATTCTAAAGGCTGAAGTAGGTTGGCCCCTCTTCTCCTTTCTGCTCCCACACAGACATATTTTGAAAAGTACCACAGCCTCAAATTTGCAATCTGTGCAGTTTGAGTGTGTCAGATACTCGAGATACTCTCTAAGACCAGCTATTAGGACTGTGTTTAGTCTAGCAGTATTTGAAATAAATTTGAGCTGGTGGAATGTGAGAGGACTTTAGAGATTGCTGGAAAAGAAAAGTTATTCCAAGAAAGCCCATATACTCTCAGGAACCCCAGAGGCAGCAAGAGAGAGAAGAGAAATAAGTTATCTATAGCCCAGGCAAATAAAATATTCTTATTATAACTCTGCGGGCAGTATGCCAGCTCTCTGCAAGTAATATTTATCTTTGCATCTTGCTTTGCCAGTTAATTGGACATCTATTATTTCATGGTTTCAGCAGGAAGCATAGCCTAAGTGATGACTTTGGTACCCAGCCCAGTGCTACTGTTCACTTTCTGAGCCCTGAATTGTGGAAACGCTTCCAGTTGGTCTCTGCTCCTTCTCCAAGTGTGTGTGTGAATTGTCAGTGCTGCTTGGTGACATTTTCTGGGGACGGTGGGTCTGTGACATGTTCCTCCAGCAGACAGCTCTAAAGAGCCCATGGTGTTCAGGGCCCTGCAAGGATGGAGGCAGCTCCTCCTTCCCCATCTCCTGCTCCTTTCCTTTCCCTGCCTGCAGACCAGTTTGGCTGCTCCCTCGAGGACATGGGGGCAGCTGGAGGGCAGAGCCACACACCACCTGCAGGGATGTGGCAGCCCAGGGCCAGTCCCCAATGCCCAGTTCTCTCTGCCAGATTTTTTCAGACAGTTCTATCTAGAAACCATGGTGGAAGCAGCTTATTTTAAGCTGACACAATTTCTTTTTTTTTCCTGGCAAGATCCTGATTTTGTAAACAAGTTTATTTACCCTTCCTGCCCAACTCTGGGGTTATCCACCCACAGACCAGAGCCTGAGCATGGTTATAGCTGCCTGCCTGGATGTTCACGATGAATTGTTTGCTGACAAGCTTCAGACCTGCAATTACTCAGAGAAATTATTCAGCAAATAGTTTTGAATAATGAACCCCTTTGAGAAATTTGAGTTGTTTTGCAGGCAGATTCCAGACAGAGAACATGCTCAGGAAGTCATAGCTTTCAGCACATTTTCCCCTCTGTTTGCCAGGCTGTGGAGTTGGCAAAGCATCCCTTTCTGATACCTTCATGTAGGATTAAAGTGCTCCACCAGACTTGTGTGATGCAGGCTGAGTGTGCCCACTGCTCTGACAGGTCTCAGGCACTCTGGGCCCCAAAATCCCTCCACATCTCCTCCTTGATGGTGGTCTCAGCTGCTTTTTTCTTTCAGTCCATCTTCCCTGGAGCAAGGCAGCAGGAATGTCTGCATCCATGCATGTTACAAGCAGCGCAAAGTATCAGGGTTTGGAGAGCTGGACCCTGCCCAGTGTCACCCATTTTGGCCAGTATTGCTGCTATGATCTGCAAAATCAGCACCTTAAATTGCTGCTGGGCCTTCAAGCAAAGGGGCTGTGGAAGAGCAGAGTCAGGAGAGGCGCCTGTGAGAATTCACATCCTGAGAGCTACAAGAAGAGGGAAAAGCAGCTTTTGAGGTCAAGTATCTGTAGATTGATTCCAGATCCCACCTGCCAGTGAAGCCCAGTGCAGGATGTTTTATAGCTGGGGAAGGAGAGCTTTTAGCAGGGAAGGCCAAATTGAGTGACACCACTTTACAGCTGAGTGTCTCGGTCCCTGAGTCCCATCAAGGGGATGATCACTGTGGAATAAAAAGATGGCACTTGCCAGCAGGGAATCATGAGGGTAAGAAGCTGAGGGCTTGGCTCTTTTCTGGGCAAGTGGCTTCCAGCCACCTGCTCTGGACTCTGCAACTGGCTGAAACAGTGAATGATAGAGGGCAGAACCTGGTTAAAGGAGACAGGATTCCAGCCCCTCAAGGATTCATCTTAGTGAATGCAACATCTGCACCTTTTCCACCATGAAGGGGACATGAGGGGAGGAGAGGGGAGAGTCAGGGCATGGAGAGGTGTGGGGGAACCACGTTGCCAAAATGGTTGGCAGAGGTTGCCCAGAGAGGCTGTGGATGCCCATCCATGGGAATGTTCAAGGACAGATGGTGCCCTGAGCAGCCTGGTCTAGTGTGTTGCACCTCTACCCACGGCAGGGGGACTGGAACTAAATGATATTTTAGGTGGTCCTTTCCAACCCAAACCAGTCTATGGTTCTATGAAATGGCCTGTTTTTGTTTTGGAGCTGCCAGAGGGGGAGGATGGCAGTGCTGCCAGGGCCGAAGGCTTGAGGCATCCGCTGGCCGCGTGCTGCACGTTCACTTGACCCGTGCCTGTCGCAAGGAGCCAGCGCATCTCTGCAAACAGAAGTGGCTGTGCCCTCACTGGGGCCGGCGTTTGCATCTTTGAAGCTCTCTGGCCACAATCTGTCAGCGGGAGAACAGCAGAGGAGCAAACAGCTTCAGACGCTTGTACGCAAATACTTCTGCCCAAAGGTAGGACAGGAATACAAATCACCTCCTCTCGCTCTCTCTCTTCTGGGCTCTGTGCGCTTAGATTTGCAACTTCTGCATATTCAGCTGCGTTTGAAACACTCGCCAAAGCTCCCGCAGCCCCTTCCTAAAGAGCCGAGGTGGGAAATTCCCTTTCTCGGGATGTTTTGCCACCTAGTGCCCAGCTGGGAAATCTCATCCGTCTGCGCCTTCGGGAGGCAAAAGCGCCAGGAATTACTTTCTTCGGGAGAACATAAATATTTTAGGAGGACAAAGTGATGCAGGAGCCTAGATTTAGGTACTTTGGCGGGTCAGACGCATTGGTAGCCAACAGTGCATACCGGTATCTCATTTCTGACAATAAGCTTCAAATTCTAGAATTGTTCCACTGTTGTCATTCCTGATGCACGTCTGAAACGGTGATGCTGGAAAGAGCGAAAAAAGGGCCGGAGTAAAGAGCTGCTGACCTTAGGGATGAGTATCACAAGGGGCAGTAGAGCTGGATGTGAAGAGAAAGGACAGGATTGATCCAGAAGAAAATTAGGCAAGAAACCAAGTTTCATCAGTCACCTGTTGGGGTCTATCTCGGTTCTCTCACCCTTCAGAGAGCAGCTTGCTCCTGCTGTCCAAGTGTTTTGTAGGTTTGGAGCTGCTGGCAGAGCTGAAGCTCTGAAGAGGAAGCCCTCTGCCTTGTTTCCAGCTGGCTGAGAGCACATCTCACTGCTCTTCTGCTCAGGAGATGCTTGGAGAGATGCTGGTGATGGACAGGACTAGTCTGTGCATGGCAGGCTGAAGGTTTGTCAAATAGCAAGGGAACAATGACACTACTGACCCAGACAGACCCGAGCCCAGAGTAAGCTCC
The DNA here is from genome assembly GCF_020740725.1 of Corvus hawaiiensis. NCBI lineage: Eukaryota > Metazoa > Chordata > Aves > Passeriformes > Corvidae > Corvus > Corvus hawaiiensis. The sequence continues at coordinate 4,776,378 of NC_063228.1, forward strand.
CTGTGTGCCTGGAAGTCAAATAACATCAGCTGGGAGGCCAGACCCATGATGAGTTCTCTCTGTCAGTCTCTCTGTCTCTCTCTCCCTCTCTCTCATTGCTATGACAGATTGCTGATGATGGAGAAATGGCAGTTTCATGGAGAAGGGTGAGAAGGCAGAAAGCAGAGATGGAGCTGAGGAACCCCAGGTTAAGCAAAGCCTCCAGAGCATCCTGTTTATCTGTTAGTCAGTGTGCCAGCTCTCACTTGCCACGTGCCCTGCAGACAGGGGATGAGCAGCACGTACAGCAATTTCTGGCATGGGGGTTTGGCATCTCTCACCATCACCAGGTTTCACTGGGAAAGGGAGACTTGGAGAGCCACTGTCAGAGGAGAGTTCCTGCTGCTATGAGGGGCAGCCTTAAAACAGCACTTGGAAACTGAGGAGAACAAACAAGCAGTGTCTGGGCAATGACTTGGTGCTTTTTGTAGCCAGGAGCTGACTTAGGAGAGGAAGTCCTGCCCTAAAGAATTCTATCACAAGCGTAGTGCCTGCATCTGGAGGATGCTCTGGAGAGACAGGCACCCAGGCTGGGTGATTTGCCATCTCAGGGGCCGGTCTGCCCAACTCTGACTTCCGTCAGCATCGTCATGGTATCAAGCACCGGGGCTGGTTCAGCAGCAAGGACAGGCACTTGTGTCCATGTCCTTCTGTCACTTTGTATTTGTGCTGCCACGTAATCCGGCGTTGCATGCACCCGATGTGACCAAGCACTCTGAGCTCACAATGATCAGATTTTCAAAGCTATCAGACTCCTAAATATGCCAATAGGTGACTAATGGCTTCTAAGTGGACTATGCTCTAAGAACCCTGAGACATACAAAGGGGCTGAGATAAGACAGGAGAGGGATAATGCTTTGTATCATTTTAATAAAAGCTGCAGCTCTCAAGTGTTTTGAAAGAATGTGTCTAATGTCTAATATTAATTTCTAATGAAAAGAAAAACATGAAAGAAATGACTTAAATATTTCAATGACTTTATTGATTGGTATTATAAAGTATGTATTACTAAACCTTGTTCTGTTGTGGTTCTGCAACAACTGATAAACACCATCTTCAGCAAGTGTTCTCATAAGTTGGTTTTTTTAATATTCTCCTAGTTTGTGAAATGCAGCTCTGTGGAGCTCAGCTTACCCCTATCTATTTATCTGAAGAACAAAGTACCAAAATATCACTGTAGCAGATACACGAATTGTCTCAAATAATATCCTTCTGATGGGCTTAAAAATAGAAATAAATCATCACAAAACACGGGCACCATCAATGGCTGGAACAAAAATAGAACCAGTGCTACACGCTTTTTAAAAAAAATATTGTTCAAGTTTAAAGGTCATCAAAAATCCAGTTTTGCTGCTTGCTTTAAAAGCTCAGATATCAGAGGAGTCTTGGTCAGAGCAGAGGTAAGGCCTTTCTCACCACAGATGAAAGCTGATGTAAGTAACAATATCCATGTCTCTGACCTGTGACAGACACCAAACTGGTGCATGAGGAAGAAACTGCAGCTCCAAATCAGGGTGAAGTCAGCAGAAAATCTTTTCCAGATTGTTTTTATCTCCAGCTGGGGACTGTGATGAAATTTAGAATTCCCTCATGCCTCACAAAAATTGGTGGTTGAAGTAGCTCGTCTATAAATAATTTAAGTTCCACTTATATGGAATGAAGATTCCAGTATCTCACCAGGTCATCATAAAGACGATCAACAGCTTCTATTCTGTTACATCACAATTCCCTGTGGAGACCCCCTTTTTTTGTCCTTGAGACATGATGTTGAAGTCTTGATGTGAGCAGGTGTGGGATGCAGGGCAGTGATTCTGCTGAGGCATCAAGTAGGCTTCAAAGCTGCATCCTAAAAAAACCAAACCTCTCAATTTGCCTGTGCCTGGGATATGTTACAGAAGCAAGGGAATTAAATTAAATAGTCTTTATAGAGCCCAGAGAGTCAATAATTTGAATGCTGGGTTCTTTTCAAGCTGGTTTTTAATTTGTCATTACTTTTTAAATGGCTGTGCTTACGGAACGGTGGAATTCAGATAAGGGCTAGGAATCCTGGGCTGTTTCCTACAGAACTGCAACAAGACAAAATACAATGCACCACCATTTCAGATATGCCAGAGCTCACTCTCAGGTAACTGGAGTGTCTCTAGTGCACAGTGATACCTCCAGCTGTCATCAAAACCTGGGGCACAGAAGTACTAATAGCTTTCAGTAGGTCTGATGAGATATACATATTGCAGCAGCAGACCCAGGAAAATGCATGGCTTCTATTAATTTTATATCATCTTAAGGATCTCTGGGACAACTATGTCATGGAGAAGTGTATTATTTCTCCAAGAGCTGCAGAATCTGTGGTGGTGGAGACTGAAGCCAGGTAATCACATGTTCCAGGCACGTATCCGAAAACAGTCTTGTGAAAAACTTGGATTAGTGTTAAGCAATTTAACAGAGGGCAATGCCAAACTGGCATCATCTTCTTACAATTGCTCATGACTTTCCTTACTCAGTGACTAGCACAGCATGTAATTCTCTAGGAACAAGGTGTGAGTGTTTGGGAAATCTTTGTATAACCTATGGAAATTGGAAGGAAAAGATGAAGAACGTGAATTCTTTATGTGGATGCTGCGAGGTCTGTTGCTGTTGGAGGAAGGTGCTTTAAAGAGAGCTGAGGTGAACCCAGTGAGTGCCTGGGAGATCGGGGCTTGGGAGGAGGAGTTTTATTGGAAATCCAAGCTGAAGCTGACCTTGGGGATGTGGGGCAGCAGGGCATGGCAGGCCACCCCCCTGACACGGTGGAGGGGCTGGGTGCTTTCCTGTGTGCCGAAGATGGGCCACCAAGGAGCGCAAGGATGAGTCACCACCAGCTGAGGGCGAGTCTGGCAGGGACTTGTGTGAAGTACCTTCACCCTTTGTGAAGGCATCATGTAGGCTTCAACTCAAACCCTTCTTCTGAGTTGGCTCCACATCCTGCCCTCTCTGTGTCGATTGAAAGACAGAGAGTTCACAAACAGTTACTCACTGTTTCTCTTTGGATGTTCTCTTAGGTTTATACTTCTTGGATGAGGGAGGAGAAATGGGCACATAGAATTTCCTCGTTGAAATCTAGCATGGGATTCATGTGTCCTCACCAGAATGACAATACAGGTATCCCACTTTGCTATTTTCTTTGAAGATTACAGGAAAAGAGAGCCTGTGGAAAAGGCTTTCTCTGGATTTTGCAGGTGCTTTTGCACATCCCATACCCTGACAGCCCCTCATCACACCCTGGCCTTGCTCTGCTCTCTCGTGTCTGCTGGACGCAGCAAATGGCTCTGACTCCAGTTCCTCCGTGTCTCAGCTGTTTCTGTGACACCCAGCAGATGGTGCCACCAAGTAGCACATTTACATGAGCAGTTTCTTATCGGAGGCGTTTTAAGTTTACTTCAATCACTGCACATGCCTTAGGATCCAGCAGAATTCCTTCCTTTCCCCACTACAAAGAGTTTTTCCCCCAAGCTTTGGATATTGTCCCAGAAAACCTTTATACTTTAGTTTTTCCCTATTTTCATCATGCCGTCTGATTAGCATCATTTTTACTGTACAAATATTTAGAAAAAAGTAAGCCTAAACTGTGATAATTCACTTTCGAATTTATATAATTTCCCTGGATTTTCATGTTTTTTGAGCAAAATTCAGTGCTCAGATTTTTTTGTAGGGCCAGAATCTACTGTTAGAGAAACAAGTGGTTCTGGTAAGAAACTTCAGGAGTGAGTGACTGCTCAGCACCCTTGGTCACGTCTTGAGAATCTTTTCTCTCTTTTCAGCCCCCTTAGCAGCACATTTGCAAGTGAGAGATCCACGGACGGTTCTGTCCCTGGCCAGGGTGCAGGTTTTAGTAACTCATTTCTTGTAACCAGAGCTGGCAGCAAAGGAACAAATGGTGAGCTCCATTTCCAGCTTAGATGTCTTCTGCTGCACCAGCCCCCAAATGAGAATCCCTTCTGTGTAGCACAAATGCTTTGATAATTCAGGCTGTCAACTTGTCTGCAAAAGCCAGAAAAAGAGATATGAGGGAAGGCTCCCCTGTGGGTAAAACACAATATTTAAAAAAACACAATAATTCCTGATCCTTTGTTTGCCTTTTTTTGTTGGAAGTTTCACCTGTGGAGCATTTGGTTTCCTGTGTCTCAAAGCATGGCTTTCCTTTTTCAGGCTGTTTAAATATTTACCTTCTCTGCCCTTCTCATCCCACCATACTTCAAACCAGAGAAGGGGACATTTATCCACATGCAGCCTGGAAGATGCTTAGTCTGAGTGAGTAACAAATATATGCTGCTTAATAAAGACTGGTGTTTTCAGTCTTTGAGAACATGTATTACAGCCTCAATTTGGAATAGGTGATGAGGTGATTACTAAACCCTGGTTGCCATGGGGAAAGGGAGGAGGGTGATTGCTTTTTGATGGAAGAAACTAAGAGGCACCAACAGTAAGTTACTGCTAATACACACTCAAGGTGCGCTTGGCATCAACGCATCTGGTGGGGAGCAGCGGTCAATCTTACTAATGTCTGAGGAGTCAGCTTTAGCAGCACCAGTTGTTGATGCAGAAGGTCAGATTTTTGTGACTGGTCATTCCTTGCAACCTCCCTCGGGTTTGGTGTGACTGTGGGAGTGATTCCCGCAAGGGCAGCGGATTGAATTTGTGAGCGGTTCAGGGGTACTCACAAATCAAGCAGACATTGGCCACCTACAAACAGGAGTAAAGCATCAGTACAAAATGAGATCTGGAGGCTGAGGGATTCCTAACAAGGCAGATTATTGTGCTGGTGTGCTGGAGAGAAACTCCTGCCTTAAAATTCCAGGGGCTTAGAAGGAAAGCCATGCAGTGTTGGGGGTGCAAGGATGCCCCATTTGAGCAGTGTGTGCCAGAGGGTTTGTGTCTGTGTTTTGGTGCTTGGAGCACAAGGAAGAGATTGGCTCCTTGATTAGATATGCCAGGCTGGACTCTTCCCAGCCTGGATAAAGCTGCAGTAATCCCTCCCCAGGAAAATGAGAAGGGAATACGAGAAGGGAGTGAGACTCTGGCAGAGCAGAGGTTGATTTCCATCACTTTGGTGATCACTTTGATGCAGACCCCACAGGCTCCACGGCTTCTGATGGCTGTGATACCCTCTGCCACCACCTCACAGCCCTTGCGGAGGCATCCTGACACTGGCATCTTTCCAGGGCACAGCTTGCTCTGGGAAAGCAACACCAAACAGGCCAAGATGGGGCTGAGCAGGTCTTCAGGAGCTCGAGAGTGACAGAGGGGCTGGAGCAGGTCGTGGCTGCTGGTGCTGAGAACCTCTGAGCACCTTCACCCTTTCCTACCCTCCTCTCCTATAGAGTGTATTTGAGGGCTGCTCTTGGCGTCTTGTTTCTCTCTGAAAATGGGGAATATTTGGGGTGTAACTATTGAAAACATGGTTTAAATTCTGCCTTCTGTGCCAGTTGTCCCCCAGTATTTCTGAGGGGGTTCCTGCACTACACACATGTAGCAAACCAACCTGTTTTCCCTGGGTCACTGTGGATTTTCCACCTTGCTCTTTCTCTCTTCTTGGGACTTTTCACGCTGGAAACAGCTCCCAAATAGCCAGTCTTTGGAATGACACTTCTCTTATCATCCTCCTTAATGATCAGAGACAGTGGTGGAGACACATCACTGTAATTGTGTTTGTCTCCTTCACTGGATTTTCCTTGTAAATTTGTTCCTTGCATTTGTTTCTGGATGGCAGATGTGTTAATGGCTGGGCAGTTTAATGTGTTTATCTTTTGTGTGCTGTATATTTTGGATATAGAAGCAGTGAGAAGAGATAAGCACGAAGAAACCACTTCTGCATTAATGCCAGCAATTCTGACATTATAAATATATATGAGAGAGTTTCCATGATTATATTTTAATGTTTTGTTTAATGCATTGGCTCTCTGGGGACAAAACAAGAGAAAACCTCATTTGTATAATTTAAATGGCTAGCAATAAAAATAGGAGCAAAGAAAGGACCAATTAAATAGCCATGCTTTCAAACACACCGAGATCCCATTCCCTTTGAAGGTCCAGTCCCTGCAATGGAGCCTGTGTGGCTCCAGTCCCTTCTTTCCTGGACAGAAGCCATGGGCTGTGGAGCTTGTGGCATTAGGCTTCTGGCACCTCCTTGGGGATGACAGGACTGGGGGAAGTCAAATCTCAGCTCATGTGATGTTACAAGGAGGGCATGGGGACCATTTCCCACTTGAGAGGCAATGGAAAGCACAGCAGGGACTGCCAAGGGCAGCTGTCCTCCCCTTCCCCTGGCTGGACAGCAGACCATCCCATAGTGAGAGGTGAGGCATATAAAATAAGACAAATTTGTGTAGTCCCTGTGTTGGCTGGTTGGTTCTCGAGCAGCTCCTCCTAGCAAAAGTGCTCACCTATGGTTACTTAATTTAGGTACTTTCTTGCTACTTCGCATTCTGTGTTGTTTTCAGCTCTGTCTGTGTCCACCTCTTTGTTCAGGGTTGCACTCCATCATCCCACCCCTTTATCTGCAGATTTCTCTTATCCAGCACAGCATGCCAAAGAACAAAAAATATAATTTCTGGCTTTTCTCACAGCTGAGAAAAGGACTTGGGGAAAAAAAGCCCCAACAAACCTCACAACAATAATGTATCAAAACATTTCTCATGGGCAAAGGCTGCTGGACCAAACATGCTGAAGCTTATCAGCACAAATGAAACACTGCTTTTCTCTTTCCCACTCCTTTTGAGCTCTCTCACCAGCACTGCACATCTCTACTCCCACGGGGCAGGATACAGACCTTCATCAGAAAGTGCCATGCCCTGAGAGTTTCCTCCAGTCACTTCTAATTGCCAGCATGAGAGGAGTCCATGGGTTATGGCCCTTATTTCTGAGCTACAAGAGCAGGCAGCAAAGATTGCCTCTGGTTTAGCAGCTTCAAGTCTGCAGATAAGAAATTTAAGGTCTTGCTGTCTGGTTGTGTTGTGCCTTTGCAGCCAAGCCAGCCTGGAGCGAGGAGCTTTCCACGTGTCCTGGGAGTGCCTCTCTTGGCTTCCCTCAGCTGTGGGTATGGAGGAGGGGGAGCTGCTCCATTACCACTTTCAGACCCCCACGTCCATCACTGCCTCCCCACTTTCCCAAGTTTTGCTTTTTTGCTTGATGGAGCAAAAGACTGGGAAAGAGTTGTTTGCTGTTTCTAGGAGTTCTGGCTTCCAGTTCTGGCACTGAGCCTTGCAGAAAAGCTTTGCTGTTTCCATGACAAATCTGGCAGCTTTCTGGCTTCTGGGCTGTCATGCCTGGACTTCAGGAAGAGAATTAAGGAGATGAGATCAAAAAGAGTATTTTGTTATTTGAGAGCAAAGTCTTTCCCATCCTACTCAGTCTTCCCACGCTGTGCTTGCAGATGCAGAAACGTGGCTGCCATAGGTGTTTTTCTTCCAGGATGTGTGTCTGTAGATCCATTTGAATCCCCACAGCTGGTCCTGTGTGACACAGTCTTGGTTAAGCCATGAATTTCCATTCACAGCCTGTGATCACACAAATATTCACCAACTTTTAGAGGGACCACGCTGTTCTAAACTTGATATGCCTACACTGTTACTGGGAAGTGTACTCCTATGTAAGCATTCCTTATTTCCGAAGTCTACAAGAAAAGCCCATACAGATGGATTACTATTTATTCTTCATTATCTGAATTTTTGTTGTAAGAAGCTGCACATCATCAGGACTGTGTCATTCCCAGCAAAAGGCAGCCTCAGGAAGGGGCTTAAAATCTCTTCCACCAAATTGCCTGAGGACTCCCTGGAGGACACAGTTGCCCATTTTGGCCCCTGACAGTCTGTGTGGAGCAAGCAGGTGGCCAAAAAATATCCAAACTTGAGACCTGAGGGTAATGAAAGCATTAGCGAGAATTCCACCTTTCCGCAGGGAAAGAAAAGAATACATTGCAGCTCAGACCTCTTGGAAAGAGCTAATGTGGTATTTATTTCAGATATAAATTTGTCTGTATAAAAATGACACCTTTGTGCTCAGCCTGTGGTGCCAGGTCCAGCTCTCACTTGTAAATTAGGAGTAGATCCATTAGGGCAGTGGAATTACAGTGGCTGATGTGACAGCAGCCTCACCTTGGCAGTATTTCACTCCCTGTGCACTTCGTTCTAATCTCCCGCGGGTATGAATCAGAAGAAACTCTGCTGAAGCCAACAGTAGTGGAGAGGGAATGAAAGACAAGCATGATCTGCATGTTTTTGGGGAGCAAGGAGCCTGGGCATGCTCTCCTGCCACTGAGGAGCAGCATCCCCACAGCCTCACTGGGCAGTCAGAGCCTTGCTGGAGAGGTGACATCAAAAACGCTTTTGCACAAACTCTTGCTCACTGTCTCGTGCTGCTGTGTGGAGGCACCTCTGCACCTCTCCCTGATGTTCCATGTCACCATGTGGACCTCGCAGGGCTGGTTGTCCCCCCACAATCTGTTTTCCTTCCCACTCACAGAAGAGCACAGTGCAGCCTTGCCCCTGCTGTGAGGATTTAGGAGGAGGAATTTGGATAGTTTTCCATTCCATATCCTTTCCTCGATGCATTTCTGCCAGGGGCTGTGTTATGTCGTAAGCTCCTGCAGGAGAAGTTCCCACCTTCATGGAAGCTTAATGAGTCAGCCCACTCCAAATACAAATCTGTACTGATTGTGCAGGGACTCGTTGTTTGCTCCCATGCTACCAGAGCCCAGAACAGTCTGACAAAGCAGAACTGCTGGATGAAGCCTTAGGAATTCCAGGTTCAGTTCTCAGTTGAGGGAGGCAATCAGGGAGGTGACTGAGTCACAGTCCCTCAGCAATTATGCTGTATCTCAGGTGCAGGTACCGCTTGCTGGTTGTGCTGGTTGTGCACAGTCATGCTGGAAAAGGTGTTTCTCCAGGCATGTGACTTTGTGAGATCCTTGGGCTGCCTCTGGTACTGATTACAGCAGATTTAATAGTGTTATTAGTTTAGCCAGTGAGACCTTTATCAGAAGAGATTAGCAGGTGGATGAGAGCTTTAATATCCTTGGCAGATCTATTTCTCCCCCAGTAATTGCCTTAAGATGGTTTTATTTCACTGTCTGGACTTTCTCTCCTTCCCCCTTTTATCTTTTAGCTTATTTCCTGAATGTTTTGCCACATTTTCCTTCCTTACACTAAGAAATAGCAGCTCACGACTTGTGAGCTCTGGGTAATGGGATACATCTGCCTAAAGACTCATTCATACAGCCCTTTAATTCAGCAGCTCCATTCTCGTGGTGAATGGCTGAGGACAGGAAAGCGGGGGTTGACTGAAAACACCTCAAGTGGATAATGAAGAAAGGCAGAGACTCTTCAGCACCTGGGGCAGCAACCTGCACAGCCGGGGATGCTGGTGCTTTGTGCTTGGAGGTGCTTGGCCAGCCACAGAACAGTCACATCTGGCAGGGGCGGGGGGAGGCCACTGCTCGCTGCTCTGCAGATTGGCCCCAGAGAGCCTGGCAGAGGGCTGTGGCTGGGAAATGCCTGCCAGGTAAAGGAATGATTTAAGTTGGGTGATTTTATCCTACAGTGCACACAGCATTTTGTGCTCTTCAGTGCCATAAAACCTCACAGAGACAAGGGTAAGGCATGTGGGGACAAGTTGTTATTTCCTGGATCTTTCAGGTGCAGGAATACTTCATGTGTATTTTTTAAAATAAATTATCCTTGGATAATTCACCCACCCCCCGGTGTGCAACATAAACCAGTTGTCTTAGAGTGCAATGAGTTAAGAAGGAAAAGGTTGAGCGTAGAAAACATTCAAAATCAAAGGTCACATTGCAGCTCCATGAGACTTCCCCTTCTCCCCATGGGGTGAGGATAATCACAAGGCAATCAGTGCCCCCTGCTCTGGCAGTCCTGAGCCAGCTCCTCACCGGTGCACTCTGGGCATTGATTTCTTCTAGGGGTGTCTTGTAATCAGCAAGAGACACCAAACAGGAACACTCTGGTGTAGATTCCTCACTTGGAAAAATGTTCTCTGCAAGTGCTGCATCCATCTTTTTTGCGGAAATATTTTAAAATATTTCCTGGTGGTTTCAAGCGAAGGAGGAGAAAATCCCTAGATCAGGACAGCCAGGAGCTTCCTTCAGGGTCCGGCAGAGGAGCCTGGGGGTGGCTGACATGAGGCTGCGTTGATTTTGCAGCTGTGTTGTGTCAGTTCTGAGTCTGAGGGCTTTACCTAAAGGTGTTTAGCAGGCAGAGAAAGCAACTACTGCAGTTCCTGTGCCCCTGAGCTGACCTAACCAGTAGTCATTCATCCCAGGAAATATTGGGAAAGTCTTATATGATCCCTATACGTGCTAGGCAAGCAGTACTTTCCTGGAGGTTGACTTTCCCAGAGGGCCCCACCAATCTCTTTGGTTGTACCTGCTCATAGCTGCTCCTTTATTTGCTCTTCCAGGGGCTGCCAGTGATTTATTTTCATGACAAATATAATCACAAATGTAAACTGAGATGCACTGGTTTTTCCTAGAAGATTCGCACCGATACTTCTCTGATTCTTTACGAGGGCATCACAATGCACTGGAAACCCAGACAAGTCCTGCAGTCTCCCTTCTCTTTTAGATACTTCATATCAGAAGAGCTCAGGTGTTGCTGTGTGTGGGATGTGCCGTGGTGGAGGGAGTGCAGGAGGAATTATGCTGGGGCTGCTGGTGTTGTGGATAACTTGCCAGCCAGCTTCCATCCTATTTTGAAGGCCAGCATCTCTAAGAAAAATATGTAAAATAGCAGCAGGCAGGAGTTTCCCTTTGGAGGGTATTCTTCTTTCTGGAATGTTGCAGTGAAAGTGCTGACCCCTTGAGAGGGCTGATGAATATTGGAAGAGGGATGGATCTGTTGATTCTCTTGTGTTGCAGTGGAGTGGGCACCATGCACCATCCCCTGGGGCCCCTCAGCTCTCTCTCTGGAAGTGCCTGAGTGAGCATTTCTCAGCCTGCACTGTCAGCGTTACCGCGCCCTGCCTCCAGGTGACTGCGTCTTGCAAAGTTTTACCATTGATCAAATGATTCCAGGTCTGAAATCATCCTCTGCTCTTGCCTTGCTCTTTAACGTGGAGGGTTTTTTCCTAGGGGTGTAAAAACAAGGGTACTGAACAGCTCAAACAATGCTCAGCCCAGCAGCCAGCTCCCAGTGATGGCTGGTAGCACATCCTGGGAAGGAGCAAGAGTGGAAATTACAGGTTATCTACCCAATGGTCTCTAGGTCAGAAGTTTCATCATTGCTTTAAATAGCTGCTGATGGTCTTTTCTGCTGTGAACAGTCTGGTCTCCTTCTGGACACTTTTTATTGCTTTTAGCCCTCACCACCTCCTCCTGTGAGCCCACGGTGTGAGAAGAGGTACTGCTTGCCCTTACACATTCTGTATAATCCTTTCACTGGCTTCCCCTGAGTATTTTATTATAAGGAACAGTGATTCATCAATCTCCATACGAGGGCTACGTAGCAGTCGTGATTGTACGTACCTCGATGATACCTGGTACAAAAGATTGTCTCTCTTCCATCTCCCCCGTGGTTCACAGAAAATAAACCTGTCTCATCTCAGAGGCAGTACTGACAGTACCAGAACAGATCATGGAATATGCCTGAGAGAGTTACTGAGCAGCAGCTGCCTGTAAGTCCTTACCACAGCAAATGGTTTCAAGCATTGGAACAGTCTGCCCAGGGCAGTGGTGGAGTCCCCATCCCACCCCTGGAGGGATTTAAAAGATGTGGCACTTGGGAACAGGGTTTGGTGGGGGCTTGACAGTGCTGGGTTAATGGCTGGATTCAATGATCTTAGAGGTCTTTTCCAAACTAAATGATTCAGTGATTCTAAGTAAAGCTGTTTTAAACATCCTATTTTGGTAATGTGGTAAAATGCCTGTATTGATTTAAACAGCAAAGCAGAGAGGAAAGACCCGTGGGGGAAGAGCGGGACTGAGATGCATTAGCAGCATTGCTGTGGGAAAACATTGTCCTTGAGACACCTAAAGCTCACATTTTCCAGTCTGTCTGGGTACATTTAGAGAGAAACACATTTCCTCAACCGCACACTGAGTGCGAGATGTTCGGCTCGAGCTCCTCTGAGGAAACCATCTGCATTCACCAGCCAGAGTTGTGTCCACTCCTGATTCCTCGAAGGACCAGGAATCCCTTGAATGCCTATCAAAGCACCTGCCACCTGAAACAAGCACCTTGTGTGGCCTGGAGGACACTCAGATATCTCGTCAGCTCTAAGTATAAAGAGAGCTTTTATCAGATAGGAGAGGGAAGAGGCCGCCTTCCCAAATGCTGAGTTTTCACCTCTCTGGGATCCAGGATGAGTCAGCCAGGCACTGCTGCGTTCCACAGACCTGTTCAGGTTAATAAAATCACTGCCAGAGCCCGGGCAGCTCACAGGATGCTGTGTGGCTTCCACATTGACGTCACTGCTTCTCATTTACCCTTGGGTGAGAGTGACCGAAATCCATTACTACCTGGCAGCCACTGGGTAAAGCCCTGCAAAATAAATCAGCGTTCTGCACAGCAAACAGGTGTCTGCAGCACAAAAGGAGCCATTCAGATCAGCAGAGCAGGAAGGGATTTTTCATCAGGGAAGTGAAGACATGAATGGGTCATTAGAGCGAGGGGAATTCACAGGCAGAGAGTGATAACAGGGAGACGCAGGGGGAGATTTCGTTGTGGAGACGGTGGAGAAGTGATTGGAGTGTGGAGGATAGAGAGGAAGCAACCAAGGAGACAAAGAGGAATTAAGTGAGCAATTCGACTTTATTATTGGAAAACAGGGACACTGAATGAAACTGGAAAATACATTTAGAAGTGTGAAGAGGACGTAACCTTGCCCAGTGGGGGTGACTTTTGCCACAGTGAATCTCAGTGGTCAGGAGTGCTGTGGGGCTGGAGGAAGGCACGGGCACCTGCATCAGGAGGGGAAGGCTCAGGAGAACACAGTCCCTGGTGTTTCTGCCTCCATGGAAGGTACAGAGACTTCCAGGCAGGACCCAGGCACCAGCTCATGAATTCAGAGAAAAAAATTCCTCCTCTGGGATATTTTAAAATGTGGATATCTTGCATCTTTGACAGCATCATTTGACCCTGTCCATTTTCAGAGCCATGCCACCACTGGGAATAGAGCTGGTCTGGCACCTCCGTGGTTGTTTCATTGTAGTTTATTCAGGGCAGGATTAAATACACTGGTCAGGGCAATGTAGGGGTTACAACACTGTGTTACATTTGGTCTGGGGATGGAGAACATCTTTTCACAGATGTGGAACCAGTGGGCATTCAGAGCGAGCTTTTGATGCTCCTCAGGCTGCCACATTTTACCAGCCCTAAAAATATGCCTTGAAAGAAAATAAAATCTCTACAGGCTTTTCTCCATAGCTACTAAAAGATCAGGCAGTAGGTACACTGCTATATCACCTGCAAAAATGCAGATGCTCTCATCTCTAGCACACATAAAAGCCATAAATCTGGGCAGTTGTAATGTCTTGTTCGTTCATATAAAGCGAATACAAACTGTGGATGGCACTGCCTGGTAATGAGAAATCTTTCACTTCCCAGGCAGATCGTTGTTAACATTAAATGCTATTGAGTGATCATTACAAGGGTTAGGTTGAACCACTATTTTCTTGTCTCTATTTTTTTGACAACAAAAGGCCCCCTGGAAGGCAGTAGGATATTATATGAAACATGGATTTCCTTAAACATCCTTCCCTTGTTCAGTAATAATAATTAAAAAAGCCCCCAGTCATCAGAAGCCTGAGTTCCTTTAAATTCAAAATCCTCTTGCAGGGACACTGCTGTGTTCAGTCTGGACTTTGCTAAGAGGACAGACTGGCTGTGCCAGGTGCTGGGGCACAAGTAGCCGGGCATGAGCTCTTCTGGCGCCAGGAGATGGTGCACATCCCCTCACTCCTGGCATCGGCCAGGGAAGGAGTTCATCCCTTGTATCATTCCAGCCTTTTGGATCTTTGTTGTACATTTTTTCCCTCCAACCTGTTGCCTGGTCTGTTGTGTTTTCTCTTAGATCTTGGGGAGAAAGGTCTCCTCTATGCATACAGATCCAGTGCTCAGAACAACAGAATGCTTAAGCTTTACCAGAGTCTTTCAATGCTAACATAATAAAAGTATACAATTTATTTATCAAAGTCTCCTTTAAAGGAGAATGGATACAGAAACAGGTTTTAACCTACTTGTGATGCTCAGGAAAAGCAAGCACTTTGATTCACTCCTTCCCAGACAAATAGCATTGCATTAGTTGTTTCTGATTTTATTAACTATAAACCACTTTCTATTTTTATTTTCACATGCCATTGACTTTGTTTGGTACAGACACAGCTGAACAAGGCTGGTTTTTCAAGTGCAAATCATGTTAACAGATGTCCAGTTCTTTCCACTCCACACGCAGGAACACTGCTGTAAGAAAGAGAGCTGATGCCCCAAAAAATATTTTCCTGTTGCATTTCCTAAATCATGTCTGAAGCCCCATTATCCCTTCTGAATTCCCAAATGTGGAATGGGGATGGTTGCTTTAGTACTTCTGGCATGTTCTCTTCACATAAGGAGAATTTATTTGCAGGGAGGAGTGAAACAATACGAGCAGACAATGAAATCTCAAGTGGTGAAGTGTGTTAAATTCTCCATTTACTATTACTTTTTATGATGCTGTTTCCAGCTTTTCTTCACTGCTCGCAACTACAACTGATGGATTTGGAGCAGAGAGTGCCTCTTATCGCTGCTCTATATCAGCAAGTGTGAGCAGCAGCAAGCAGTCAAATTGTTGCTGTATCCAAACAGCATCTCTGCATCCAGGGATGGAGCTGCAGGGAGAGCTCACTCGCTGGGAACTTGATCTGTCTAATTATGTGACTGTTGACTGGGCAACGGGCTGCACATCCAGTTGTCCCCAGTAAAAATAAATTTGTCTTAAAATTTCATCTGAGTTAAAATACATCATCTTTTTATCTCACTACCTGTTTCTTTCCCTGTCACAGCATTTTTGAACTGGTATCAAGAGTTATTAGAAGAAAGCTCTTTTCTGTCATTAAACTACCGGGTTCAGAAAGATCTCTAGAGTCCTTAAATGCAGATGAGGGTATGAGTGGCACTTCCTGAGCAGAATTACAAGGAAGTGTTCTCACTGGAGACAGTGTTCAGAGGTGGATGCTGGCAGGAGTTCAAGTGTCCACACTGTTTCTTATGGCCATGACTTCCCTGACATCTCCTGCCCATGCATGGGGTGGTGGAGGGTCCTTTCTTTGCAGGGTCCACTGAACTCCGGTAAGAGAGCAGCTCTGGGACTGAGGAATGAGTTGTCCCTTCAGACAGAGAGAAGTTAAAGAGAGAGACCATCCTTTGGTGGTATTTGCTCTTCATTTCCTTGGCTGATCTGTAGAGGTTCCCAACAAAGCAATAGCATATGGGGTTGAGGCTGGAATTGGTGAGGCCAAGCCACTGGGCAAAAGGTCTGAGCTGCAGGATCCAAGGAGAAGGAGTCACATCCTGCAAAGATTTGGGGATGTTGAAATCAATCCAGATGTCCATCAGGTAGACGGGCAGCCAAGAGATGGCAAACAGCAGGACCAGGGCCACCACCATCTGTGCCACCTTCCTGCGGACCTTCAGCCTGGAGGCCGGCAGGGATCGGTTCAGGGCAGAGCTCTCCTTCAGCTGGCTGCTGCGGCTCCACAGCCGGCGCACCGTGAGGAAGCAGATGACCATGTTGAACAGGACGGGCAGGCAGTACAGGGCACAGAAGAGCAGGAAATTGTAGGCTTGCTTGAGCCTCTCCTGAGGCCAAATCTCCCTGCAGATGGAAAACACCAGAGGCAAGCCCTCCACCACCCCGATCTCATCCCGTTTGTTCATGAAGATGAGGGGCATGCATATCCCTGAGGACAACAACCACACCACCAGGATGGTGCTGAGGATCCTCTTCTGGGTGAAGAAAGACCGGGCGTTGAGCGGGTTGTGCACGCTGTAGTACCGGTTCACGCTGATCACGGTCAGGCTGAGGACGCTGGCAGAGACAGAAACAGCCTGGATGAAGGGCACTGCCCGGCAGAGGAAGTCCCCGTACACCCAGGCTTTGTAGATGAGGTTGCCCACGGTGATGGGCATGCAGATGCACACTACCATGAGGTCACACACGGCCAGGTTGATGAGGAGGCTGCGGGTGGCACTCAGGCTGGACACCCGACTCCGGCGCTTGCGGGTCAGCACCCTGATGGACATGATGTTGCCCACGAAGCCCACCACAAAGGACACCAAGTACATCACTGTGAGGCTGATGGTTACAGGCTCCTTCACAAAGAGGAAGAGCATCTTCTCCAGCTCTTCCCACCCCAGCTCCTGACTGCCGTTCCAGAGCCCGCCTTGGGTCTGGTTCTCCTCCTGCCAGAGCTGCAGAGGGTCAGGGGGGGCCCCAGGTTCTGGGGGGGAGGAATCCATGCCTGAGTCCTCCCGTCGGGCAATCTGGGCTAACGGGGCAGAGCCTGCTGCGCTGCTTCCAGTGCACCGGACATGGCGAGCTGGGATCAGCCCCGCCTGCAAGAGAGGGTGTGGAGAGAAGGGGTCAGCGGGGGCTCGGGGCAGCGATCGCCCTTCACAGGGAGCTGCCGGGCCAGCAGCAGCTTGTCCGCAACTTAGTTGAGAAGCGGCCGTAGCGCGGGGCGGCCGGGCTGGGCAGCGCGGCACCGGCACTGGCACCGGTCCGGCAGCGGCGGCGGGGCCGGCGGGAGCCCCTGCCCGGCCGCGGAGAGACGGCGCCTTCGCTGGGAGGACGGGGAAGGAGCCCCGGTCCCCCCGCAGCCCTCGCTCCCTCGCTCCCTTCTTCCCCCGAAAGTTGCGTGTCCCGCGGCCGCGCTGCCGGACCCCTGCCCCGGGCTGCCCCCAGACCCCCGGTCCCCCCCGGTTCCCCGTCTCTCCCGCGGTCCCGCGGCGCGGCGGCACTCACCGGGCGGAGGGCGGGCAGCTCCGGCCGGGGTCCTCCCGCCGGCAGCTCTGCTGTGGATGTGTGCGTGTGTGTGTCCGTGTGTCCCCGTGTTCGTGTGTCCGTGCGTGTGTGCGGCGGCAGCGCCCGACCCGCTGCCACACGCGCGTGCTCGCACCCACCGCACCGCCAGCCCGGCGCACTCCCCGCGGCGCGCACACGCTGCACACCCCGCACAGAACCCCGCATACACCCCGCACACACCCCCGCACACCTTGCACGCCCCGCACACCCACAGAGCCACACACACACACAGAGCCCCGTTCTGAGACCCCTGCGCACTCACACACGCGGACCCCGACAGACCCTACTCACGCACCTCTGTAGACCCGCACACTCGGTGCACACCCCCCCTTGCACACACTCGGCTGCACGCACCTTCCTACAGGTACCCTGCACACCCGCAGGCACCCTGAGCATCCATCGCCCCGCTCCCTCCTTACCCCCACCCCCCGCACCCACTCCCGCACCCACTCCCGCACCTCTGCGTGGCCGCGCCCTCTTTGCACCCCCGGTCCCTTCCCGTGCACCCCTCCCCGCACACGCAGGTGCGGCTCAACCCCCGCAGCCCTCTCGCACCCCATGAACACGCACACACACACACCACCCTCCCCCCGCAAAGGATTCCCCCGCCCCTCCGCCCGCAGCGCTGGCTGGGGCCATCCGGGGCCCGGCCCGGGATAGGCTAAGCTGGGACCAGCCGAGCCGATCCGAGTCGAGCCTCTGCCCGGGCCGGGCCGGGACGGGATGGACTGAGCCGAGCCGAACCGCGCCAGCCGCCCCTCCCTCCTGGAGCCAAGAGCCCGGCCCGGCCGCGGTGCTGAAGGGACAGCTCCGCCCGGGACGGGCACGGACCGAGCACAGACCGGGCACGGACCGGGCACGGACCGGGCAGGGGCTGGTACGGTCGTGGACTATTCCTGATGGTCCCCTCCTCCTCCTCCTCCTCTCCTGGGGTCCCTGGGTTCAGCTGTAGCAGAGCGGGGAGGGCCCCGGGCGCTTTACTTTAACACCCCCCACCGTCCTGAGGTTCTTGCGGATCTCGGCACGCCGAGGGTTAACACCACCACAGGTGTGACGGGAGCTCACCCGAACGAGGAGCGCTGCACAAAGAAACCCAACTTCTGGTCTCCTCTATTAACCTGAAGGAATGGGGAAAAGGAATGGTCATGGAAAAAGTCGCTTGAAAAGTTGAAGGGCTTGGCTGGGGAGCAAGGTTGGTTTGTAAAACGGAACTTTTGACTGGAGGTGCTCAGAGGATGCCAGTGAATCACAGGGGAAAATGTTTGATGAGGAGAATTGGTACCTCTGCCTGAGTTGTTTAGTTTTTATTCTCTTTCTTTGCCTTCTCTGAGGGAGAGCAAAGTAACAAAGACAGCCTAGTGGAGGCTGTTTGCCACTGAATGGTGCGTGCCCTTGATTTCACTGGGAAATTCCCCATCCTCTTTATTCTATGCATGTGAAAGAATAAAGTAAATATTTTTGGTCAGCCTTACGTGAAATGAAAGAAAGATCAGTAGTGGAGCTAGACTGGGAGGGGGGGGGTGGCAGGCAAATGTGACCAGACTGCAAACCTCTCCTGTGTGAGAATGCATTTGCTTTAAGCGTGTAACTGCTCATTCTCCTATAGTTTTGTGTATGTGTATTTATAGAGCTTCAGAGACAAACAACTTCCACAGATTAATTGCAGAGTGTTGCCCAGAGCACAAGGTACACATTATTCCATGCAGTGAAATGCACGGATACTCCCATGGATACCTAAAATCTGCTGCAGTTTCACAGCTGTTCCATGAGCAAATAGATCTGTTGCAATGAGGCAACTACAGGGACCAGCCTCGGAGCTGGCAATTGGAAATCTCCACGTGCCCGAGCCCTTGCCAGCCACTGACAGCCTCCCTATGGCAGACCTGCCATTACACATGGAAAACACAGGATGAAGGTGTTTAAGTCAACACTTTTAGTAGGGTATTAACAGAATACAAGGGAAGAGAGTACAGAAATGTGCAGGGGTTGTTTTGTTCAGGTAGTTGCCTTCCAAATGTTCAAGCTAATAAATATATTTAACTTCTTTTTTTCTCCTCGGTGCACTTTATTTGTGCATGATTTACTGCTGAGGAACCTTTAGGACTTCAGGACTAAATTACTAAGTTAATCAATGGTTTGATATAATTAGAATGAATCTGCTTTTGCATCCGTTGACACAACTCACAAGTGCCAAGTCATCTCTAGCAGCAAATGACGAATCCATACGCTGTGTACAGCTGACAGAGAGGACAGGGCATTGATTAAAATGAGTTCATTGATTCTAACAAGTTCAAAGTCCCCAGATAAATCAAGATGGGGAATCTCCAACTGAAAGAAATGCTGTACCCTTTTCACATTGGTTTGCCTCTTACAGAACAGATTTGAAGTGGAAGCTAAATAAAGTCCACTGGAGACAGGAGCCATCCTTCAGCAGCAAGGGCAAGGGGCTGGGCTGTGATCATACAGCAAAGTGCATCAGAAATAACCCACCAGTCTCACTGGAGTTACAGCTGTGAACAACTGACCTGAGAGGAGTGAGTCAGCCACTTTGGGGCTTTGCCAGAATCTCAAAAAACCTCACATTTCCCATGCCAGCTACATGTGCCCAAACCTGCCCTGCCCACTGCGCATCAGAGTCCCGGGCCAGGGTAAATTTAGCCTCGCAGCCTCAGCACAGCCTCCCTGCTCCCACTGCAGCAAGAGCTGGGTGTCACACAGAGCCCGCAGTGATGCTCTGCCTGTCCCAACAATGGGTGTAAATTCAGGAAACCCTGAGGGTTTTCCAGCTTGTGCTGGACCTTGAGAGTGTGAAGGTAGAGCAAATCCTCTGGTTGTGCATCTACTTACAGCAACTCATGTGCTCTCCCTACTCAAACTTTTCTCCCTGGCACCCAGGCTCTCTGCCAGGATTTGGGGAATACACAGCCCTGTGTGGCTCCCAACGCACCCACATCCCTGACCCCTGTGTGATGCCTGGCACCCGACCAAAGGGCTCTTGGCTCTCTTGGCTTTCTCCCAGTGCACATCCCGACATGCCTGATGTGTCTCAGCTGGCACAGTTTGAGGTAAAGGCCTGTTGTGAGGCTATAGCTGCTCTCTCCTCCTGTGCTTGCCCAGCAGGTAGGTGGGTTGGGTTCTGCTCACTTCACACAGATGAAACAGCATTAGGGCCTGTCTCAGTCAAGCAGGGCTGGATTGGTGCTACCGGGACAGGCTGCCAATGGTGCTGCTTGTGTTAGGTGAGCTAGGAGCACATTCCAGGCTGTTAGGGGTGAGCACTGGCACTGGTGAAATTGTTTCCCACTTGCTTTTGCCGGGAGGTGCTGTTTAGACTGCCCTTGGAAAGCACTGGATAAAACCCACCTTCATTGCCACTTACCCCTTCTGCCCCTCACTCTTTTTGACCGATGGCAGGGACACAGGAGAACCTGGGGGACGCAGGAGAACCCCCCAGCCCTCACATCTGCTCCTGTGCTGTGCACGCTCCTTCCCCCTCCCAGGACCCTGTTGGGGTGTTGTGTGTTGTGTTCTAATGCCGAGATAACCACAAGTGATACTGAATCCTGCCTCTCTTGCCATCAGCAGAGAGTAACAACATCACCGTGTGTTAACTCACATTGGATAAAAAAAAATACCTACTCTTCTCTGGGACATTTCCTTACAAATCTTTAACCCAGCAACAAAACTCCTCAAATCCTCTGTGCCATCGGCCCGGGGATCTCTGAGCCGGCTTTGCCGCTCCCTCTGCTGGTGACTCTGCTCCGTCCCCGTGCCAGCGCTGCTCCAGCACCGCAGTTTTGGGGCGGACACGAGCTATTTCTGGCCCCATGATCCAGCTCCTCATCACGGCTCCCGTGTTACATTCACAGATGTCAGCGCTTTGATGCTGCTGTGAATCCAGGAGAAAATAAGAGGCCAACGCTGCTCACAATCAAAGGCAATACAAAGGAGATGCCAAGTGCACTTCAGATTCTTTGAAAATAAAACAGCGAAGCAAACTAAAAACATCTGGGAATTGATGTTTGTTATTTGTAATTACTTCCATGAGAGTGAAAATCTTTGTTCTCTCACTAGTCTTCCCTCAATCAAAAAATGAAACATTTAAACTGTCTCCAGTGTCCTTTTGAGGATTTTAAGTGGAGAATGGGTGCATTTTTATGTCTGAGAATATTCAGTGGCCAGTTTTCATAAACAGATATGTGCCAAATTCCATATCTTCTGTCCTTTTCATTGGGCGCCTTTTAGATTGAGTGCTCTGGAAATGTAGTGGCTGAAAGAAAATGATAATTTTGAACAGAAGAATTTGTCTAATACAGTGTTCACCCACTCAAGAACAATGAAACACCATTTTGGCATTGTAGTGATTGAAAAATCTGTCTTTCAGATGTCTTTGCTTGTGGTTTGTGCAGAAATTCAGGCAAGCAGCAGGTTGGGAATGCAAGGCTAAACCTGCTCCTGCAGACCTCCTGTTTAAAGCCTGGGCCGCACCAAGTGAACTTGGCCCTCTCTCACTGAATGGAAGATCCTAAATGGATGAGTCAAAAGTGAATGTTTTAAGGAGAAATCAGTGCTTTAGATCCCTAAATCACTGCACACATTTACAGAGAAGGTTTTGAAGTGAAAATGAGCATCAAGTCAAGTCTTTGAGAAGTTAAGAGAGCCAGGACTTGGCAGAGGAGGCAGCTGACACATAAAGCAATCCTCCAACACTGCCTGCATTCATTCAGCCCTTCTCTCCCTGGAGCTGTGATCTAGGACCATTTACAGCAATAATGGGATTTCCTCCATGCCCATGTTCTGTGTGGTGCTCTCACTCTCTTGCTAAGTACAGGCACCACAAACCCTGGGGAGAAATATTTAGAACAAGACTGAAAGCAAAACCCAAATCAAGCAGATTTGGTGACTGAAGAAATCTGGTGGTCTGAGCAGGTTTGTGGGGCTCCATTTCATCCTGTTATGACTCCAAGCAGTGATGCTACCAAGGAGTGGTGCTGCCAGGGGAAACAGCATTACGAGCAGGGGCTGTCAAACCCTCCCTCCATCCTTCTACCTGCATGCTCCACATTTGAATATCAATACATCTTCCTTAGTGCTCTATACGCAGGTGCAACAGGCTAATAAATGGCTTTCTAGATGACGAATCTTCCTGGGTTTCCTCATCTGATTGCCATCTGGGAGAAGTCTGACAAAGGCTTTAAATTTGCCACTGTTTTGCCTTTTCCCAGCTGCAGAGGCTTGCAGAGGGAAATGCGGGGAGGCAGGAAGGAAAGGCTCTGCAGAAAAAAAACACTCTCAGGGCCCAGATCTGCTAGTGTCAGAGAGGAGATAAAGATTTTAGAGAATACAATAGGAGGGAGTTTGTCTTTCTGAGCAAGATTACTTACTCTCAGCCTAGGTGATACTTTGCCAGTAGCTGTCACAAAGCAGATACCTCAGGGATCAGGTTGCAATGAGACTTGGAATTTGAGCACATTTGCAACAAGGGCTTAGTGATCAGTCAAGGGTTATGTGTTTAAAAATCAGCTTTCCTATATTTTATACTTGCAATCAGGAAATTCTTTGGATTTGTGCTCTCTGGTTTCAAGAGAGGATCAGCTGGGAAGCAGGGAGAGATGTGATTCTAGTTCTGAATGTTCTCCAATGTTTTGACAGCATAAGATAATCTGTGAGTTATTATTTATTTTCGGCAGCCTTTTAGAAGGAATCCCCACAACTAAAGAAAACCAGGCAGGCAGAGGCTTTGAGGGGCTGTTAAACTCTTGTCAGGATCAGTTGCAAACTTTTTTCTCCCAATGCCTCACCTCTCTCTGTGCAGTGACTCATGTGGAAAAGCTCAGGCAATTTACTGAAGTACAATCACTGCCCTCTCATCACCACTGACTGCGTCTGTCTCTCTGCTTCCAGTGTGTGTTCACAGCACAGAGTAACTTCAGGAAATGAAAGCTGACAGTAGCTGCAGCTCGGTGCAAAGGGGGAGGAGGTTACGAGGTGAAATAACTGCATCTCAGTTTTGCCCCCAGTTTTTGAAACCAGCAAGCTTTTTGTGCCATAGATCACACAGCAGTTGCTAAGTCTTTGGAAAAGGGATGTATGGAGTAAGCAGAGAAAAATGAAGGGTTGGTGGTGGCTCTTTGATTATTGTGTGGGCTGGAGCATGAAACGAGCTAGAAAAATGCTGATTAGTATGGGAGAGCACAGCGATGGTGTCTGAGTACAGGTGGATGGAAACTCCTTGGGCTGCTGAGCAGCCCTGGACCTCACTGAAGACAAGGGGCAGACTCAGCAGTGCAGCCTGCAGGGGTCCAGCATGGGGCCTCATGCTGACTCATTAAGGCTTGGGGCAACACCTGATAGATCATGAAAACCCCACTCAACCTACCCATAGGCTCCAGGGCCAGGCCAAGAGCTGCAGGGTGAGAGCATCAGGCTGGAGACAGAAGCACCTGGTTCCCTCCTTCCTTTTCTGCTTTCATTTCCTGCAGGTGCCTTGGTTCCCTCACCTGCACAAGGTGTTATGACAGTTCTTTTTATAGTTTACTTGGATCTTTATGAGTGCTTTTTAAGACTCCAAAAATCTTACAATAATGTGATGGTGCAGAGAAAACATCCAAATCTCTGTAGGCTGTTGTCTTGTGCTCCGCTAAAACCAGAGATTTGGCTAGTGATGTCCACATGGCTTGAAGAAATAACATGATAAATTGCATCTAGCTTTGGCAAGAGGGTCTTGGACAGATTGTGGGACTGGAGGGCCAGCAAATCTGGGCATCAGGTTAATTTCTGTCACCCTTTCCTCAGGCAACAGTGATGCACAATAACTCAGCTGCCAAATAAAGTGATACCATCAGCTTCCAATTCTTCAACTCAAGAGCTGAGCCTTTCTTTCAGAAAATAATCCCTCTCCAGCCTTTCATGACTGGAGCTGTTACCTGCCACCATGCATACAAAATCAGGCCTGGGAGGTGTGCTTTTCTGACTGAGCTGGCTCTGGATGGAGATGCTGTGTGTTAAAATGGCTTTACAAACCTCTCTTTAATTGCAATGAAAGAAACATCCCTCTGCTTTCCACCAGAGACTCTTTTCTAGCTGCATCCTGGGCCTGCCTGGGGCCTCAGAAATGCCTCTTCCCCATCAGAACTGAGAGTTACTACTCCTTTCCTCTGTTTTCCTCATACTCTTCAGAAAAAGGTGGTACATTTGCCCAGCGTGTCCCTCAGTCCTGCCAGCAAGCACCTGTGACTCCTGAGCCTTTAAGGAGTTTGACAGCCCACAGGGGTGGAATAAGCAGCCTCTTAGATAAGGACTCCAAGATGTGAAGCAGAAAGTCACTGCTGATAAGGTCTGCACTTCTAGCAAGTGTTTGTGTGCTGGGAAAACAGCCCTTGGGGATGTGGGAAATTAGAGATGCCATAGACAAGGGGCCAGGGTCACTGAGTTGCACCACAAGGCAGCTGCTTGTTATGAGTGAAGATCTCTGCCGCAGACCAGCTGTTGTCCACCAGGAGATGCTCAGGGGGGCATTGAAATGAGAGGAGAAAGGGAATTTTTAGTTAAATGGCTAACACCTGCCCTCCTCCTGCCTTTCTTCATCAGAGCTACCTTCTAGCACTGAGAAAGTAGCTAAACCTCCAGCATCAAATTTGGTAGGTTTGGGGTTTTTTTTTTGTACGGGGGTGGTCATGTTGAAAAAAAAAGCTATCAAGTTGCAAAGTGAGTATGGGGCAGAGGCAACCTGTGTGATATTCTTGGTTTTTAGAACTTTCCTCAAAGGTTTTGTCACTGCATTGGCAACAAGTCCTTGCCCTTTCCCCCCCCCCACCTTTTCTGATATTCAATTGTCCCTTGCTAAGGTTGGCACGGCTGGTGTCCGTCAGTCAGTCCCACATCCCCAGGCTGCTGCTGTGCTGGTGAGACGTGACTGTGGCTGATGCGGGAGCTGTTTGCTCACCAGCCTGTGAGGAGATTGATGGAGTTTGCTGCTGGGGTGTGTGGTGATTGCCAGTGCTGTCAGTGACACCGAGGGGCAGCTCTGATCAAGCATCAGCAGATGCTCCACAGGAGATCTGTGAAACTGCCAGAGGGGACCCTGACCCTGGGAGTTCTGGCACAGCTCAAGCACGAAGGATTATGAACCCGACTTTCCCCTTGTTGATCTGGGGATGAACCAGAGCATTTCTGAGCTCATGGATCCAGTCCCAATGAGGACAACTGGTGGGAAAGGGAGAACCCACGTGGGAGGTTGTCACTTCTGTCAGCTTTGCCTCCTGAGAGATATCTCTCTTTCTCAGGTAGCCCTTCCTGGTTTGTGTAAGCCTTACAAGCAGCAATTGCTGCTTTATCTACAGATCCTGACTAGGATAGTCCCTATCCCTTCCCACAGCAGTGTTCTCTCTGGAACATTCCAGCTGGCTCCTGTGCAGCACTTGGCCACAGCAAAAATACTGAGCTTGACTGTGAGGTTGGGCAGTGAAATTCTGGTGGAATCCTCCAGAGCTGCACGCCCAGCTGCTGCAGCCCCTTCCCCTTCAAAAGGCCTCTATTCTTCAAAAATACCCCTGGGCAGGAGCTTGTCTCTATCAGTTCCCCACCCAGTTTCAACCCCCAGGTCATGAACAGGAAGACTGATCGAAATTTGGAGGAAGGATTAATTTGTTCCCTTTGATCCCCTCAATACCAGCACATGATGCCTCTCTGCAAGTCTGCTGTGCCAGCCCTGCTCCAGAGAGTTTAACTGACCGTTGTAATTGCAGGGCTTAATTTTTTTCTGGAGTTTTTCCTCAAGGGACAGATGAGGGTCACAGACTTGGAGGGCATCTCATTCCCCTAAAAACTGTGCAAAACAGCTATAAACAGCCAGCCCTGAAGTTTTGCTTCCAGCAGTGTTCTGTAGAATCCCAGACCTCTCTTGCTCTGCAGCCCCCTTCACCCTTGGCCATGTTTTGGCTGGAGGAGACAGCAGATAAAACCCTGAAGGCAGTAGCAGAGCTGGGGATGTGTCAGGAGAGATTGGTGCAGATGGCAATGAAGTGAGATCAGCTGCTGGCAGGAGCTGGGGGGGATGTGTCCAGGCATCAGGGCATAATCTCTGCCTGATTTTTGTGGCATCTCTGTATTTATTTGTACTTGAAATGCTTTTGCCCATTTGTCTGTGGTCGTTTGCACTTGTTTCTGGGGAACAATGAAAATGTGGGGTGCTCCTGCAGCAGTGGCTGTGGATGCAGCTGGTGGCCATATAAGCACAAAGTATTACCCTTATAAATAATTTCATCACTTTTCCTCCATGAAAAATTATCTGTCTTTATCAGCCCCCAAAAAAGCACAAATAGAAAGGGCAATTTCTTTCAAACGCTGCTCAGCCTTATCAGAGGGATGACACAGAGATCCCAGCAGGCTTGGTTTTGTCTGGGTTTGTGCCTGTTTTGCTGAAGGCATGGCCATGAGAGCAAAGTTTGTTGAAGCCTTGGGTTACATTATGACAACCAGAATTTGAGTCGACTCCCTTGTCCCAGTGGTGATGGATTTATTCCAGGCTGGAGGAAGTCTCACCATCTCCAACTTTCCTGACTTGCCATCAAGACCAGTGCTACTTCCAAAACATGTTTTCTGTTCTTTTTTTGGGGGAAAAGATACCCTTTGGCACCTTTTTGCATTCCCAGTGGGCCCTTTGCTACAAGAACAGGATGGTTTCCTGTTAGCATTCTTTATAGGCTGGAAAAACACTAGAAACCTCTTAAGAGATTCATAAATGTCAGGTTTGTGGAATCATGTGTTGTGGTTTTCTATACCCACCTCTTCCTCACAAGTCCTTGAAACTGCAAATAGAAGGATGTTCTGGGGATGGCCAGTCTGAGCACTGAGAAAAGGCCGGAGCAAAGCTGCAACCTTCAGAGGTCTCATCCAAAAGCAAGGATGGATCAGGGCTGACTTCTTACTGAATGATTTCTCCTCAATGGAAAGGACTGGCAAGGCAGGATCATCTTTGCCTTTTCCATCAGGAATGTGCTCTGTCTTATACCTGAGGAACGAAGGAATGATTTGGGGGCAGCTGTAATTGCATTTTTGGAATAAGTTCCTGTTCAGATTTAACACTGTGACATTACGCTGTTTATGATGCACGTAATTAAAACAAAGTGAAAATAACATCTTTTACTCTGCTGTGGCCTGGAGTCAGAGCTATGTTGTGCTCCAAGGAAGAGGCTGCAAAAGAGAAGAGGGTGCAAGGAACAAGTGGATTGTTTTGAGAGACAACTAAAAAGGGGGAGAAAAGAAAACAATAAAGCAAAGGAAAGCCAGAGGCTATCCATGCATATCCCCAGGCACTCTGTTCGTTCCAAGCTTATCATCATTTCAAGACCTTGGTTTGCTCAGTCTCTGTTGCTGGAGTCCAGCTGCATTTCTGGTGCATGAGGGAGGAACCATGTGCTTTTATGTATCTCCTCAAGCTCTTGCCCTTCTGTGACACACTACACCACTCTGGGGGTCTGTCTGAGAAGCCTGGACTTGGCAGGACTAGAGCTGAGCAAACATCTCTCAGCTGGTGAAAGGAATCCCTGGTAATACCCAGTGATCCACCTACAAGGGACCTTCACCTTCTATTAGCCCTCAAAGCAAAAATGCAGTATTTTCCCAATGCCAAAATCACACAAACCTCAGCCGTGTCCTCCTGCCCTGTGACCAGCCCCTGCTCATGGCCAGGTGCCTGGATTGGCAGGGAATGAATGATTTAATGGATCTGCCGAGAGAGGGATGTTGCAGCAGGGATTTCCTTGGTTGATTTTATTTAGGCAAATCTGGTATCATTCTTACCCAGCTTCTGGAAAGAAATGTCCCTTTCCACCCCTAACATCCACATTCACCACGTGGCCAGCTGAGGACTGGTGCTCATTCACACCCTGCTCTTGGGCAAACACAATTTCTAAGGTAGCATTCAGGTGTCCAGACTACTCAAGACATGTTTTGATGTGCAGCAAAGAGGATCAGACCTACAAAGCCTGTTGTGCACCCTAAGGTGTAGGGGGAGATGGTCTTTGATGGGCTGGGCTACAGTGAGTGACGTGGCCGGGTGATGTCTTAGCAGCTTGTGATGGAATGACCATCCCTTCCGCTATGAGGACACATGGCTACCTCCCTGGCTGGTGGTGGCATGTGGAAATGGGGAGGAAATGATCCCTGGCTGGATCAGGAGCTTAAGGGGGAATGGTCTGTGAGAGAGTCCCAACTCTGGTTTCTACTAAAGACCTCGTTTGGTGATTTCCACTGAAGAAATGTCAATATCATTGAGAATCTGCAGCTTGGTGATGGATGAAAGATTCTTCTGCCGATGCTTGTACTGCAGGACTTTGTTTTCATTGATGAAAATGTGGAAATAGTCCTGGTCAGAGTAGATTTCAACCTGAAAGAGAGACTGTGTTAGGTTCATGTGGCCTTACTGGACCTTGCTTCCATCATGTCAGTGAACTTCTGGATCTGTCCACCCACTTCAAATCCTGCCAGAGCTGACACACAGGCTGCTCACCCCCACTCTGGGCAAAAGGAGAGAATAACTGAGATTTTTGTTTCATGATAACAAAATCTGGTGGTAATGCAAAACCTAAATTGAAAACAAATGCAGCATCCAGGGATTATTGCTGGAGCTCTGCATGTCTGTGCCAGAGCTGGTTATAAATCACCAGGTTATAACAGAATTACTAGCAGGAGACAAAGCCAGAGAAGGGGTGTTGCTGGGTATGGTGCTGGCAGGAAATATTGGGAGCACCCCAATATTTGCTGGGTTATTCCAGTTACACCTGAGGAGACCTGTGGGGTGACACGGGGTTACCTGAAAGGGTTCCTTTGCTTTGAAAGGGAAAGTGTTGTTAACCTCTTCCTGCCCCCAGTGGCTGTTGAGAAAAGAGTTGCAGACGATTCTGGAGCTGGAGAAGCGAGGGTTAAAGTGGAGAGCGATTTGGTCTCCAGGATCAGAGAGCAAATTAATTTCAAACCTAAGACAGTGAGAGAAAAGTGATGGAGAGCTGTGGAACGATGATGCTGGCCCTCGTGAGCCATGAGAGCTGCGAGCAGAGTGTGTCCTTACATGCTTGAGCTGGAACTGGTCTCGCCCTGGACCACGATGCTCCATCCAGGACAGATTCCCTCTGGGTGCAGGGCCTCGAACTGCAGACAAGGAGCAGGACACAGAAAGGTGGCAGAGATGCAGTGCCCCACTCAGTCCTTACACTTCTTTCTCACCTTTTCATTGTCATCTTCTTTCTCTCCCCTTCCCATACAGGCACACTCTCTATCCCCGTCTTTTTCTTGATCCTAAATAACCTCAGGGACTCTAAACTGATAAGAAATCAAGTCTCTATGACACCGAGTTGATGAGGTGGGATTTGTTGTCCCCAAGGTCTTTTGTAAAGAGCTGAGCGGGATCAGAGAGCAAAAATTAAAGAAGAACTTGTATGCCTTCGTTATTGTCAGGACACAAAGATATTCTGCTTCTCTCTGCACCTGAGCAAAACAAAATCTGAAGCAGAAAACTTTGTGATGCTTTGAAGCAGAGGAACAGGTGTAAAGTGACATCCAGTCTGAGCTCATCCAGCATTACACGGCTGATTCTTCCCCCAAGTTCCTGCCTGATCCCCTGTTCCACGTGCTCTCCCCATCTCCAAGGTTAAACTTGCATAAAATGAGCTGGAAAATGTTCCTTTCTGAATAATTCATAGTTTTATTAAATAAATCGTTTTAATAAGAAGTTCTTGCCATTTCACCCCACTTTTTTTTCTAGCACTCTAATGATCTTGCATTTCTAAGCATCCCCTCTTGCAAACTTACTGCTCACATTGGAAGAATTTCCCCAGCCTTGACATCTCCACTGTCAGTTGTGTGCCTGTTTCTCCCTTCCTATAGCTCAGGACTTCCACTCCCCTGTTTCTTTGTCTGTCATGAGTTCCTATTTCGAATGCTTTTTTGGGATATACATACTTTTGGGCAGGAGCTGAGACATTTGGTCAGGAGCTGGCGATGGCCAGCCTCACACCCTTGTGCCTGGCTACTTTAGGGGGGCAGCTTTGGGATCCCACACATGGTCACTGAAAGGCTCTGACCCGTGTTCACCCCTGTGAGACACAGGCAGCTGCTGGAGCTAAGTTGTAGTTTCAAAGAGCGAGTGGTGATGGCAGCACCCAGGTTCACGTTGCCTCGGCCCTTAGCTTGTCCTCATTGCAGCAACCCCAGCAAGAGACACACACCACACACAGGGAAAGAGCCATCCCCTCTTTGCTGCTGGCTGTCCCAGCACAGGGAGGGCAACACACAGGTCTCAGCTAAAACCCTCCAAGTGAGAACTGCTGCCATTAAAGCAGCATTACCCCAGACCAGCCCTGGTACAACCAAGATGAAAATCTGTCCTACTGCCCGCTACTGAGCACGTGAAGCTCAGGTTTGCAGACTGACAGAGAGGAGCAGCACTGTAAGTAGCACTCCTGTTTTTCAGGATTTCTACCTGTCCTGCCCTTCTCTGCCGCTTTCCCTTATCCACTACCAGACCCGTGCTGTCACCCCCACACAGCCCAGGCAGTGCCACATCCTGTCCCCAGCGCTTACCCGCAATGCCATCGCTCGCCGGCCCCGCGCTGCAGCCCCTCCCGGGCGCACGGACAGAGGGGTCTTTATAGACACTGCCGGCCAGGAGCCCACGTGTGCAGGGATTGGCATCACCAGCGGGCTGAGGACTCCTGTCAGAGCTGCCAGGCACGGCCGAGATGGGGAGCAGCAAATCCCGCTGAGCCCGGCAGGGTCAGCCCGTTCACCCGTGTGGGACTAATCCAGCCCCGCTGCTGCCCGCAGCGCTGGGCTCTGACGTGATGGAGCCGTGTGTGGCAGTGATCCAGGAGGGTCAGATCTGTTTAAGGCACGAAGGAAGGATGGGGACTCCCAAAGCTGAGGGAGATACCGTGAGTCATATCCACCTCAAGGTGCAGACAGAAGGGAGGTGCAGAGGAGAAATGGTGCCTCCGACAGGGGCTCGGCTTCACCCTGACCATCAGAGATTGCTTTCCCTCCCTGTTTTCTTTTTTCTCTCTTTGTGAGTCACAGCCTGGCCTGAAATGAGCTGATGCCAGCTCTGTCACAGCCGCTTTTCCCCCTTGTGGCGCCCCGGGGCCGGCCAGGCTCGGGATGCTGCTGTGCTGAGCTCAGCATGCCCCGGTTCCGCGTTTCCCTTCCCTGCTGGGGACAATACAGGGATTTGGGAGCAGGGTGAGTGAGGCTTTGTCCAGTATTTCCTGACATGGAAATGCACCAAGAAATGAGCAGCGTTGAAATGAATTTCAGTGATGAGGTGTTTTTACACGGGCAGTCAGCATGTGCTGCTAAGAAGCTGAGCTGGGGAAGGGAGGGATGGTTGTGCATCCCCTCCTTTCCACAGTGTAAATGTCTTAAAAACATTAAGCACTGTCCCCATCCGTGTATGCATGGGAGGCTGTGATGGTCCTTGGCTGGTCCTACAGGAATCCATGGCTTTCGTGGTTAAAACCCCCTTCGTGTATGGGCCACAGTGCTGGTGTTATTTAATGTTTGTTTTATTTCCGGCAGATAAGCAGAATGATAACTACTATCCCAGGCTCCGGTGCCCTTGGCAGACAACTAAAAATGCAATTCAGCAGACATGGAAGCCAACAGCCTCTCTTGGGGCTGAAAAAGCCAAGTCCCAGGCCAGGATTTGCCCATTCGGACTCTCACAAAACCAAACCTTGCGAAGCTGAGCTCTGCCGCGGTCTCCTTGCCCTGCTCCCGGCTCTCCAGGCGCTGTGCTGAGGAGCAGGAGCAGAGCTCTGTGCTACAGATGGCAGCATTGGGTCGTGCAAGGGAGCCGTGAGCCAGCAGCAGAGGTGCCGAGGTGGTGTTGGAAGGACAGGGACAGGACATCCCACCTGTCACTCCTTGGGTTGCTGAAGGACGATGAACATTGGTGTTTCCAATCTGTCCACCTGCATCTTTCCTCTTCTTATGACCTGAACCCAACATTGTGTTTTCACCCCCCAAATCATCACTCCCTGCTCGTTTCTGCTGCCTGCAAGGGAGTGCAGGGAGAAAGGGCTGCGTTTGAGATACTCACAATGATGGTGGGCAGAACCGCTGTCCTGCACGTAGGAAAGGAGGTGTCTGCAAGCTAAATAAGTGTGTCAACTTCATAATAATTATGTTAATGATATCAGTGGATGGGGGAAGGCTTGGGCACTGCAGGGC
This sequence comes from Corvus hawaiiensis, assembly GCF_020740725.1. Taxonomy (NCBI): domain Eukaryota; kingdom Metazoa; phylum Chordata; class Aves; order Passeriformes; family Corvidae; genus Corvus; species Corvus hawaiiensis. The sequence goes on from NC_063228.1 coordinate 4,808,685, forward strand.
AGGTTGGGTTCAGGCAGGCTGAGCCTCCTTCTCAAAGGGTGAGTCTGGGTCACCCCAAGTCCAGACGGGTCTCCCAGAGCCTTTTCCCACTAGACCAAATCAGGGGCTACGATTTCCCCAGTGCACACCTCCATGCAAGGCTTCTCCAGACTTGCTCATCTGCTACCTGGCAGTATTTATACCTCCTCTGCAGCCATTTCAGCTTCTTGAGGGAATTCCTAAAACTCCCCCATGCAAGCAGGAGTCAGCCCTGTGCTTCAGCCATGCTGCCTTAGGAATGTGTTACCCCAGGAAGGTTTTGGGACACTGCTTTGCTGGCTCCCCCCCTTTCCCTTTCCCCCAGATCTATGGCTCTGTGATAGCTGCCTGCTCCTTGTTGCTCTGCTTGGGATCTCTCTCCAGCACTGCTGTCCACAAGGGACTGGTCATGGCAGTGCTCTGCCAGGGCTGGATGGTGTGTCTGCTCCTCCAGGCTTAGTGCAGGAGAGAAAATAACTATAAAAGCCTTTTGAGCTACCTTGGTGCCACAGACTGTGGTATCTCTCTATTTCTGCAATCTCACCCTGCTGTGCTTTATGGAACTGGCCAGGAGAGGGCTGGAGAGTGCAGTCAAATCCCCGAGATAAGTTATGAGAAAATTCACACATGGTTCTAACTCTAACTCTCCTCTAACTCTGGAAGAGTCTGATGCAACACCTGCTGCTGCTCTGGGACAGGGGTCAGTGCTGCAGCCTGAAGCTCTCAACCCTGCTGTAAGGAGACTCCAGGCTCTCTGGCAGCTGCTCAGCCCAAGCAGCCCAAGGCAGCTCATCAGAGAGCACCGAAGGAAAACATCACACCCTGTAAGGTGGCAAGAGAAACAGGGGGAAGCTGACACCCCGGCACACGCTGCTGGGTGCTGGCTGAGCCTCCTGCCCCTCACAGCAGTGTCAGCCCCGCTAACGAGAGCGGCCTCGGCACTGGCAGCTTCTGGGAGCTGTGTGTTTGTCAGATTTTCCATTCTTGGGCCTCCTGTTAACATGTCCCATCATCCTCCCAGGCAGGCACCGGTGCTGGGGAAGGGAAGGATATGTCCTCTCACCCAGCAGCTGTCTGGGTAGCTGCTGGGTGTGGAATTCTGCTTTTACTCTTGTGGCTGGTAAGAAAAGGAGCCTGGCTCTGTCCCGGACAGTGCTGTGAATGTGACTCATTGCAAGGGATGTCTCTGCCTCTCATTGCTCCTTCCCCACACTGGTGAAAAGGGGGAGGTGACCTCACCCCTCGACAGGGCCATGAACCCACACAAGTGCAACTGAGGCCAAGCCTGGAGCCGCTGCTGTCCCCGGCACTGCTCCTGCTCCCCTCTCAGGACTTCCCTTCTGCGGCTTTGAGGAGCAGGGATGAAAGGCAAGGGAGTGGAAACACAAAGCATGCCTGGTTTATTTTATTTGTGACTGGCCTCTGCTTAAAAGGAAACCAGCATTATCAGTCCCAGCACCGCCAGGTCAGATGAGTAAACGAAAGAGGAGGGTTTTGTTTATGATCGGGAGCTCAGGATTGCTCTTATATGGGCATCCCACCAGGCGCTGCCTGCTGCCACCTTGCTGCTGCTCCTGTCAGGGGATGGCCAGGCTCAGCCAGAAACTGAACCAGGGTCTTCCAGAGGTGAAAGTCTTGAGGCAGACAGTGGCTGAGATCAGGTTGTACCTACCCCTCCTTCTTTGGCTCAGGGCAGCTACATGTGCTGGGACAGCAACCTCCCTGCTGCCAGCACTTCCCAGCAGGTCTGTACCCACACCTGCCACACTGTTATCCTGCCAGGCTCCGTGAACTATGACTGTCCTTTCCTGCTCAATTCCCCAGGGAGAAGGTGGTAAAACCATGTCAGAGTAGGTGCCTTTGCCCTCACCGGTGATTCCAGCTGGAAAGGAACAGTGGGTTTGGGGCATGGCTGGTGCTGGTCCTCACCCATTGCTCCTGCTTCATGAGGAGCAGGCAGAAGGTAAACACACGACCTGGCAGAGCCTGGTGTTTAATGCCTGGGGTTTTTAGAGCCAATATTTGATCATCCGTAAATAATTGCCCTGCTGTATATGCAGGGACCTGATTTATCCTGCTCCTCGATGATACCTTCCAAACTCCTCGGGGACACATCTGTCTCCCTCTTCCTGGTGATTGATGGAGAAGGAGGAGAGCTGGCACTTGGCCTCATTGTGCTCCTCAGAGTCAGCTTGTGGGTGTACTGCTTGTCCCTCCACGGTGGTCTCTGGCTCAGAGCTACAGCAATGACAGATCCTCAGGGAGAGGGGGGTTACGTATGAACACTCCCTGCTCATTTTCATGTTGAATCCCTGGTTCCTGGGGAGTGGTGTCAGCATTGTCAAATCCCCCTTCATCCCCCATCACTAATTCTTGCCAATTCAGAAGTGCTTCCCAGCGGCTTCCCAGGTGAGGTTTGTCTCTGGGAGCCATGCTTCCTCTGTTTGAGCAGGTTTTATTCCATGCTGAATGATTTACTGCCCCAAAGCAGGGGGGGAGGACGAGGCACATCCCTGGAGGGGCTGCAGCTTGGCCTCGTGCTCTGCTCCAGCGCTCGGCTGCGTGCACAAGTAACAGCACGACCATCTCCTGCTGGTTCTCCCCCTGCAAGCTCCGTGCCAGCCCCTTGGCCAGGGAGCCCACGTGGCGACAGGCCTGAGCACGGCACAGGCGGGCCACACTCCACGTATCCAAGCCTTACCCCTGCCCCAGGCAGCAGCGCGTGGGCTGGAGCCGCAGTCATGCGCCCGAGGTGGGTTTGGAGAAGACGCAGAGGAGAGGGGAGCCTGGGGCAGTGGAAAGAGGGAGGGAGGCAACCTGTGAGGTTTTGGGGATGCTCTGGGGTTCAGGGAGCAGCCAGTCACAGGTGTCTCCGGTGTGCTGGAGCCCTTCTGGCTATTGACAGGTTTCATAGGATTGTTTGGGTCTGGGGAACATCGGAATTTGCGTAGCCCTGCTTTTCCACCATTTTCTATTGAGATTTATTAACATAAGGAGTCATAGTCAGGTTCTGACATCATAGAAACCTTTCCACGGCTATGTTTGATATCCCCATCACCCCTGAAAGCAGCTGCCCCACAGGCTGGGTCCTAGAGAAGGTCCAGTTTGGGGTCAGATGGTGACTGGCACCAAAGGAGGCAGAAAACCTCCAAAGAGAAGAAAACAATGAGACTGTCAGTGTCACAAACCTTTCAGCCTCCTCAGCTCAGCCTTGCTCAGCCCAGCCCTGAGTGACCTTTCCCAGGCAGAGAGAAGTGCAAATAATACCCAGGAGGAAGATGTGCCAAGGCCAGGGACAGCACAGCCCCTTCCCAGCAGGCAGCCAGCCTGGGGAGCTCTGTCCATGAGCCACCATCCAGCAGGGTGGCAGAGATGGTGCTGCCTCCAACCAGGATGAGCAGTTTTTCCTCCAGGCAGACCAGTGGTGGTCAGCACTGGGACACAATAGATGGCATCATGCCAGGCTCCTGGAGCTGCTGATAGAAATGTGAACTCCACCCCAAGGAGACCACTGGGGAGCTCAGAGGGGGCTTGGAGGCATTTGTGGGGGAGGAACTCTGGGTTTGGTCAATGAAAAGAGTTTAGGGACTGAGAGACTTGCAGCTCTGGGATCCAGAGCATGTCCTTCCTCTACCTCTGGGTATTTGACCCACTTCTTGCACCACCACTGCTTCCTTCTCTCGGTCCTGTTGCACTGAAGCCACCAGGGTGTCACCTGCCCTGCTGCATCAGAGGGACAGTGACAGTAGCAGAAGGGATGTAGGGTCTACTCCCCCTCCCAGCCTCTGGGAGAAGGTGGGATGACACAGGAGTGAGTGATAGGAAGGACATTTTCAGCCTGGCAGGGCCTGGCACACATACCAGCACCAGCAAGACCCCACATATATCTGCTTCAGGCCACCCAGTCAACAAACCCTTGAGCTTAGAGCTCTGGTCCCCTCCACATGGGCTCTGACCTTTGCTACTGGTGGCTGGGGAGAAGTGCTGGGTGTTGCAGCAACCTACAAGAGGCAGCTGGGGAGGAGGATGCAGCTTTTTGCTATTTCAGAGAGCAGGGAGGAAGAGGAAGGGCTGCTAACAAAGACCGAAACTAGAAAAATGACGATGATGACAAAAAACCCTGCTCCCATTTAGGGAACCAAATGCATTTGTTTCCTGATGTGCCCAGGATAGCTCAAACTGAGAAACACATGAGGGCACACATTCCAGCTGCTGAGTGGCAGCTCCTCAGGTCCCAGGGCAAGGGTGGAACTGTTTCAGCTGGAAAGCACCAGAGGCCCTTCCAGCCCCCTCAGTCCCTGACCTGCCCAGGGGCCGAGAGGTGCCTTTGCCCAAATGCCTCTCTCCTTTGCCTGGCTCCCCTCCATCCTTTTCCCCCGCCACTGTCCAGGAGTGGCTGCCTTGCTGTCACACCCCACAGCCAGGGACTGCACTGGGGACAGCCAAGGAGGTGGTAGCCAATGGCATCACATTTTTTGGAGATTTTGGGGCTCACAGTGGCGCTGAGGAATGAAGAGGAGGAAGCGTGGTCTCCCCTATAGCCATGTCTGCTGCTGCCCATCCTGCTGCCAGCTCCTCTGGAGCTGGAGGAGCAACAAGCCCACCTCCCCCTCATCAGCTCTGCTCCTCTCTGCCCCTTCCCGCAGCGAGGCTCCCTGACCCCACTCCAGCTCCTCGTTTGCAGACAGTAAAATTGTTCTTCCTGAGACAAACAAACTGACAGCCCCTGCCCCAGGGAGCCTGTGGTCAGGGTGAAGAGATGCCATGTTATTTGGTTTCTTCTCTATTTTCATTTTGGCTCTTAGACTTGCAGATGGGCTCCAGCCACAAAGTCTGGAGGCAGATCCAGCTTCCAGTGACTCCTGACTTGGGTGGAGGCTGAATCCAGGCTGTTGATTTAGTCCCTCTCTATTTCTGGTGCTGGGTTTATACATAATTTGATTGCATACAGTTATGGATAGAACTAAGCAGAGCGTGAGAATTTCAGCAGGGAGGTGAAGGGATGCTTTATGAATGAAACATTTGTTAGTGCGAGGTTTCAGCAAGAAGAAGGGACACAAACTGGCAGGAAGAGTACAGTGTGGGGGGATGCCACGGGTCCTGCAAGGGGTTTAGTCCACAGAAGGCTCCACCTAGACCCACCCACGCTTTGGCTGCAGTTTTCCTGCTCACAGAACAACTCTGGGAATTGGGGTTGAATCCCATCTGCATCTCAGTAGCAGCTCAGGAGAAGCCAAGGCATGCTCAGGACCTGAGGACAGAGCTGCAACTCCAGAATGTGCTGTATCCATCTTCCCTGCTCCTGCCATGGCTGATGGTGGGTTTCCAACCCCTCAGGGCTGTGGAGCAGGCTCAGAGGGAAATGCCATCTGCTGCAGTCAGGGGCAAAACTCCCACTGATGGAAAAGGACAAGGACTGCAGGGGTTTGCCCTCCATCTTCAAGAGAGAGCTGTGGTAGCTCTGACCTGCCTCAGCACTTCATCAATCCTGTTTTGTACTTGATGTGGATCATAGCCTGGGGAGATGTTATCCAACCATGACTCTGCTCCTCACATCCTCTGCTACTCCTCCTCCTCCTTTAGATCTGTCTGATGGGAGAAATTATCTTGTTTTCTGGAGCTTTTACCAAACTGCAAGGGGTTTTCCAAAACATCTGGAACAGCTCATGGAGCTGGAGTGGAGTGTAATGCTGAGGGTGGAAATAGGGTCATGGAAACAGAGGCACCCTGTTAGATTAATGCTTGAGAGGGACACTTGGGACGGGCTGGGTTCAAATCCTCACCCCACCCACAAAGGAAAACAGTTGGCAAAGAACAGTGGGACCCTCTCCACACCATCACGTGCTTCTGGGTCCTGCTGCCCAGGGGCCATGCCTGGAGGGGGACCCACCAGTGTGCACCTCAGCACAGGGATGTGGCACCGTGCTTTGAAGGGCAGCGTGGGTGTTTTGGTGTCCCAGACCCAAACCCTGCTCCTATATCCAGGCTGGGAGGAGCTCTAGAAAGAAGCCAGTATTTTGCAAAGGGCAATGAGGCCCCTTGGGTTATTTGGAAGCTGCCAGCTTGGCACCCATCACTACTGAAATACTGAGATGGCTTTGAATACAAAGCAACATGTAGTTAATTAAAGGAGGGGTGTAACTGATGCCAATCCCAGAAAATGATGAAAATAGACCTCTGCTAACTTCTTCATTTCTACAGGGCTAGGATTTGGACTGATAAAGAGGATCTTGTCAATGCCACAGCCTTGGTTGTGTGGTTTGACTTGGCATCAGGCTGCGGTACAAATAGAGCTGGAGCTGAGTCTGCTGCTCAGATAAACTGATAAATTCTAACGACACAAACCTATCACAGCTCACCTGATGGGAGGACAAACGGGGCTGGGAGGTACAGCTGCCCTGGGGAAGAGTGTGGGGTTCACAGTGGGGTTGCAAAGTGATTGGTTCTTGAGCCTCCCCAGTTTCACCTGTTAAGTGAAAAAATAAAACCCTTCCGGTAACATTTTTAGACAGCTGCTAAAAAATAAGCCAGATCACTCAGCTCAGTGCAAGCCAGAATTGCCTCTTTTAGTACAACCACAAGGAGATTTGAGGAACAAAAAGGGAAGGTGTGATTTATAGGATGGGAGAACTTCTCTCTTGGAAAGGAAAATATGTGGAAGCCATGGCAGAACCATGACTTTTAGCCTTATTTTAGTGGGACAACAGCTAGAAATGTTTCTGTGGTCCTTCAGGGATAATCCAGGCTCCCGGGGCCAGTCCTCAGGTTTGTGACTTCACAGTAACTCTGTGTCCCCTCAGCTGTGTGGACAACCTCTGTCCTTGGCTGTGGTGGGGTGAGGATGGAGGGTGTATTTCCTGTGGCTGTGGCAACAGGGTGAAAGCAGGGAAGGCAATGTCCCCAGCTCTGGTGTCCCCTTGCCAAGAGCACGGTGGCACATTGGGAGTGTCCAGGAAAAGAGCCCCAGAAGTGATTCAGGGCCTGGAAATGTTGCTCATGCAGATGGGGTGGAGAAGCTCAGTTTATTTTGTATTATATTTTTTGTTATTTATTTTAGCACTATATATTGAAAAGTTTTGGCTGATGGATGATGATATCCCTAAATATCAGGATTGAGATGGGAGAGGGTTTCCTGGGCCAACAGGAAAAACAGGATAAGATCAAACGAATGAATACAAAAGGGTATAACTTTGGGCTGGAATGAACACTAAGGTCATCTGAAAAATTTAAATGGAGACTGGAACACCCCATTCCCCTGCACTGATTGCCATGAAATCTTTAACTTCTGCAGAGAATATTTGGGAGTTCAGGGTGAGGGATTCTTGCATGCTGTGGCTGTGCCTCCACCTGCCAGCCCGCAACAGGCTGGCGGGTTTTAAACCAAGATTTAAACACTGATGGCCTCAGGCTTTCCTATCCAGGCAAGAAAACAAGCTGTGAAAAAGTAAACATGTCACTGAGGAATTTTCATTTCAGATGGGTTGATCTTTCTGATCAACCTCTGTCCTTTCAGAGAAAGGACACAAGGAAGCTGCTGTCAGACATGAGGATACCAGCCTTGACTTCACAAATATTTGAATAATATTTGCTGAACTTTATGTGTTATTCCACAAGAAGTTAAAAAAAAATTAAAAAGGAAGAGAAAAGGTTTTCACTGGACTCTGCCAGATGTGATCCTCTCAGGTAACCTCACTGCTCACCCCAGGTTCAGCAGCTGCCATCACCACCAGCTGCACTCACCCCAGCACCCCCGGATGGAATCCTTGTGGGAGCAAAAGCTCCAGGAGGGGTGGTGAGCCATGGGACACCATGCCTGGCACAGCACCAGGAGACCCTGCCCCACCTCCATCACACCCCACAGACACACATGGAATGCTGCCACAGGGATGGGCGCCGTCCCTTGCTTAGTGCACAGATGGGACATTGTTGATGTAGGACGTCCCTCAAGTGCCTTTGCTGTTGAGCTCCCTCTGCGGTTTCCTGTATTTGAACCCCTTATCACAGCCCTGCCGCCAGAATATGTGCTTGGGAGGGTGAGTTTTATGGGTTGATAAGGTTTTATTGCAGCCAGACTTACTGATGGATGCCTGAAATAAAGAGGTGGGGAACCTGCGGAGACGGGGTCTAGGCAGCCCTAATTTCCTGTAGTCTGGACACAGGTTTTAAGTAAAACCCAGGCAGTTTTGAGTCCAGCTCAGGCACCCTGGGAAGGTCCATGTCAGAGAGCTCCAGGGCAGCTGCAGTTTGTACCAAGGAACTGGGTTTCATTAAAATATTTATTTCCATCCCCTGGAAGGAAGAAGCAGCCACAGGGGTGCGGTGTCTGCAGCACCCTGTTCACACCTCAGCCCCATAACACACCTCAGGAACCCCTCAGAACAGTGAGGGCTCCCCACTGCACCCCACTAGGCCATCCCACTGGGTATGGAGCAATTTTCAGCCTTTTCTGCCTCAGTTTCCCTCTCCCCTCCACACACTTCCATCGCAGCCTTCCCTCCAACGTGGGCCAAGTCCTTCTTTTGGCGGCAGTTTGCATTTAACTTTTTCTCTTCCTTAGCATCAGATTAGAAACAAATTAAACTGGCCAGTAATGACTTTGCCAGGTGCTGACTCCTTCTGCACTTCAGCTCTGAGTGTGCCTCTGTGTGCGTGTGTACAAGCGACAAACAATGATTAGAGAGGCTTTATTAGTCCCATGACTAAGCTATAATAGGAAAAACCTGCGTCCTTCCTGACAGTGACCAGCACAGGGGGGAACAGCTCTCTATGAGTGCTCTGCCCCTGCTCTTGTGCAGAGGACAATGCTGTGGCCACATTAGAGGGTTTTCTGATCTCTTTTACCCCAATGAACACACAGGGAACATAATGTCAGACACGAAGATGGTTGTGTGCAGTCTCTTTAAGCTGTTTGTGGTCCCATGTGTCTCCTCCCAGCTGGAGTAGCTGTTCCCAGGGTGCTCTCACCGTTCAGTTCTCTTCCACCTGTCCCTGCTCGTGGGGATGGTGGTCCATCCAAGGACACAGGGTGATGTGGAGGCTGCAGATCTTGGAAAAGGATTTGTCTGCAAGGACTTGGACCAGTCTTCCCCTAAATGCTTGCTGTGACCTGACCTCCAGCACAGAAACCCCCATATCACTGCCAGGGAGCCTGGTCTTCCTGATTTATCCATCAGTCTAATAGAAGAATCACCTTCTTATAAACTTCACCTTGCTCCTACCCAGCCAAACATACCAGAACCTTTCCACACCAGAACCTTTCCAGAATACATCTTCTACTTTTGAGGTGGCAGATACCAGGACATTCCCCTGGCTGCTCTCTGCATTGCAGGGCATAAACAAACATCTTGAGGAGAGATGTTGTTGGACACTGGCTGTGGCTGTGCTGTCAGCATCCCTTGGTCCCAGGGATGTGTGACTGTCCTGGACCCAGCACCAGGGAAATGAATTAGGGACTTCTGGGACCTGGGACGTGCTGTGAGAGCAGCAGGTCACAAAAACAAAGCAGCCCAAAGTTACTGTTGCTGTCTCTGCAAGAAGGGACCAATTATTTCAAGTATTCTGGACCAACAGATACAAACTGTGGCCAGACACAGAGCCTGCCCTGTGGATGTAAATCTGTCAGGAGTCCAAGCGATGGGGAAAGGGCTGATTTTTACATTTTGGTTGAGAGCTCTTCCCAGCACAGGGCTTTAAGCTGGTGGCTCTTCCCAACCCCACCACATCTCAGCAGAGTGATGGGGCTCAGCAGAACAATGCCCTGCACTTCTGCCACACTGCAGCCGGCCAGGGGATGGTGCTGAGGAAATTTCAGGGAGCAACTCAGGTATTGCAGTAAAGAGAGAAAACAGAGCAAGATATTTTCTTTCCTCCCCCGTACCTCCACTCCCGGGGCATCCCTTCAGAAGCTTCATTAGTGTCAGAGGAGGCAGAAGGCAAACACTGGGAGTGGGCTGCCCTTTCCCCTGGACCTGCCGCCTCTGAATCACCCTGGGCTTGCAGCGCTTCCTGCAAATGCCCCCCTGGGTCAGCCAGCCCATCCCGCCCTCCTGCAGCACCCGGCACTGCCCTCCCTGCTTGCATACAAAGGAGGTTGCATCATAACTGCTTTTTAAACTCTGAGGCTTTTGAAGTCAAAGCCAAAGTTTGTTTTTACACCTGATTCGAGCCAAGTCCCTTGTTCCAATGTTTACGAGAGTCTCTTTGGTTAGCAGGAGCTCACCTCACCTTTATAACAGTCGGGTTATCTCAGCAATGTTTGTCCAGACTGGCAAGAATCTGGGCTCTTGAAGAACTGAAAATCAAAGGAATCTGGGCTCTAGAAGGACTGAAAATCAACGTCATGAGAGACACCAAACAACAGCTCCACTGGAAGACTTCCAGCTCTCTCTTCAGCTGTGGCTGAGATTATCAGGATTCCCTAGAGGGGAAGAGACATATTTTGAGGATAGACATCCTTCAGAGGCAACAGGGAGAACCTCAAAAACAGGGCCTTGAAGTCCACAGGGTGGGGATGGAGTCAGCTGCACCATCGCTCACCCCACAACCACAGCACAGGAAAAAGATGCTCTAAACTGGGTGGCAGGGACCCGCAGCATTCCCAGGAGCAGCAGGTTTGAGCAGGGAGTGACTGTTCCTCCAGTTCTGGGCTGATTTCGGAACTGTGCAACCACTGTGACAGCTCTGGGGTGGCACCTCGCTTGCTGGCAGCAGCAGGGCACTCCCAGGATCCCCGTGTGTTCTCTGCTGAATCTGGCAGCATCTTACAGGCTCCACCCTGGCTGTTCACAGCATCCCAGTTCTCCCCAAAATCAAGCAGCCAGGCCGTCTGCTTGGAATATACATCCCGGCTGAAGGGCTGGGGCTGGCAGCAGGGGGAACCACCACTCCCAGCAGGAGAGCAGGGAACGGGCTGAGTAACCTCAACCCAAATACCTCACCCCGGGCATGGAGCACAGGAGGCGTTCCGGGGAAATCTGGGCCGGCGGATGAAAGCTGAGTGGTTCATGCAGCGTCTTCTCCAAGCCGACTTTCCAGTCGCGGCTTGCACGGGCTTCCTTGCGGACATCTGGCAGATGGGCCAGGAGAGGAATGTAATGAGTTGTGCAGATGGGAGGTGCCGCGCTCAGGTTGCAGCCGTGGGGCAGGGAGTCAGTGTTTTGTTTATAAACATAGGCAGGATGATTAAGATAAGAAGGGGATGGTAATTAAATTAAATTAAGGCTCTGGAAGTCGTTAGGTGAGCCTGAAAACATCAGCAGTCACTTGAATTCCTAGTTCTGCTGAACAGCGGCTCACTGTGATGGAGCATCAGGAGGTGACGGGGAGCAGGAGGCTCTTTCATCAGCTCAGTGGGGAAGAGATGGACACAGTTATATCCAAACAGGGGAGACAGGGGGGAGCCAGGTAAAAGGAAGCTCTAGAGCATCAGGGGTGGAAGGGAAAGTCCACAAAGTTTCTTCCCATTCTCCTGGGAAAAGCATTCCCAAAATATGGATGGGGATGTGGGACAAGGCATTGTGGGATGAAGGGACAAGGTTCCCACCAGGATTTTGGTACAGATGGTGCAACGAAGGGAGTTTTGCACAAGTCAGTTGGGTTGCAAATGTCCCTTCACATCCAGAGGGTCTCTGCAGATGGTTGGGAGCCTCTTGGTGAGATGTGGGAAGCAACCAGATGAGTGGGGTGAACAGACTGGGAAAGGCAGACCTGGGAGGCATTTCTTTGCTGAGGGGGGTGGCAAAGTCACTGACTGAGAGGTAGGACAAGTTTGGAGAAAAATTAGTTAGGAAGTGTGACAGCTGAGGTGCAGGTTTTGGGTGGGTTTACGAATCCAGCATGGAGGCTGCAGCTGTACCTGTGCCAGCTAAGAGAAAATGGTGCTGACAAACCCACCCAGCACTGCGGGCTTGTGGCTTCTCTTCCCAGGGCTGCTGGTTTGCAGAGACATCCTGTGCCTGTTTATTTTTCTTTCCTGCTTGCAGTGGCCCTGATACACCTCCAAGTCTTAAATGCTTTCCCTGCTGCCCACATGGGGGTAAAATTAGTCCTGGGAGCTTTCGTGCATCTTTGGGAAGAGGGAATGGGCTGAGAAGATCTGGATGCTGCAGGGCAGGCAGGGTGGGGGGCTGGGGCAGCTCAGGAGAAGGATGTTCCATCAACATCAGCGACTCAGAGACTTAGGTCTGCTGCTGTCCCAGCTTGGGAACGTGGCCCCAGAGTACATGAGCTAGAGACATGTGCTTTTTAGCTCAGGAGGTCTTTCAGCCTGCTCTCCTGGTGCCAGCCCCTTGCAAAGGGCTGTTGGGAAGCATGGAGGAAATACCAACAGTCCTTGCAGCATTAATCATGGCCAGGATGATGAATGTAAATAAAAACCTCCTTGGATGGGTCCTTGGAGAGGGGGGAGAGACCCTTTTCCCACCAAGTGTTTGCAGGGTGGTGGTTGATCAAGGCTGGGCTGAGGGAAAGGCTCTCTCTCATGCAGGTGTCAAGGGAAGAGCAGGTAACTTATTGGTGGCTGCATGTTTCTAATTAGGGAAGCAAGGATCCATGGCAGCCCTCAGGCAGAGCACCCTGCTGACAGCCTCAAGCCAGAGCATAACACACTCTCTAATCTCAGCCCGGGACCCTGGGAAACCATCAGCTCTCATCGCTGTCAGAGTCTGGCTGGGCATCAGGAGCTGCAGGAAGGTGACAGCTTGGTGTGATGCTGATGGAGAGGGAGGGACCACCCCGGTGAAGAGGCTGGAGCAGCTAGAAGGATGCGTTAACAGCTTTTAGGGATGAGGCTGTTGCTGCAGCCCTGTTGGTGTGGGTAGGTACATCCCACGGAGCAGCCAACACACTCCCAGAGTGGGTTCGCTGGTTTGTACTGACAAATCCTCTCCTCTTTGCCCAACAGCTCCCACAAGGCCTTTTCCCTTCCCTCGGGGCCGTAGGGAGCGGGCTGGCAGTTGGAAGGGACGGGAGCCGCGGGCCCTGGAGCGCACGGGCTCGGGGCCAGCATTCCTGCTGCTGCTCGCAAACAGCCCGCGTTTGTTCAGGCTGCTCGCAGAGACGAGGCACAAGCGTGCCAGGGCTTAGGGCTGCATGGCCCAGGGCTGAATTTGGCTCCTGGCACGGGCTGAGTGTTCAGTGGGAGCTCAGCATTCCCTGAGGAGCAGGAGGCACAGATCCATAGCTCCAGGAGTGCTCCAAGCCACAAGCACTGGTCCCTGACACCTCTTCCTGGTCAGTGGGACACCCCAAAGGAGGTTTCACCCATGCAGTTCTGTCCTGCTATGGTTCCCGGGGCAGGCTGAGCTCCCCATGCAGCTCCCCCAGGGAAAACCTGATTTTCCAAACACCCGTCTGGGGCTTTGGGCGGAGTATGAGCTGGCTTTCGTCGTGCTGATCTCCCCAATTAGTCTCCCATCTCCTTTTCTCCTCTTCAAAAGCACTAAGCGTCATTAATCTGTTTGGGGGATTAATGCCAGGCTGAGCTGGGGAGGACGGTCCCGGCCCTCTCACACACACAGCCCTGCACACTAATAGTTTTTGCTACCCCGTCACAGCTGTTAAGGCTACAAAAGCCCCGAGTAATGTGATCTCCCAGGGCCCTTGTCCACAGAGGCCCAGGCACCCTGGACCCTTTTGAAGGCAGGAATGTGGCTGAGCATGACCAAGTTTGTCCCAGTGATGGCCTTGTGCTCTCCTTCCCCACCATCCAAGCAGGAGTTAACTATGCATGAAGAATTGGATCAGCCCATGGGACAGCCATCCCCAGTGCCCCCTTTCTACCCTCCCAGCTCCCACCACCACACAGTGTCTCAAGTTCAGGGGTGAGTGGCCCAATACCCAGGAGAGTGGGCTGCACTGGTGGGCACAGAAGGGTTTAAACCAAATGCAGGACAATAAGCTAGGCATAAATTCCAGACCTTTGCTCATGACTGTTTTCCCAGGAGACAGTGAGTTGCACACACGCTGGAGGAGAGGCCTGGCAGAGCAACTGGCATGTGCCATGGAAAATGGACCAGGTTGTTTGGGGATGCAAAGTGCATCCCTGTGCATCCCTTACCAGGGCCCAGGGACTTCTCCAGGCCCTTAAAGGAGATGGGCAACCGCCACACACAATACAGGAGGGTGTGCTGTGGGCTGTGGAAGCCTTGCTGCAGGTCTGAATGTCCTTTTCCCTTACTGCATGGCAAGGGTCAGAGAGCAGCACTTGCTCTAAGTGCCCTCCCTGGTACCCAGGGCTGGGGTGCTGTGCCCCACAAGAAGGGAGCCCAGCTGTTGTTTCAAGCACTGTCTGCTGGAGACACTCCAGTCTGGATTTCAAAGCAGCTGCCGGCTCTTTCCTTGGATCTGAGGTGGCTCAGTGGGATCGGGCAGCTTTGTAATTTGAAACAATGGGGTTAGGGAGGGACCGTGCCGCCGGCGGCCCCAGCCATACAAGGAAAGAGGATCCCACCGTGTGCACAGCCCTGCATTCCCCATCCTCCCCCTGCCCCAGCCTGGGACAGGCAGCCCCCAGCATCCAGAGGCCCCCAAAGCACCTGATGGCAGAGGCCAGAGGACACTGAGATGGGCATCAGGCACAGCTGGGTCCTGTCCCTCCTCATGCTGTCACAGGTTGGCTTTGGGTTTCTCTACCTCTTGTTTTCTACACGGTGTTGAAACCCTACACCAGGGTGGGAGATGCTCGGGGGAATTTGCAATGGCAGATGGTGGGGAAAAGAGAAAAGGACGGAGCACACTGCCTGTGGGCATGGGAACACAATGCCCCGGGAGGGAGTGTGGAGTGAACAGCCAAAGGTGGCCAGCCTGCAATGAATGCTTTTAATGTCAAAAATGCAAAGGCTTTCCTGCCTTCCCTACACACACACACCTGCAGGCCAGGAACTATCCCGCTCCCGATGCCTTTTTCCTTTCTTTCTTTTTCTTGTTTTTGCTCTCTTCTCCCTTTAAAACAAAGATGTTTCTCCAGATGCACTGGTCCCCATCCAACAGATCCCTTTGTCTTGTCGCTTTGAATTATATTTTCTTTGTCTGCATTTGCCATCCTCCCAGGCTCAGCACTGGATGTCTCATTAGGAGGGAGATTCTGGTCAGCGGTGCCAAAACTCCTCGCAATGCTGACGCAGAGGGATCCTTACTGGAGTGAAGATGCTAAAAGTTAAATCTCAGCCAAGGGAAGACTGTAGAATGAAGTCAGAGTAGAGACATGCCCAAAGGGAATTAGGAAACTTTGGGATGATTTTAGGATTATAAAAGGGATGAAGAAAAATTACAAGAGCAGAGCCAAAAGACTTCTCACCCCAAGCACAGAATTTCCCAAGCCGAATATGGCACAGTCCCCCGGCTCTGTGGGGCCACATGAGCCTCCTGTGGATGTTGTCCCCAGGGAGAGGCACAAGGGCTGCTCTGGCACAGGCCACATGCAGTCCTGGGTGATGACAGCTCCTGCTGTCCCCTGCTCCAGGGCAGAGCCCTGAGTCAACATCCCTGGGTGGGATGCCCTGAGCTGCCAGGCAGGCGGGTCCCGCTGAGCAGCCCGGCTGTGTGGTGACTTTACTCCAGACCTCAAAGGGCATTTGGGTGCTCAAACCCAGACTCATTCGTTCCAACTGGCTTGATCTGGACTAGAAAAAGAAATGAGCTCTTCCTGCAGGCTTGCCCTCACTTAACTTTGCAAGAGGAAATTTTCTCCCAAGCTCCAGGGATTGCAGGACATTTTTGATGTGAGGAAGATATGGAAAGCAAACCTGACCTTTTCAACCAGAGAAAGGCTGTTTCCCCACAAGTCTGTGTCGCCAAAAAAATGTTGGGTTTTATTTTCCTCCCAACGCTGCACTGAAAACAAACATCCAAACCTCAAACTTTGCTACAAAGCACGATTGTCTCTCAAAAACAGCTCTTACCCATTTCTATCCAGCCCTGCCTCCCCGTGCTGCTCCTGCCTCTCTGCAGGCTCAGGGAGTGTGATGGGATCAGCCTGGGAAGTTATTTTGTTCCCACCAAACACCTTGGCTAGCGTGGAGTCCTTTTATTGCCGGGATGTCATTCACACTGTGCTTGTTTAACACACATACCAGCTGCCTCTTTTCATGCTACTGGTCTGAGAACGAGGGCTGAGCTCTTCCCAAGTTCACAGGAAGATGGGCTTGTTTGGGGACGTGGGATGTAAATCCCCTTGAACACTGCATATATTTGCATCTGCTTCTGGTTTTATCTCCTCTCTCACACTGCAAGATTCCCTTACCCTGTCACGTTGGGGAAATTCAGTGCCTCCCTCAAAGGTTGAGTTTGGGATTCTTTTTCTGCTGTTGGTGACTGGTTTACTTTTCACTGATTTTTAGGGTCCTATAATGACCAAACAAGGACTTGTTTCCATCAAATAGCATGAGTGCTGCTCAACCACCACGTGGCCCCCAAACCAGCATCATCTGGAGTGGCACCACCTCCTCAGGCAGCCACAGTGTGGCACATGCCTGGTGCAAGCCCTTCCTCAGCCACTGTGACTGTTTTCCCACTTTAGGACATAACAGAAGATCCTTTCAACAACATTTCCTTTGAAAAATAATCCATCTAGCTCTGTTTTTGGAAAGTGCTCCATGCTCTGCACAGGAAGAAGTTAATTACTGTCCGGGGGGTGAGGGCGTGTGTTCTCAAATGTTTTAAATGTTTAATTTTCTTGAAAGAAAAACCATCTCTGATCTCTGTTGGATCCTCTCCCTGTTTATACAGAGGGCTTCTATTAGCAGGGCCAACAGTACATCCCTGACCGCCACGTCCGTGTCCTTTTCTTCTTCCCTCAAAACAGGAACCCCTCCCGAGGGGGTGTGTCCCACCTCTCCGTGCACCTCTCTCCAGGGAGCGGGGAGGGCCCGAGCCCTCCTGGCAGTGTCTGCTCCAAAGGCTGCTCCATCCAGACCCTGAGCTGTGGTGAAAGGATCTCTAACTGACGCAACTTTTCCTTTCCTGCCCATTTTCCAGGAAGATGTGGAAAGCGTGCGGTGGGTGACGCCCCTCACAGCCCCTTCCAGCTAGGAGGACAAAAATGTCACCGGGACCTTTGCTGGTGGGTTCAAGCCAACCCCTGCTCATATCAGCTGGGGATGGGCTGTGATGATGAGGCATCCACAGCTATTTCAGATGAGGTTTTCAGGCAGAGGGTGTCCCACAGGCATCCCTGTCTCCCCATCATGGAAGAGTGTTTACAGTAAGGACATCAGTAGCTTTGCTTAGTCCTAACCCCCTCTAATGGGATTTGGGGTCTCTCCTACATCCCATTTGCACCATGGATGGGCACAGGCTCCCAGGCCCACCCAGAGGATCCCAGTTGTTGGTCCCCAACTTGTTGACGTCCTTTATGGGGTGCTGAGCATCTCTGGCATGGAGGCCCTGGAGAGATGAGCTCTGTGTTGGGACAGCCCTGAATGCCTGGCCATGCACTGCCTGCCAGGACACCCAGAGCTGCCCATTCCCATGGAGAATTGATTTGCTTTTGTTCTGCTGCTTATCTCAGCCCTGCTGGTGCTGCCTCCAGTGCATTGTCAGGGGTGCTATTTTAATGCTGATGAGAGGATAATGAGAATGACCATCAGTGTAGTAATACCCATTTGATTTTTAATTTATTACAGTAAGGAAGAGGTGACTAAGAGGAAGGGCTGGGGACAGCGGTCAGGGTGACCTAAGTGTGCATGCTGTGACATTTCCAGGTGTGCTAGAGACTGAGGCGGGCAAATCCTGTGGGGCTCTGGATTTCAGAGGTTGTTCCACAAAGAGCTCAAGGCTGTGGCTGTCACCTTCTTGGGAGATCCACCACATGAACAATTGTGTGGGTGAATGATGGTCTCAGGATCTGATTCACTTCCAGAACATCTGGGCTGGTGTTCAATGAGTGGGGTCCTGTGGGAGAGCAGATGGACATGGTTTGCTCTTTGTCCACGTGTGGACATGGAGGGGATTAGTTGTTGGGGCTGCTGAGAAATGGAGAAGGTCTTTGGCACTCATTATTGGGCTGAAGCAGGGGGGATGTTGGACAGGTTGCGGTGAACAAGTGGGACCCTGAAGGCTCTGCAGCTGGGTCTCATGACTCCATCTCCTGGGATGACTTCCAACCTTTTCCATCCTTAATTTTCAGCTATCAAGTTCCTCTGGAGTGCCTCTCCCAGAACATCTCACACCCGTGTCTTGTGTGCTCAAAAGTGTCCTGCAGCAACCAAAGCCCATAGCACCTTTTTGCAGCAGGCTGGGAGCAGAGCTCAGCTCTGTGAGCTGAGGAGCAGCCTGAAATTGCTCCTCTCTGCTGCCCTTCTACAACATTATCCATATTTTGGTCTCAAACATCCATCCTGTGTTCAGGATAAGCCAACCTCTGTCTGCAGCAAGCAAACCAGGCTGGTGCACAGACTGCATCTGTGTCCCATCAAGAGTGTGTGGATGGCAAAGAAGGCAGCAACGCTGGGGGAGAAATGGGAGATGGAGAGGATGGAAGGGAGAGGAGACAGAGCCATGAGAGGGCCATGCTGGGAAGGCTGTGGGCGCTGCGTGTGCATCTGGCCAAGCCCACGTGCTGCTCTTCACACAGAGAACTGCTGTGGCTGGAGGAAGGGGCTGCCCTGGGGAGCACTCAGCCTCGCCTCTGCTGGGTCAGGGCTCCTCACAGCTTTATTTTGGCTGTGGGGGCGGCAGCGATGCTTTGCGGCGAGCTGTTGGGTGGCTGGCGGGGCTGGAGGAGTACCAGAATGACTTTATTTTGGAAATATGTCCCCAGGGAGCCCTCAATGTCCCTTGGCTATCCCAGCCCAAAGCCGGCCGAGCCGCTGGGACCTGCCCTGCTCGCGATTGCACTTGCCCTGTCTCTTACCGCTCTGCTGGGAAAAGAGCTGGCGAGAAAGGGAGCCAAGCCCGTGTGCACTCGCGTTCCCTTTGGCACGCCCGAGCCAAAGGCTGGTTTCTTTCTTCCGTTCTTTTTTCCTTTCTTTTGACTTTCTTTCTTTCCTAGGCACATTTTTTCAGGTTGACAGCGTGGCAGAGAGGACAAAAACGTGGTGGGGCTTTGGCTGGGATTGTGGAGGGGAAGCAGTGTAGTGGTGCTTGGCAGCACCGTGTCTGCTGTCGGGCCAGCCGGGTGCCAGGCAGGAAAGGGCGTCCCCAGCCCTGCTTGGAGCAGGACGAGGAAAGGAAAGGGATGGGGACAGAAAGGGCAGAGTGGCGCCCGGGGAGGGGTCACGCCAGGTGGGAGAGTGCCCGGCTCCCCCCAGGCAGGTTGTGCCCTTCAGCCTCACTGCGGGCTGCAGAGCAGGGCTGGGGGGACAACGCGCTGTTGGATCTGCCCCAGAATAAACAACCTTCTGCCACTGGAGAAAACAGCTGGCCTGTTTTCCAGGCGGACCGGGAAATGGTGGAGCCTTTTTTCCTCTGGCCATGTTCCAACAGCGAGTTGCAGCAGCATTAACCCACTCTGGCTGGATGGGAGCGGGGAGCTTGTCCCAGACTGGCACTGGATCCCCAGGGATGGGATGGGGCTTCTCCCATCTTGTGCTTTGGCACTGTCACCACATTTCCTACTCTTACCTTGTTGACCATGGGTCTCCTTGGATGCTGTTGAATATAGACCCTCTGCATCAAGTCCTGCTGCTCTCTGGAGGTGCTGGTGACCTGTTGGAAGAATGAATGGAGCTGGAGATGGGTCTGGATTTTCTCACTCATCTTCCCACACACCAGGGGCGAGGGTGGTATTGCAAACCATGGGGTGGAAGGACAGCAAAAAGAAACGCACACTTTCATGAGGAACTTGTCTTTAAGGAAGACACCCAAAGAACAACCAAGTCCATCACCTAATAGAATTATTGTTGCCAAAACCAGAGATTTCCCCTCCTGACAAGACATGGCAGCCCCGTGAAGTTCCCATGTGTTTGTACTCCGGAGTAGAGCCAAGCGTAGCACAGACACGTGAGCGAATTGGGCCACAGACCCCCAGGAGTCAGCCATAGGATGCCTCCCCACGGGAGGACCAACTTAGTGTAAATATTTAGTAGCTCCAGTAAATATTTAACTTCTCTGACATGAGTGAGGATGGAAAAAACAGACCCTGGCGGGCAAACCTCGCAAAGCCCCTGGGTGAGAGGCTTCAGAGCACTTTTCCCAAACTCTCAGCCCATTGTATGGGCTTCTAGGCGGGACCTGGCTTTCATTAGAGTGTGTGCAGAGCCTAACACAGGGAGGCTGTGATCTGGAATCAGACCATTATAAAAATAGCATGCCCTTTGCATGAGTCAAGAAACACCCGCTCTCAATTAAACGGGAACGTCATCCATCTGGGGTTCAGGCCGGCACTTCAGCTGGCTCATGCTCGGCATTGTGATCATCTCTTTGGGCATTTCCAGCTTGAGAGAGCACTCCTGGGAGGACAAGTTTCTTAAAGGGTGGGCACAAATTGTGCAGCAGAGGAACTTCTGCTCTTCTTTGCTCTTGAGGCTGCTTAACGCAGACGTCAACATTCACAGAGGAGTTTTTGCCCTCCCCAGCTGTGGATGGCACATGGTGATTGTGGTCAATGCAAAATGCCACCTCGCTATTGAGAGATCAGGAATGCCTGGAGCAAGAGGAGACCTGCGCTCCCTTGCTCCGGACCCATGCAAGCCAACCCTCTCATCTGACACACTGAACCTCAAAATTTGGTTTTCAGCATCATTTCCTCTCTTTTTAGTTGAAACACCACTGGCTGAAGGGATGTCCCACATGTGTGAGATGCTAGAAAGCTCTTGTCCCATGTATCCAGCTGCCTCAGTACAGTGGTCTGGGATTTCAGGAACTGGCAAGTGGTCACAGAGCCCTGTCACAGCTTGTTTTATTTTGAAGAGCCAGTTTTGTGCAGCGAGACCTAGAAACGCTGCCATCTGGTCGGATGTTTCTGCGCTAATATTAGTGCAGCTAAATATTTGCATGTGGGCCTCTTTTAGCACTGGGGCTCCCAGAGGAATATGGGCCACGTTTCTGGGGTTTTTAATAGAAAGCAAGAGAGGCCAGGAAGTCAAAGGAAGAAAAGGTGTCAGAAAACACCATGTCAATGGAATGGGGCAACAGGGGCACTCCAGCATGGAGAAGAGTCCTCCAAAGGCTCTGTGTGGCCAGTTCCAAGTGATGCTATGGGACTGGTGTCGTGCCACGTGGGTCTGGGCTTGGGTGAAGCTCTGCCTCGTGTGAGGGAGGAAGCCTGACAGGTCAGCAAAGCTAAAACCACTCAGACTCATCCTTCCCGAGACACATTGCCTGATACTGGTTCTCTGAACTGTGGTTTCCTGATGCAGCTGTTTGATAAATATTTATCTCTGCTCTATTGCAAAGCAATTAGGACAGCCTCAGAAGTGGGTTTACTGAAGAGGCACCACAAAAATAAGACAATTTGGATAATGAATGAATCTATTTATTTTCCATTCATAAGGGCTCTCCTGAAAGCTCCTGCGGAAACAGGCATTTCCCAAAGCTTTGTGTGCCTGTACAGTACTGCACAAAGGTTAAAATCCACACCTCTGTTGTCACTCACCTCCTGCTGGTTTTACCCCAGTGTCCACACACTGAAGCTGCCAGCTTGCACCAGTATAAGGGAGAGATGGACAGCCTTTAATCAGACCACTGGCTGCAATTTGGGAGGCTCCAGTGTCCACATGTGCATATCCCTGTGCAGGCTGTTGGGTAGAACTGCAGGTGAACTTTTGCTGCAGAAATAAAATATGCTGCTGTCCCAGGAACAGGCCTGGGGTTCTCATATGAGGTGCTTGGTCATGGGGAAAAACAGTGGAGGGATGAAGTCTCCAAATCAAGCTGTGAGACCATGAAAGAGATGGGGTTTAGTCTCCTACATTAAGCTCATTTTTATCTTCTTACTTTCAACTTTGCCCAGAGAAGGTGCTGGGGCCATTCCCAGGCTGCAAACCCTGTGGAGTGCAGGGTGGACGCATGCAGGTTCCACTAACTGCTATGGGGTCAGATCAGGGGTCAAGCCCCAGTTTCCTGCTCATGTCTACCAGGAGCCTGATCTCATTCCTGTCCCAGGCCACTGCTGCAGGGTTGCACCAGGACATTCCTCAAGTCCTGCTGTCAAACACGGCTGTATTGCACCCGTTCCTGAGGATCAGCCCTATTGTCCCATCCCTGGATGAGGTGTGGAGAGACCAAGGGGTTTGCACATCCTTCGTGGAGGGACTGAAGGGTTTGCACAACCTTTGTGGTGCTGCCGGCAGAAAAAGGAGCTGGTTTTATGGACTTGTAGCACAAACCAAGCGAATCCTCCACGTGTCATGGCCAGGAGATTAACTGAGGCCCAACTCTGGGAGGGGCGACAAAGGGACAGAAGAGGTTCCTTTGTTGGATTTGGGAAGAGGCAGCCGCTGCACTCTATTTTGTGAGTTGCCGCCTCTTGCATTGCTTTCTTCCCCTCTCCCTTCAACAGGTTGCTCAGCACAAGCCTCCCCAGCATTCAGGGCCATCCCACCCCCTCCCCACAGCCCATCACCATCTGCTCACCACAGCCCAGCACAGCCCAGCCCCGATGCCTTGTCCACTGTGGCTCCACAGCCCTTTGTGCCATTTTATCCCCTCGGTCATAACTCCTCCACCACTTGCCCCTCACTCCCTCCTCCTTGCCTGTAAAGGCGAGAGGTGGGAAGGGAAAGGTTTCCCCAGCTCTGTGCAGAAATGTTCAAGTGTGTCAAAAGACAAAGCCTGTCCCCTTTGCAACCCACCAGCTGCTGCTGCCACAAAAGCGGGGAGAGGAGGGGGGCCAGGAGCGTGGGGGGGCACTTTGTGACCCGAAAGGAAAAACCTTGAGAAAAGAACAGAATAAATATCCCCTCCTTCCGCCCCTTCTTAACAAGAGGGGACAGAATTAAACACTTTTGTTAAGTGAGGGGCTGTCCCCCA